>NW_017731376.1:796540-887447 GCF_001890085.2 Hipposideros armiger | reverse complement strand
ACTTTCTAGGGGACAGGCAAGTGGAAAGGGCATGCTGACCTAATAGCTAACTTCACAAACATGGGAATAATCTTCTTAATTATTCATCTTTTGGCTTTAATTTTATAAAACCTCATACTTCGGTCAACTCTTGGGACAGTCTCCCTTTCATTTTGTTTTGCTTTGTTGCGTTTTGTTTCCCTGCTTACACCATGCTAATGTCTGTGTATCTTGAAGAAAGCAAATAGGACATTTTTGAAATCTGCGCAGATTTTGAAGAGATCATGAGGATTTAAACAACAGATGTATTTGCAGGTTGGGATCTTTTTCTTCCTCACATATTGTAACCTGTCTTCTAGATTTTCTAGTCTTTTAATCCTAAAGTACATTTTTAACACCCCCCCCCTTTTTTTTTTCCCTATCAGAGACTGAAGTTTGGCTCTACATGGCTTCTCCTTTATTGGGCAAACTCCTCTAGCTCTCTGGGTACTGGCATTTAAATCGTCTCCTGCCTCCACCTGAAAAATGTTAAAAGAATTCAAGTAGCGCACATATCAACATGCAAAAGAGTAAGTTCCTTTCTTTTCTTTTTGGTAAGCATTCATTTTGCCCCATACATTCTCATCTACATCATTCCAAGTCTAGACTAACCTGATGAAACATTGCATTTGTCTCCCTATCATGAGTTTTCTCTTTGTTTTGTTATTTAAAATAAATAAATAAATAAATGAATGAATGAGGGCCGGCAGAGTGGCGTGATGGTTAAGAACTGGTTTGGGACGCCAGAGGGCCCCAGTTCGGATCCCACATATGAGGGCAAGTGACACTGCCCTCTACAGCTAAGATGCTGAACAGCGTCTCAACCTGGAGCTGGGCTGCAGTGAGTTGCCGGCATTGGCCTAGGCTGCAGCCCCTGTGGCAGTGGGTTGCCATGGGCTACTGTGTGTAGCCAGCAGCCAGCGTGAGCGGCCAGCAGCCACTGTGAGCAGCCGTCCAGAAGCCGGCGACTGATGTGCCTCGCCTGGGAAGAGCGCAATGATGGTGCCAATTTGGGCCGGTTGAAGCGACGTCCTCCACAACTAGACTGAAGAACAAAAGGAGAGCAACTTGTCTGTTTCCATTCCCCCAATTCCCCAGCACTGTTCCCATCCCTCCAATTCCCCAATAAAAATCTTAAAAAATAAATCAACATGGGACAATATAGTAGGGACAAGATAGATTGATTTCTGATGAAAAGACACTTACGTGGTCTAATGATAACCCTAAAGGAGAGATTGTTAATGTCTTTAATGCATGAGGGGTGTCAATGGAAATGATGAAACCAGGAGAGGTGACAAGCTTTGTCTGAGATTATGCAAGTATCAAATGTTTGAGCTTGGATTTTAACTTGGATTTGCCCAGTTTGCAAATTCATGTACTATATCAGTAGCTTTGGGTTACAAGTATAAAAAACAAAACAAAACAAAAACGCAGCTAGCTGAAGCTGAAACAAACAGGGTATTATTCTCCCATAGGAAGAAATCTCAAGGGAAGTGGCCTCATGCTGGTGCAGTGGCTTAGTGACATCAACAGAGACTCAGGCACTTTGAATCTATCCTTAGCATCTAGGCTTCTCAACTCCATGGCATTGGTGCCTTCCCAAGATTAGGACATAATTTTTGCTTTCAAAACAGAAAAGAGGGTGATAAGGCACAAATATCTATTTAATTTGAAAGCAAATCCTTTCCCGGTAGCCCTTCTTTTCTAGTCTTAACAGGTTTTTTCTTCTTCTTCTCTCATATGTTATTGTTCAACCTTGTTACATGGCTGCTTGTAGCTCTAAGAGGGAAGTAGGGGAAAATGAGTATTTGGCTTTCGATATTTTTATGGGGGATGATAGCAAGGCAGAAGGTGTTGGGAATGGATGTTCAGAGAGCCAACTGCTATGCTCTGAATTTTGTGTCCCACCCCAAATTCATAGGTTGAAATCCTAATGCTCAATGTGATGGTATAAGTTGGGGGAGACTTTGGGGAGGCGCTTAAGGGTAGAGTCCTCATGAACGGCATTAGTGCTCTTGTAAAAGAGACCCCACAGAGCTCTTCACACCTTCCACCATGTGACATGCAATGAGAAGTCTCTAACACAGAAGAGCCTCTCACTTGACCATGCTGGGAACCTGGATCTTAGGCTTCTAGACTCCAGAACTGTGGGAAATAAATTTCTGTTCTTTGCAAGTTACCCAGTATCAGGTATTTGTTTTTATAGAAGCCCAAATAGACTGAGACACCATCCAACAATGTCTGTCATAAGCATTCTTCACTAAACTCCACAGCTGATCTGGGCATGGGCTTTGGTCTGGACAGACAGGCCTCCTTTCCCAGGGCAGCCCGTCACCTTGGGCTTCCAGTAAATGGATGGATGATAAGACAAATCAGTTGTGCCCGTTTGCTCTCCTTAATGTTGAGCAAGAATAGTCATGCTATCTAGTATTTTTTAAGATAATTTATTTAATGTCATTTCAGAAGACTGACTACACACATTTGGTGAATATAATTGTTGGCCAATTTTTCTAAATAAAGATTATGTTTAAAATCTTAAATCAAAGATAAAATTGGAGGGGATGGCTATTTAACTGTCATGATTCAATTAATAAAAGTATTGCCATGTTATTTTAACTGCTATCTTCAGAGAGTTACACTGCTGTAAATTGTCCTTGGCCTTTTTTTACTGATGAGAAATTCCTTTTAGGTATAGTTTTCATCTGGAGATGATTATAAATAAATATAGTGAAAAGTGAGGGTGGTACTATATTTTATTACAGGAATATTCATCTAGCAAGCCTCAAGTTCAAAATGATGCTGGTAACTGGAAGATCTTTTCTGAAAACATTTTAGCATTAATTCTATGACTAATGAAAAAAAATACCACTCATTTGTTTATTTATACTAATTAACCCCAAGTATTTGTGTAAATATACATAAGAAATACTTAACTCACTTATTTTGATATATTTACAGTTAGTTTATTTGTTAGGATGTCTTTGAGAAACAACTTTTCCATCCCTAGCACTGGATTCATGTGGACCATTACTGTTAAGATTGCTATTACCATATATATTTTCATTGCTCTTTTTTTTTTTGTTTTTGGTTTCTGTTACACTTTTAGTATGGACCAAAAAAAAAAAAAAAGAATGTTTAATGGGAAGTAACCTCACAGAGTGATCTGATAAAAAATTCCTAACTGGACATGTAAAGGTGCGTAGTCATGCCCCAGGCATATAACTCTTTTTTTTTTTTAATTTTTGTTTTTCAATTACAGTTGACATTCAATATTATATTAGTTTCAGGTATACAGCATAATGGTTAGCATTTATATAATAGCATTTATATGACAGCATTTATATAATTTACAAAATAATCTCTCCCATAAATCTAGTACCCCCTTTAGTAAAAGGTTTATCTTTGCCTTAATCAAGCCCTGTCCATTGCTTCTGTGCATCTAGGTTAACAGGCTTTGAAATAATCCATAGCCATCCTCAAAAGAGCACATAATCTTGTTAACCATCCTGTAATCCAGACCCTGCCTCCTGCCTCCGTGTAATCTTCCTTATATTCTCTGCTTAATTTCCAATGCATAAAAAAAGCTGCAAAACTGATATTCTCAGGAGCATTTGAGATCTTGCTCCACAGCATATGTCATCCGTTTGGCTCACAAACTCTTATAAAAACTCCCTGCAGGTTTGGACATTTCTTATGTTGATGGTATTTGAAACAGCACATGGTATATTGTGGTCAGGAATACTTATTGAGTAAATGAGCAAATGAGTGATTTTCATGAACAGGAAATTAGACAAGAAGTGACAATCTGGGATGAGTAGAGAGGAATCTCCGCCATGGACCCAAGGTTAGTAAGAGGGCTGGAGAGGACCCAGATCTTATGAAAAAGGGAAAATTTGAAGACTTAAGAAAAATGAACCAGGGCAAATTGGAAATAGAGGTTACAGCTAGAGGGGGAGTTCTGGCGGGGTTACAGGAAGAAAGGGGCCTGAGGTACATGCATATTTGCATATGAAGGGAAGGAGGATAGGAGCCAGGGAAACTAATCTTTGATAACTGCTTCCAGACTTTGCCCCTGGCTAGACTGAACAAGGTTTTGCTACCATTAGTTGACCTGCTGAAGTGGCTGACCAGTATTAAATGTAACAGACATGAAGGAGCGAGTTCTGTTCTGAAAGTTGGGATCCCTTCTGTCTGTGGGCCTGTTAATGGTGTCATCACTGCCAAGCAAGCCTTGTAGAAATCCTTACTGTCAAACTTCTTAAAGTAGCTGTATTTCTAATACATGTTTAGCTTCCTTTGCTTACAGAGATCAGCGGATACCTTTCTCCATCAGAGGCACTGATTAATTCTGAGCCCTCAAGCAAGAACATATAACAAGGCTTTCTTATACTGTATTAATTACAAAAATAAGCAGATCTCCAGTGGAGAGAGACTCCTCTTTTGGTGAGCCCCCGGGGGAGCAGATATTTCTCTGTACGTTTTCTTCAACATTATGCGGTTTAGATTTATCTTCTAAATAAGCAGTGCCTTGTGGCGAGGGGAGAGCTGGAGGACAAAGCAGAATAGCAGCAGCCCGGTCTGCAGAATGTCCCCAGAACATTTCAGCAGGGAGAGAATCCCAGCATACCCAAATTTATCTTTTCTCCAAAATGGAGGCTTTTTTTCCCCCATGAATATTGGAAACAGAAGTGTTCTCTTTCCCCTTCCTGTAGCTAAATAATTAAGCCTGTTTCAAGACATACAGTCAAAATCGGTTTCCTAGTTCTGAATGCTAAGCAATGGTGGCAAACTTTTCTTATTACAGTCGTCGCCATCAGCCAACATTTGTTCTTTGCAGATTGTTTCTTAGAAAAAGATTAGTTTTGGAGAAATTGACATGTGTTTGTATGTCTGCAGTAAGGAAAACACAAAACAAAGGTGTTTTTATCATTTCAGTTTGCTGCCTTATTGCCATTTTTTTAATCAATTGCATGTTTACAACACTCATCAAAGTAGTTTGAGAGGAGAGAGAGAGAGCCAGAGCGAGGGAGAGTGAGAGCGAGAGCGAGAGAGAGCGAGAGCGAGAGCGAGAGCGAGAGCGAGAGCGAGAGAGAGAGAGAGAGAGAGAGAGAGAGAGAGAGAGAGAAACAGTTGAAAAGATCTATTGCATTCAGTTTAGAAAAAAACCTAGCAGGCCTAGTTTTGCACCAGACATCATTTACTTGTTTAATTTAGGGCAATGCTATTTAGTAGAAGTAAACATTTTGTTTTCTATAATTTACTACTGTGTTTGATTTTCTCATTTCTCAAGGCTGGGAATTTGTTGTTGTTAGAATTCATGGTTGTTACTTTCATTTAGAAGCTCCATTTGTTGACTGCACACTTTCCAAAAGCAGACATAGGAATGATTATTTTTTGTTTTATTTAAAATATTAATTTATATTTCTATAGTAATACATGCATTGATGTAAAATTTAAAAGATATACAAGAGAACCTTGAGAAATGCTTTTCCTCCTACACTGATGCTTAAGCCAGTATTTTTTCTCTCCAGAGGCAACCACTGTAACCAGTTCTTTTTATATCCATCTGACATCTTATCTGTATACAGACACATATTCCTTTTTTAAAAAAAATACAAATGAAAACCCATTTTGTTTTATCTCTTCATGTCTCTCTCTTTCTTTACCACATTTTGAGAACATTTCTTATTAGTACCTATAGAACTATTTTGCTACTTTCCATTTCATTTTGTGACAGAAATAGATTTATTTAAAGAGTGACCAATTGATAGGGCAAACAAAAAATGCAATAATGAGTGTGCTTGTATGTGTGTTATCTCATACTTGTGTGAGTTTATCTATGGGATAAATTCCTAGAAGTGAAACTACTAGATTAGGGTATGTGCTTTAAATTTTTAATAGATGTCTCCAAATTGCTATCTATGGCGTGCGTACAGTTTTGAAACCAACAGGGTAGTTTATAATTCCAAGGTAAAAGAGTCTTGATTTTGGGTCAGGAGTCAGAAAAACCTGTGTTCCAAGTTCAATGTTCTTCACTCACATTCAATTTGATTTTAGAAATACTCCCTGTCCTTCATCTTTGTTTTTCCACCTAATGATGAAGACACAAACTTCCAGGATTTAAATTCTGTTCCCACCACTTATGTGTGACCTCCCCAATCTGCACACTAAGTTATAGGTCTCATATCAAAGATTTGTTGTGAGGACTTAATGAGGTAACACATAAAGGACGTTTAATGCAATAAAAACTGAAGAAATATTAGCTATTTTTATTTTAACAAAAAAGTTAAGATGCTCCTACTTTCTAAGTGCTTACAGTAGGGTGAGATGACAAATAAACGAGTGCAAACAAATAAGCTAATAAGTATAAAACACTTTAAAATTCAAGGTAATATGTAAATGTAAGTTATTGTATATTTAAGAAATGCTTTTTGGTACAATGAATGGATGGCTAAATCACATGTTTAATATAGCAGAAGATATCAGAAATTTATCCAAAAGTTGTATTTAATTTTTCCAACTTTTGTTTTTTTTCTTTGCTCATTTAATTAGCAAAATTTTTAAAGCGAATTCTTTAAAATAGATAAAAGCTATAATTAATTTTGCTGTAATAGGCTAAATAGATTTTAGAGCTTTCTGTTCTGTTATTCTATCTATCTGTCTATCATTTATCTATCTATCTATCTATCTATCTATCTATCTATCTATCTATCTATCATCTGTCATCTATCTATGTATCAATCATCTATCTATCTATCTATCATCTATCTATCTCTCTATCTATCTATCTATCTATCTATCTATCTATCTATCATCTATCTATCATCTATCTCTATAGACTCTATCTATCATCTATTTATCCTTCCTCATTTACCTGAGGGAGAGAGAGATGCTACATTATGTGGATGAGAAGTAACCATTAGGTGGGTCATTATGGTATCAATTCAACTCCTCCTCATTTTACAGATGAGCAAAGAAAAATTATATAATTAATGTAAAGACAAAACCCTTAAAGCATTTTATCTTTCACCTGTACCAATGGTCACAAATAATTCATTCTTTTATATGCCTAAGCAGAGACACTGATGAATGCAGGCATTGTATGCAACTTCTTGGAACCAAATGAACTTACATTCTTGTTGGGGAGACAGGACATACAAATAATTAATTGGAGAGTATTTCTAATGTAATACATGGGAAATAATGTAATGAAGTGGGAACAGATTGTGTTTTCAGGTGCCATGGAAACAGCAAGGAAAACATTTGTAGACTAGAATAGTTAAAGCAGCTTTCACAAAGCTTTAAGTCTTCATAAAGGTTTCTAATGGAGAAATAAATGTCAGAGAGACATTCTAAGCAGGAAGAAACTATGTGCACAAAGGTTCTGAGTGTGGAGAGAACAGGGATTGGCAAATCTTGGTTGGCATAGGGGAGTCATGGGTTTGTAGAGGTAAGACTACTCTCCTGATGGAAGGCCTAGATGTACCATTTAGGAGTTTCAACATGATTTGATATGGGAATGGGAGGCACAACAGAGATTTGCAATGGGATTAAAACAGCATTTAAAGAAAGCAGTTGGACAGTAGTTTGCATTATTGGCTTGAGTAAGAAATCAGCTCAAGGCTATTGTAGAAATGCAAGAGAGGAATTGTCAGGGTGATAGCCATATAAGCATTACTGAGTATCCCTTCTGGTAAGCTATTTATTTCCTGTCTTAAAAAAAAATTAATGTGTAACATGCATACAGAAAGTACACAAATTATAGAAGCTTTAATTTTTGTAAAGTGAACATACTCATGTAACTTCCATCCGGATTAAGAAATAGAATATTACCGGGACCCAGAAGCCCCACTTTTGTGCATTTTCTGTTATTATTTCCTGTAAAGATAATCACTATTCTAACTTCTATGACCATGTGTTTGCTTCGCCAGTTTTTGAACTTTATATTGATGGACTCATACAGAAGGTATTCTTTTGTATTTTGTTTTCTTCACTGATCATTATGTTTTCAGACATCTACATTGCTGTGTGCAACAGTAACTTATTTAATACTCACTGATGTATAATATTCCATCATGTGGATATTTTATTTACCCATTATACTACTGAGAGACATTTGTTTCCAGTTTTTGATTATTTTCAAAAATGCTCCCATGGTCAGTTCTATACATGTTTATGGTGAACACATGTACACATTTTGGGGGGTATATACCTGGAAGTAGAAAATTGCTGAGTTACAGGGAATATGTTCATTTAGTTTTTAATAGATATTGCTTCAAGATTTCCAAAATGGTGTACCTTGTTCACATTCCTGTCAGCAGTATGCGAGAATTCCTGTGACTCAACTTTTAATTGTCTACCTTTTGCTGTAGCTATTTTGGTGGCGTATTGGGGTATATATATATATATATATATATATATATATATATATATATATATATATATATATATATCACTGTGAGCTCATTTCTTATCATACTAGTAGGGTTGAATGTCATTCATGCTTTTGGCTATTTGGATATCTTCTCTTGTATTTATTCAATACTTTTGTCATTTTTTCTCCCCATTTTTATCTATATTAATGCTTCTTGCTTTCATATCTGCTGTACTATGTTTGTAGCCATATGCCTTTGTTTATTTCATTTCTTTGTTCTGTGCATAAGATTTCTTTCACTTTTTCTATATTTTTATATTTTAGCTGTCTCTTGTAAGCAGCTTATAGTTGGGTGTTATTTTTATTTAGCAGATAATCTTTTACTTTCAATTAGATTAAATCTTTTTACATTTAATTTAGCTACTCTTATGTTTGGGTTTAAATCTACCATCTTCATATTTGTTTTGCTTTTGTCCTTCCTATTTATTATTCCGTTTTGTTCTTTTCTTGACTTCTAGATTTGATTTTGTCAACCATTGAGCTATGCATTCTTATGTTGCCCCTTTTGTGGTTATTCTAGAACAGAGATTGGTAGTCTTTCTCTGTAAAAGGCCAGGGAGTAAATACTTTAGATTCTGTAGGCCAAGAGGCAAAATCAAGGATACTATGCAGTTACTTATATATTAAGAGAAAAGACAAATTTTCACAATTTTTTTATTGACAAATTTCAAAATATAATAAAAGTAATTGCGTAAAGCTTTTTGTAATACAGTTCTGACAAAAAGAATCAAATCTTTCTTTGGAGGAAAACATTTCACTTATGGGGGGAAAACATTTCACTTATTCAGTGTTCAAATGAGTATTCCCTATTATCATGGAGGGGATGTGGTCCCCTTTCCTTGCTTCTATAAAATACAGTGAGATTCCCTCCTGAAAATGCACTAGAGTGTGCTATCGCCATCTCTCTTTAGACACATAGACTGCTTTCCTAATTCTGGATAACTTTTTATGTTAAGAGCACAGCCTGTAGAATAAAACTCCCTGAGTTTGAATGTCAAAAGAACTCATTATCAGCTGTGTGCTCCTTAACTATTTAGCTAACCTATCTAGAAGCTTCAATTTCCTCATCTACACAATGAGTAATACTTACTTCATAGGGTTGATATAAACATTAAATGAGCTAATAAATTCAAAGACCTAGAGAAGTGTATCACATATTGTATAGCACTCTGTTAACATTCTATTCTTTTCTTGATTTGTTCCATACCATTTAAAAATATATAGAAAAATAGGTAGTGGTCTGGATTTGGCTCTTAGCTGAAGTTTGCCAACCCTTTTTAGATATCTACATGAATCTCCTACTAGAAATTAGTTATTTTACAATGATTTGTAGTCTTTTCACCTGCTAGATAATGAAGCAAGTTTAAACATGCCTTACCCCCTTAGCATTTTTGCTATTCTAGCTACATATTTTAAATTTCATAAGACACAATATATATTGTGTTACATATTTACTCATTCTATTGCACTTCATTTCTTTCTGTAAGAAAATATATATATGTATTTGGCATGTATCTACTGCCAATGAATTTTCTCTACTTTTGTTTGCCTGATATAATCTTTATTTTCCCTTTATTTTTCAGAAGTATCCTTCTAGGTGAGGAATTCTGGTTAAAGGTTATCTTGATTTAGAAGTTTAAAAGTATCCATTGTCCTCTGATTTCATTCCTGTTAGTAAACCAGCAGTCAATGTTATTGTTGCTTATTGGAAAGTGGTTTTTTGTTTGTTTGTTTGTTTGTTTGTAGCTGCTGTTAAGATTGTTTTTCTTTGTTTTGTTCAGAAGTATATCTAGATGTTTTCTTTGTATTTAATTTGGGGTTTATAAAGCTTCTAAATTCTGTTGCTTGATATCTTTGATCAGTTTTTGAAAATTCTTGGCTAGTACCTTTCAAATATGGCTTCTTCCTTTTTAACTTTCTATTTTCTGTTTAAGAATTCAATTATATATATGATAGGTGTTTTCCACCATGTCATTATGTTTCTTATATTCTGTCTTTAATATCTTCCCCTCGCCCCCCAATATCTCTGCTTTAATGGAGATATTTTACTGACTTGATTCCATTTCACTAATACTCCTTTCTATGGTGTCTAATATGCTATGTTGAGTTCTTAATCTTAGTTATTAAATACATCAATTCTAAAATTTTTACTTGATAATTTTATTACAAACCCTAGTTCTCTGGTTAAGTTCTCCATGTTGTTATTTAATTTCATAAACATATTAAATATAGTGTTTTTAAGTTGATGTGTGATAACATCATTGTTTGACTCATCTTTGAGTCTATTTCTTATTTTAATTTTTGGGTTTCAGTCATTTAGTCCTATCTCCTGGGATACTGAGCAACTTTTGATTGAATACTTTGTATATTCAATAAAAAAGTTATAGAGCCCTGGATAATGCTATTTTTTCCTAGTGTTTACTTTTTCTATTAGTCAGAATTTGGAAACATTATCATGATCCAATCAGGTATTGAGACGTTTGAGTCAGAGTTTCAGTATTTTTAAGGGCTGGACTATTTCTAGTTTGTCCTTATTCCTAGATTGTAGCCTTTGGGGAGTCTTAATGGAAAACCTGTGCATTTTTTTTGTTTTGTTTTACCAGGACCCTTCCCCTTGGGTAGGAATTTTTGCCTTTCTGGTATTATGAAACTATTTAAAAACTCTGGCTAGCTTTAATACCTCTTTAGAGGCTTCATTCTGACTTCTCTTTGTCTTCTTGGCCTCTTGCCACCTTCATCTTAGGAATCTGCATATGCCTTTTGGGAACCAAAAACAGAGAATTGTGGGTTCACTTCAATATATTTCTCTTTTCTTTAAGGTCTTGTTCTTTTAAATCCTGGCTATCAGTGTTGCTTTCTAAGGCCCTCAAAGATATGGATTATCTTGAGTTTTTATAGTTGTTCTTGGTGGAAGAGTTTTTCTGTAAAATGATATTGCCATAGCCAAAGTCACTTTATTTTCAAGGTTAATTTGTTGGGTGATAGCTTATTGACTCATTCTTATTTCTCTTTTTTTTTTCCTCCTTCATCAATTTTAAATACATTGGATATGAATGCTGTCTCAACTATTGTGCTAAGTTTTGGATGATATAACACATGGCCCATTTTCTTAAGACCACCTCAATGTAATGGGAAAAACACAGACACACACATACATTTGTGTGGTGATTCAGCTCTATTAGGGTAAGGTGTGGGAGTCTCATGAACATTCTTTTAACAAGATGTGATAATCTTGCTTATTTGCCTGTTTGTTGTTTGTCTCCCTCTAGAATGTAGGGCCTACAAAGACAAAGCCATATCTATCTTGTTCATTGCTGACACATACTATAAGCTCAATAAATATTCTTTGCTAAATGATTGCTTGATATATGAGGTTATAAATTTTGTATTTTATTTCTTGTAGGGCTATTAAATAGCATGTAGAAAGCATATTTGGCACATATGCTTTTCTTTGTTTCACTTCTTTGAAAACAATTTTTAAGTAGTGTAGTGCAGATTACTTCACTGACACATGGAAATAAATTTTCCTGTTTTATAGATAGCATACTTGAGAGAAGAATGTTAAATCATTTGCCTTATTTAATGACTCAGCTAGAATAGACTCACAGGATTCTTTGCTTCAAGTCACATTCAGAAAGCATGCATAGAGAATTTTTCTTAGTTTCTCATGGCTAAAATGGTGTAATTTCTAGCTCTCTTCTTCCATCTTCTCAAATATTCTATTTTATCATTTTTAGCCTCTAAAATGAATCTACAGTGTTAATTATAAAATAAAATTTAAAATATTATATATATGTATACAGTTGACACTTGAACATCAGGGATTAGAGACACTGATCCCTGGCACAGTCAAAAATCACCCCCTGGCATCCATGAGGGATTGGCTCCAGGACCCTCCACTTTATTTTTTTATTTTATTTTCCTTCCTTTACCTATTTCATTGTTATCATGTTTTTATTTTTTTCTCTCTTTTTTTTTATTGTTAGTTTCAGGTGTAAAGAACAATGCAATAGTTATCCTTCTCACCCCTCACACAGAAACAATCCCCCCTCCCCCTTTAGAGACACTGACCCCTGGCACAGTAAAAAATCACCCCTTGGTATCCATGAGGGATTGGCTCCAGGACCCTCCACTTTATAATAAACCTTCTCTCAACCGTAGCTCACACCCAAATGACTGCACTGAAGAAGCTGAAACTTGTCACCCACTGTTACTAAAGTTTGTCCAGCTGCTTCCTGTATTGAAGAGCCTACCTTTCCCTTGGATAGCACTTGGCAGAAGCATTCACCATGTTTTTTTAATACACATACACACACACACACACACACGCACACACACATACACACATACACACATATATACATAGGGTGCCAAAAAAATGCATACACATTTTAAGAAAGGAAATAACTGAGTTAAAATTATGCTAATGGTAACCACTTTGAACACCTCTTGTAATTGCAGAAGTCAAAAGTGACTTTTATTCATCTTTTGCTTTCGATATATGTTGAGTATTAAAATTTTAATACAGTTTTTTCCTTTCTTAAATGTGTATACTTTTTTGGCACCCTCTGTGTGTGTGTGTGTGTGTGTGTGTGTGTGTGTGTGTGTGTGTATGTGTGTGTATACCCTTACATACAAATAAAATTAGAATTGAAGGGCATAACAGTAACATTTTAAATAGATTTTAAAATATTTAAGAATATTTAAAATACAATGATATATCTACATTATATATATAATAAAAATTTAAGAGATATAAAAGAAATAATATATATAATTATAATTTTTGGAGGGAATATTTTGAACCTGAAATGCATTTTCAATGCAACATTCAGAAAGTGCTTGTTGATGAAGATAAATTGTGTTTGTTGAAATCTGTCTGCTGGGGGTTAATCACATTGGTGTGTGATTGTCACACTCCAGAATCACCAGGGTTCCTTCTGTCTTTTGTGGTTGCCCTTTTAATTGAGCACATTTTACTACAAAGCATTTTTAAAAGGAGAATAAAAGATTTCCAAAGCCAATATATTCTTATTTAATTTCATTTACAGGAAGAGCAGAACAAAGATTTGCAAAAGGGAATACTGCTTGAAATTATACTCTAATTACTTGCACATGTAAATCTAACATATTGCCAAGGTTGAGGTGCTTTATTTGAATCTCTGTTTAAAGATGCAGTTCTGGAAGTCTTCAATTGACTTTACACATTCAAAAGAAATGACGAACTTTTTACAGGTATAATAGTATCATAAAGCCCATATCATCTCTTGCATTTATCTTCAAAGAGTTTTAAGTGTTTTAATAACCTTAGTGTAACATTCACTAGAACAGGTGGTGCAGGTTCTTTACATTCATTTTATATACAATAAACGAGTTATGGTTATGTATTGCTGGATAACCTGGAAATACCAATTGGTCAAATAGTCTCTTCACTAGACTGTAATATAGATTAATACCTCATCATATCCTTGGGTCTAGGATCAATTCGAATTGGAGTAAAATTCATCTTCCCTCTCTGTTTATTTCTCTTCCTTTAAAAAAATCACTTTATAAGTTCTTTCTTCACATTAAAGAACTGGCTTGGGGAAACACACACACACACACACACACACACACACACAAGTAAGTCTTAAAGCTAATTTGCCTTTGTTTCTTTTTTTTATTATTAGTTTCAGGTGTACAAAACAATGTAATAGTTACACATTTACACCCCTCACAAAGTGATAACCACCCCCAATCTACTACCCCTCTGATATCGTATATTGCTGTTAGAATTCCATTGACTATTCCCTATGCTGTACACCACATCCCGTGACTATATACATATTTACTTATAGTTGACATTCATTAGTCCTCCGTTCAGTTACTTTCTATTTAGGACTCAGAGAGACTTTTGCATATGTGAGATGTTTCTGAGAACTCTGATGTACACAAAATGTAATGTTTCTGAGACACAAGATGTAATGTCTTTTAGTCTGGGTTATGATAATCTGCATTGAATGGTTTTAAAGTACAAAAAAATCATCTTAAATTAAGTACTGTACACATGGAGTTTTTTGTCATGATTTTATTTCTGTAATGCATGTGTGTTTGCAAATATTGGTGGAGATAGAGTTTATAAAACTTGGGGGGATAAAATATGGATTTAATTATAGGTGGACTTTTTAATGCTAATTTATACATAAAAAGGAACTGTTTGTACCTCTATAGATGCATTTATATCTATTTACCAGTTTGTGCGTTTATCTTTCTTACTTTTGACGTTCTTTTTATTGGGAACATTTTAAGAGTTTTTTTTATTCTTTCTCTTTTTCTTTGTCTTTAGTATTATCAGACTCAAACAACCACTCAGATCTAATGTTGCTTCATGGTTAGTTCTGTTCTTTAATTGTGTGGTTCAGTGTTCCATGACAAATATGACACTCTGGCATTGTAAAAGTCCCAGGGACAGCATTCTACGAGAGTGGTAAGGAGCTGGAATTATGGAAACTATGAAAAGACTAAGCTGGGTACTGAATTCTCTTTAAGGCTACAGTATTTCTATTTCTACCAGGAGGGCAATTGTGCTGCATCACATATCCATTTTTCATAAGGGTGTCAACCATCTGGTTCCTCTTGTTTTTCCCTTCTCGCTTCTTCACATCTGTTGCTTCTTCATTGTTCTACAAAAGCTTACATTCCATATTTGATGTTCATTTCCATAAAAATTCCATATTCATGAAAGTGCCTAGATTTTACCTGCAGGTCTAAGATAATTACAGTGAAACAGCAGCCAAGGTCATAAGAAAGATCATATCCAGATTAGACGGCTCACTGCCACAGAAATCCCTGGCAAGGAATAGCTGCTGGTCATGTTTTGCCTGTCCAGACAATCATTTGAAAGGAGCACCAGGGTTAGCAGTCTGACACATACTTCCTGGTTGGGTCACCACATTAAGTGTGCTTAGCTGTTTGTAAAGCTATCTGGAGAAAGAGCATGTTAAATTGGAAACATATGAACAGAATGACACACATAGCCTAGGAATTCACAGCCCAGTGCGGCACAGTTCAATCAGGTGCTTGACGTCCTGACAATCTAGTCTCTGTAGGAAAAGAAAATACCTGGAGACCTTGGGTTTTGTGGTGGTAAGTTCACATTTTGAGGACATTGGCTTAGATTGGTTTCCCTCTGTTTTCCTTTAACTAGATCGTTCCATCTGCAATGTTTTCCCTTCCGTCATCCTCACTACCCATCTCTTGCCTCTATCCTGTCGTTCCCCTCCTAGAATCAATTTAAGTTAAAATGAAAGCTGGGTAGCAGGTCAGAGGAGATATAAGAATTCCCATTGTCCTTTCTCCTAAATGCTAGAGTTTCTTCATGTCCTCTGATTACCAAGCTTACTCATTACTACTATCTTTAAAGTAAAACATTCTGGTTATAATTTATAGAGGCCAGATTCATACTGTTGACTGTAAAGCCAGTGAAGAGATAGTCCACCATGTAAAAATCATAGTTTTGCTTTCTATAAGCAATATCTTAAAATATACTTAGTGTCAGAGCAAATGTGCAAATATACAAAGCAAATTGGACTAAATGAGTTATGTAGACATTAGCAGTTTCCTCTAACTTTACTGGTCGCTCTAGCTAGATGCAAAGCATTAATATGAGTAAATATAAATGCATATGGACATTCCATCAGGTATGAGGCAGTGTGGTATCTTTAAAATAATGGTCAACTGGGAGTCAGGGGGCCTAGTGTTTCATCTTGGCTTTGCTATTAATCTGTTTTTTTAAATTTTATTTATCAATAAGATAGGGGGATTTATATTATGTGGTCATTAAATCATGGCCAGATTCAAGGGAACACAGTAGCTCGAAGGAGATAAGTATGTTTGGTAAGTTAAGAAGGAAAGGGGAAACTCTGTAAACATTTGGTTTAGGTTGGGACTGGGGAGCTCATTCCAAAGGCTGGTATGCTGTAGAAGGAGGTGTCCTCAGAAGTAGGATATTGGAAGGTGTTAGAATGAAAAACAGTAGAGACTTTCCCAAGCTGTCGCAAAGACAACTCAAGCTTGTAAAAGGTAATGAGGAAAATTTCCAGTGAAAAAATTAAAATTAGAACCTGAAGGGTAAAAAAAGAAAGTAAATAACATAGACTGGGACAACCTTGAAAAGGGTTTTTAAGTAGAAGGAAACAATAATCTTTGAGAAGCTCTGAGTAAGAGAGCAATTGCTTATGATTTGTTTAAAGCAACATGTCATTGACTAACACTGTATTCTTCTAAATCAGGGTTTCTCAGCTTTGGCAATATTGACATTTTGAACAGGATAATTCTTTCTTGTTGGGGGAGAGGTCATGTGATTGTAAGATGTTTAGCAGCATTCCTGACCTGTACCCATTAGATGCTCTTAACCCCCCTATACCAGTCATGACAATCAAAAATGTCTCTAGACATTGCCAAGATTCTCCCAGTTGAGAACCACTGCTTTAAATGAATAAATATGTTTTGAGAGGCCATTTAACCTAATAGTTAAGAGCTTGGGCTCTGGAGACTGAGTTCTAGATCAAGATTTGAGTATGAGTTCTGTCTCCTTTTCACTGTGGGCTTTGAGCAAATTACTTAATCTTCCTACAACTCACTTTCTTCATTTATAAAATGAGACTAATAAGAGTATCTACCTATTAAGGTTATTGTGAGGATTGAATAAGAATACATATTAATTGTTTAGTGTAGTATATGATGCATGGCAGCTACTGAATACGTGGTACAAATTGTTCTTACTGTCATTTCATAGTTACAAAAGGGCACAGAGAAAGAGGAGATGAACTGGTTACTTCTGAAAGTAGACCCTTGGGCATTAGGGAATTGTGGCAACCAAATATCTGGATCTCATTATACAGAAGACGCACTGGCCTGGTGAATCAATCAGCCAGTCAATATATATTGTTTGAGCATCTATCAGGTGCCAAGTTCTACTTCAATGTTGAACAATGAGACGTGAACAAGACAGACAAAAATCTTGACTGGAAGGTCTTACAGATTAATGAGAAAGACAGGAAATTAATAGATGTGACTTAAAACTAGTGTGGTATAGCAGATACTACTAACTGTTCATCAAAGTTCATTCTCCCTTTCATCCATCATGGTTAGTCACTTGACTGCTAAACTACACTAAATTTCAAAATTTAAATCTTAAGCAGTGTAGTGGCCATTTGAGTAAGTTCTTTCTAACAGACCATGAGCAGAAGTGAAGTGTGCCATTTTCAGGCCTTGTCCATAAAACCTTCCTTATATGATTTTTAATACATTTTGTTTCTTCCTGTGGGCTGGAGGGTCATGACAATTATCAGAGTGACCAGAGCAATCTTGGAAGTCATATGTTAAAAATGGCAGTGCTAATGTCAACTTGGGTCCTTGAATGATTGTGTGGAGCAAAAACCCTTGTCCTGTCTGCAACCTACAAGATTTACCTAGACAACTCAGTGAAAAAGAAATGAACTCATATTGTATTTGAGATATTGCATATTGGGTTTATTTGTTAAGCAATTTTCGTTGCCAGTAAAACACAGGTGCTCTGGAAAGATTTCTGTGAGGAGAGAACATTTCAACTGAAATCTGATGGAAGAAGATAAAGCAGCCATATGCAAATGTAGGAGATTGTTTATAGGGGGAAAAACTGCCAATTCAAAGGAGCTGTCCTTGATAAGTGACTAATATTAGAGCCCCTAAAATATAGAGAGTCTATGCTGGTAGGTGAAGTAGCGGAATACAGGCAGAAATGACATTAAGACAAAATAAATGTATGGCCTCTGGATCTATCTGGTTTATTCAGAACTCCATGACAATTGGAGGGACCTTTTTCTCTTCCTAGAGAAAAAGCTGGCTCCTCTCTGCCCAAACTTCTTTTGGAAATCAGGGACTTCAAGTAGCATATACATCCATCACATAATAGTTATATGTTGTTTAGATTGAGAATTAAGTTGAAGTTGACTTGGGCAAAAATTATCTCTGAAATCATTGGACATAGATTAATGAGGGCCTTTCCTGTTTCACCTGACACAGATGAAAGGGAATCTATTTTGCAAGTTTCTCTGACAAAATGACCAATAATATAAGCTCTGGAGAAGCCTAAGTGTCCTGGTAGTAATATGTTGTTTAGATTTCATGAACCCTTAGTGTCTGGGTAAGAGCTTTACTTCCTTCTGAGCTAAATTTTATGTATATATTTTCAAGTTATCTTGAGATCTCAATTGGAAAGATAAATTTGAAGTGTTAGGATTCCTCTTATTAGGAAAACTAATTTGTGCTCAGAACTGTGATATCAACCCCATATGTGGCTTTTTATGTAAAATAGATGCTGCTTAGTGGCCATCTAGAAGCCGGCAACTGATGTGCCTCGCCTGGGAAGAGCGCAATGATGGTGCCAACTTGGGCCAGTGAAGCAATGTCCTCCACAACTAGACTGAAGAACAAAATGACAGCATCTTGTCTGTTCCCCTTCTCCCAATTCCCCAATAAAAATCTTTAAAAAAAATAAAAATAAAATAAAATAGATGCTGCTTTTTGAAGACAACAATGTTCTTTTGGTATTTTATTTAACAAAAGTCATTTAGATGTTCTGTAATACATTTGATGTTGTATTGAATATACATAAACTGAGTAAAATTAAAATAAGCTAGAAAGAAACAATATTATATGCTGGCTTATCCAATCCAGTATAATCAATCATTTCTTCAAATTCCATTTGACTCAAAATGAACCCGTTGGTGCTGCCATAATAAAGAGAAGATTCATTCTGTCATTATAAATTAACAGGATTATAGCAAGTAGATGTATGAACTTGGGTTAGAAGGCTTGAAAATCTGAAAAGGAAAATGAAGAAAGTCTAGTGTGTAGCATTTTGCAATGTTATTCTGACTGACTTAGTCTCACAAGGAACTTAGAAGAATTAAAGAAGTGCTTTTTTTTTAGAAGACTAGTTTATTTCATCTATGAGGAATCAATCTTTTATTCCTGAACTTCCTTCTTTCAGAAAACAGCACCATTTTCTATCTAATTACTCAAGACAAAAATCCAGGAGTTATCCTTGATTCCTTTCCATTTCTTGATTTTCTCCCCCAATTCTTTATTTTAGTCCTATAGAACCTATCTCCAAAACATATCTTAAATGTATCTACTCATTCTATCTCTATTATTAACCAACTATTATCTTTTTATTGGCCTATAATAACAGGTTTCACTGATTTCTATTCTTGTTTCTCCATAATTCATGATTCATGCAGTGGCCAGACTGATCTTTTAAAATAATAAAATGTCATTGTTAATTGAATCCTAAATTTCTTGCCCTCATTTATAAAGCATTACGTGTTTGGCCCTCACCTATACTTCCTACTTTATTCCATTGTCTTCTTGTTCCTTACTCCCCAACCACATTAAACAGACCAAATGTGTTTTCACTTGTGTTTCCACATTAGAGCATCATAAGAATTGCCCCTTTTGTATAGAATGTCTGTGATCTTTGCATGGTAACCTTCTATTCTCTGCTGTATTCTTACTACCTAGAAGAGGTCTTGTTATGCAGCAGGCATGGAACGAACATATGTTGAAAGAGTTAATGGAAAAATGGATCCCTTAGTGATATGGAAGACGTGACATAATAGGCTGATGACACATGGTCATTTACCTAAGACTTTTGGGGGTAAATTTTTTCCTTTTGAATTTTATTACATGCTATTGAAGGTCTATTGATTCCTTAGATAAGAATCAGCCAAATACTTCCTTTTAAAATGGTTCTGTCTATAGTTAACATCATACTTAATGGTGAAAAGCTGAATGCTTTGTCTTTACGATCAGGAATAAGACAAGAATGTCCACTTTCACCACTTTTATTTAACATGGTATTAGAAGTCCTAGCCACAGCAATCAGGTGAGAAAAATAAATAAATAAAGAAAGAAAGAAAGAAAGAAAGACATAAATAGCATCCAAATTGGAAAATAAAAAGTTAAACTTATTATTTGCAGATGACATAATATTATACATAGAGAACCCTAAAGATTCCACTAAAAAACTATTCAAACTGGATAAATGAATTCAGCAAAGTAGCAGGATACAAAATTAATATTCAGAAATAGGTTGCATTTTTATACACCAATAATGAACTATCAGAAAAAGAAATTAAGAAAACAACCTCAGGTACAACTGCATAAAAAATAAATAGAATACCTAGGAATAAATTTAACCAAGGAAGTAAAAGATCTGTACTCAGAGAATTATAAGACATGAAGAAAGAAATTGAAGATACAAATTAATGGAAGCATATACCATGCTCATGGATAGGAAGAATTAACATCATTAAAGTGTGCATACTACCCAAAGCAATCTATAGATTCAATGTAATCCCTATCAAAACACCAATGGCATTTTTCACAGAACTAGAATAAATAATCCTAAAATTTATATAGAACCACAAAAGACTCCAAATAGCCAAAGCAATCTTGAGAAAGAACAAATTTGGAGGTATCATGCTACCTGATACCAAACTATACTACACAGCAATAGTAACCAAAACAGCATGGTACTGTCATAAAAACAGACACATAGGTCAGTAGAACAGAATAGAGAGCCCAGAAATAAACCCACACATAGATAGTCAATTAATCTATGACAAAGGAGGCAAGAATGTACAATGGAGTAAAAAAAGTCTTTTCATTAAATGGTGTTCGGAAAGTTGGACAGATACATGCAGAAAATGAAAATGCAACTTATACAAGAATAAACTTAAAATGGATTCAAGATTTAAATGTAAGACCTGAAACCATAAAACTCCTAGAAGAAAATACAGGCAGTAAATTCTCTGACACTTCTCTTAGTAATATATATATATATATATTTTTTTAGCTATATCTCCTCAGGCAAGTGAAACAAAAGAAAATATAAACAAATGGGACTACATCAAACTAAAAAGTTTTTGCACAGCAAAGGAAACCATCAACAAACAAGAAGACAACCTATCAAATGGGATAAGATATTTGCCAATGATACATCTGATGAGGGGTTAATGTCCAATATACATAAAGAACTCATACAGCTTAATACTGAAATAAAAAATTTAAAAAATCGGCAGAAGACCTGAACAGACATTTCTTCCAAGAGGACATGCAGATTGCCAACAGATACATGAAAAGATGCTTAATGTCACTGATCACCAGAGAAATGCAAGTTAAACCACAATGATATATCACCTCATACCTGTCAGAATGGTTATCATCAATAAATCAATAAACAAGTGTTGGCAAGGATGTGGAGAAAGTGAAACCCTTGTGCACTGTTGATGGGATTGCAGATTGGTGCAGCCACTATGGAAAACAGTACGGAGTTTCCTTAAACAATTAAAAATAGAACTACCTTATGACCCAGCAATTCCTGGGTATTTATCCAAAGAAACCAAAACACTAATTTGAAAACATATATGAACTCCTGTGTTCATTGCAGCACTATTTATAATAGCCAAGATATGGAAGCAATCTAAATGTCCATGGATAGATGAATGGATAAAGAAGTGGTACATATATACTGTAGAATATTACTCAGCCATTAAAAACAATGAAATCGTACTGTTTGCGACAACATGGATATGTCTAGAGGGTATTACACTAAACGAAATAAGTCAGTTAGAGAAAGACAAATGCCATATGATTTCATTTATATGCAGAATCTAGAAAATGAAATAAATGAACAAAGAAAACAGAAACAAACTCGTGGATACAGAGAACAAATTGATGGTCCCCAGATGGGAGGGATGTTGGAGGATGGGTGAAAAACATGAAGGGATTAAGAAGTGTAAATTGGTGGTTATAGATAGTCATTGAGATGTACAGTACAGCATAGGGAATATAGTCAATAATATTGTAATAACTATGTATGGTGTTAGATGGATACTAGATTTATTGGGGTGATCAGAGTGCTAGTTATATAAATGTCATATCACTATGTTGTACACCTGAAATAAATATAATATTGTATGTCAACTGTAATTGAAAAAAATGGTTCTGTTGTAGGCTGCATTTTCATTATCTATATTCTTTAAAACAATTTTATGGCATATTGTAAGGAATTACAGGCTCTTCAGATGGGAGCATACAATAAAAACAGATAAACCAAATTGATCATAATGGTCTAATTTCCTGCTTCTTATGTACCTCGCTCATGGGTATGGTGTTCTTAATAAGTAGCGTTGAAGATGAATATTTGATAGAAGATTGAACTCCAGGATGTTTTTCACTCACTAAATCTTTCATATCTTTTAATAGTAGAATTTCCAGAAATCAAGCAATATCCCAGTTCATACTTCTTATTCATAGGCACCTTCTAAACCAAGTCAACCTGTCATTCTAACTTATCTCTATACCTTTTTACTCATTTGTTGTTGCAAAACATTTACTTCTGTTGTTTAGAGTCTATGATTTGTTTCTGTGTAGTGATAAAAGTGGCAAGTGATAATGCATCAATCTGGTGGCATTTGCCAGGATATCTGGAAGGTCAAACTTGACTTCAAGTATGTTCTAAAATGAAGTAGAAAGAAAGAAACATAAAATATTTCTTAAAGTTGCAAGCCTAATGATGCAGAGTACAGTGAAGACATAAAAAAACAAATTGAATCTCTTCCCTCAGACCTTGGGTTACCCTAGTCTATTCCCCCTCTGTGCCTCAGATAGGAGCAAACCTGCTTTCAGCACCTTTTCACACTAAGCTTCCAACCAGTGGCTTGCATTTTGGTGGGTGTTGTTGAATGAAGGTTGTCTGGGTTTTGATCTGGATGATTTACCGAAAGTATATGAAAAGTATATGTAGACATTCAGTTTAATGATATATGTTGGAATACTACATTTTAAACCCTGTTTAGGTTATTGGTCATGTCAAACAAAGCTCTGTTATGGAAATTCCAGGAGAACTTCTGAGATCAAAGGAGACAGACCCAGCTCTTTCTGTAACAGGAGTGCAGGTTTGTTGTCTACAGACCCTAGCATTGCTGTTTTGGATTTATAAATGGCTCCTTTTTGCATAAATCAACTTGTATGATGCCGTGCAATGCTAAATATATTTTCAAATTGTAAATTCTTTCAAAATAAATTGACATATAAAAAGCCTAGGGAAGCTCAGTTCTGATGCCTTGTGGTCTGCAAAGATGCCTGTTGTATTTTGCTCCTTGTGCGTAGATGAGATGATATTTTATTCCAAATAAATAAAGAAAACCAAGCACTGCAGACTTTATAGAAGTTTATGCGAGTTCTGAGATACAGGAGAGTGATGAGGACAGTTAAGTGTTGCTTGTTTTTTAGCTAAATTGTTATTTCATTGAATGGGACCCCTTTTTTCCCCTAGGCCCAGTTATTAAGGTGATGGTTCAATTCTACTGAATTCTAAACAGAGGTAGAAAATAGGCAGCTAAAAAGAAAGGAAATAAACTGATTTCATTTAAGCAAAAGAAAAAAAAAAGCTAAAATTCCAATTGAGACTGCCCATTTCCACTGCCTCAGAGTAGCAGTTATCAGTTGCTGTCAACACTATTTATGTGGAAAATTGCACTCACATGGTTTAATTGGTGCTGCAATATGATAATAACACAATGAAGCAAAATAGCCTATCCTGGGCACTCAATCCATAATTAGCCAGAAGGCCAGACATAATGTAAAACCCAGGAAGGAAACTTGAAAACACAGAGGAAGGCATTTTGGATGTGAAGTGAGACAGGGTGTGAGAAAAGGAAGTTTTTGATATTTTAAAGTTTAACATGCTGATCTGCTTCTAGGAATATTTTCAAATTAGTTAAAAAAAAAAGTAAAGACTAATTTTGGAACCCTGCTTTTTCTGTCACCATTTTGGGACTAGAAAGATTTAATTCCTCCATATTTCATGGGCAGTGACCTAGAGCATTTGGAACTGGAGCTGGTGCCTTGAAATGAGCACGCTGGTGGATTGCTGCTCCAGATGTAGTCAGAGCCGCTTCCCTGATAAAAAAATTTATTTCTTCTCTTATCAGATGAGATTAAGATAACTAAACATCAAGATAATTAAAACCCCATGGACGAGTTTATTTTATTTTATTTTAACAATTACAACCAATGACTGCATTTTCACTAGAATGATGGTTTATTTTATTACTGACAAGGACAACTTCAAATTATGTCATCTTCTTTACATCATCTTCTCACTCAGTAGTTCAGCTCTTGATTTACTCTTTTATAACTGTATCCAGTGTATCTCTTAATTGCTGCTACTGTTGAGTGGTGATAAGTATACAATTAAAATATTATTTCCTTGCTAGAGAAATAAAATCTTCCCATTTGTAATGCATATGTGATTAAACACACCAAGATTGTCACACACATAAGAAACACGCATTAAGATACAGACGGCTAGGCATGCACACAAATGTACACACACGTTCATTCTTCAGTAAAAATACAAATTTTGTATGTGTGTATGTATTTTGTATATTGTTTGTATATATTTACTACTTGGTATATACTTTTTAATATGTTATTAAAGGTGAACTTAAGGGGATTATATTAATATACAAAAATACACATGGGTATTAATATTAGTATACCTATAAAATAAATTCTTTTAAATATAAAATTTATTGGTGAAGTTTTTTTTTTAGCTTAGACATATGGGGTAATATATTTGTTTGAATTTATTTACTTTTATTAAAAAATTTATTTTCCAGTTACAGTTGACTTTCAATATTATGTTCTTTCCAGGTGTTAGACATTTATATAATTTTTGAAATGATTCTGCTGATAAGTCTAATACCCACCTGGCACCATATGTAGTTATTACCATATTATTGACTATATTTCCTGCGCTGTACTTTATTTACATCTCTGTGACTATTTTGTAACTACCAATTTGTACTTCTTAATATTTTCACCCTTCTTACCCTATTTATTTGAACTTAAAACAAACCCTTAGGGAATCTTGACTTGGGCACACACATGTTTAACTTTTGGTAAATTTTTATATCAACTGTCATGGAAGGAAAGGTGAAATATAAAATATGAGCAATGATAAAGACTACAATTCTCACTGTCATGTTCTTAAACTAGCACAATTGAAGGTGGATGCAATCCTCCGTTTAAAATATTTCAGGATTGAAATATGCAGTAGCTGCACTGAAACGTATTATGCATCACAATTTCAGAACCTTAAATCTCGATCCCAGTTCTATCACTGTAGAGGTCAGTTTGTCTGCTGCCTGTTCCTCTCTTTAAGTTATTTATCCTCTGTGATTTCACAGGTCTTCTGATCACTGAAGGTTGTCAAGTAAATATTACCTTTTATTTTTCCCACTGTCACAGGCCATTTAAAGAACCCTTTCTTCAAAATCCTCCAAAAAACCCAGTTGGTATACAACCCTTTCCCTCTTTTCTAAGTGCTCGAATGCTAAATCCCAGCCATTTGCAAACTACATAACCTATAAAGGTCCAAAATACTCAGTGCTTTCTCCAAAGTAAAAAGCCTTTATTTTAACCAGTTCTTGCATTCTTTTTCCTCTGGTAGAGATTTACTGCTCTGAGAAATTAATAATCAAATGTGAGAAAGGGACTCACATTTACTGAGTTTACTATATGTTAGGTGTTTCACGTGCTAATTAACTAGGGTTAAGGGTTAATTATTTCAATGGTCCTGTATGATGAAGCTCAGAAAGTTCAAGTGCTTGCAAACCTCATGAATAGTTCAGCTGATTTGCCATCTTGATAAATCCGCTTGACCGTAAAGCCCATGTTTTGACCCGCAGAAAGCCTGTAGGTTATAAAAGAAAAAAACTACTGATGCTGAAAAACATACATTTAATAGAATTGAGAAACAGGTATCCAGGTTTATAGTTTATATTTAGAGTCCAAAAAATGACTTGAAAATCGACTTGCATCTTTGTTCTTCAAACATATAGAGCGGTGTTTCTCAACCTCTCCCCACCCCACTCACTATTCCCCTAAGGAGATATTTTAGATTTTTTTCTCCTGATTGCTCCCCTCCTCATGAAACTGTAATATATCTCTGTATATGTGCTGTGGCACTTTGGAGGAACACAAAGCATTGTAACAAGAATTCTTGCCCCCTTGGTGAAGAATACTGCTCCAGCTGGGGCTGTCTGATAGACTATTGCTATAGTATTTCACTCCTCGCCACACTGCATGACTAGTTACGTGGAAGAGCCAGCCAGCCAGAGTGGAACAATCAAACTCTGGACTTGGGCAAATCCTGCCTGTATTCTGGTTCTATCACTTGTTACTTAGGGCAAGTGACATAACATCTCTGAGCCCAATTTGCTCTTCAGGACTGTGGAATTATAATTCCTAACTCATAAAGTTGTTGTGAGATGATATCTTTCAACGTGCCTAGCAAGAGCCAGCAAAATTCTCAAATTGTGTTAGTTCCTCTGCTTCCCTTCCATGGAGAATTATCACTAGACTACATTTTCTGGGAATAGTGTTAGGATCATCAGACTAGAATTTTGGAAACTTGAGTTCTGGTACAAACTCCAGCTACCTAGATGTGTGTGTGTGTGTGTGTGTGTGTGTGTGTGTGTGTGTGTGTGTGTGTTTCTCTGTAAAGTAAGTGCGCATCTCCAAGTTTCATTTCAGGCTTCTCAGCACATGATTTTGTAATATCACACACTAAGCTCTCTCAGGGATATAAAATAATTAATCACAGTTTACATTTTTATTGGCACTTTTAATCTCAGTGCCAAAAATTTTGCAAGGGTGTTTTCCTCTTCACATATCTTCAAGACCTGAATATTAAGAGTTAGAGAAACATATGGAGCCATGGGTGGTATCGTTAGCTCAACAAGAAGAAATTTTGTTTGGACTAATAAACTGTATTCCCTAGTGATTTCCTAAGGATCATTTTTCTGGATACATAGATGAAAGGAACTTAACCGTGTTTCTACTTTTACTTTATTGTTAGCTATTATACACTGGAAAGATAGATGATATTAGACAATTACAACTAATTTAAAGAGTAAAAACCAATTAATAAGTACACAATTCCTTTTTCAATGTACTAATGTGTTAACACCAGTCACGATTCATGATTCAGCTCAACAACAGAAAGAGACAAAAGCTGGAGAAGCAAGCAACCTAATCATTAGTAGTGATTATGCTTCCCTGTAAACACTAAAGAGCTTGTTGTAGGTAGTGTGGCAAAGGACAAACATGGAAGTGGTTTAAGCGCCTCTTGGATCGTAGGCAGTATATTTTTTGTGTTTATTTGTATTTTTATTTTCTGAAATTATTTCAGACAAACAAAAATGTGTAAAGAATACTCTAAAGACCAGCTTTGTATCCATAGCTGGCTTATCCAAAGGAAACATTACAAACCCAGTTGAAATTCCTCATGTGTCTTTTGCTAATTGGAAATCACCTCCCTTTCCTATAGAGGTACATACTCTCCTGAATTTAATATTTATCATTCCTATGTATTTCTTCTATGTTTTTTGCATGTGCATATCTCTTAAAAATAAGTAGAGTTGTTTTGCATGCTTTACATTTTACAAGACAGACATCGTGATATATTTATTTTTTGCTCAATGTTATGTTTATGAGATTCAGTTTATTTTTGAATATTTTATTTTGAATGGTTAAGTAATTTTTATATAATACACTATTTTATATTATATTACACTATTACTTTTATAAATAATTGATTTGCTTTACATTTAGTTGCATATGTGTAATTCACTTTCAAGGTGATGGGCTTAAAAACATCCTGTAAAATAATTCCTACTGAAGTATGATCCATTTGTTTATTTATTTGTTGGTAAAATGATATTTAAATGACTTCCTAGGTAAGGACAGTGCTAAATATTAAAAATTTACTGGTGAGTAAAACAGACCGTCCCTTTCTTATAAACCTTACAGCCTAATGGAAATACAAATTTCAAATTATGCAAATAATTCTACAAATCAATATATGATTCATTTGACAGAAATTTGTTGATTGCCTTATATGAATTAAAACAGTGAATCAAACACATGAAAACCTCTGACCTTGTGGAACTCACATTCTAATTGGGTGGTGTGGGGCAGACAACAGTAAGTAAGATAAACTAAGAGTAAGTAAGCTAAATAAGGAAAATGAAAAGTATGTTTAAATGTGGTATATACTATGGGGTAAAATAATGAAGGGGAGGTGCTAGGCAGTAAGGGAGGGTTTCAGTTTTAAATATACTGACCATGGAAGTCATCACCAAGAAGGTGACTTTTGCATAAATATGTGAAGAAAGTAAGGGTAGGTGAGACTGAGTATTATGGAGATATGTGACGAGCACTCCAGGCAGAGAGAACAGTGGTACAAGCACCTAAGCAGTGATGAGTATCATTGGGCTGGAGCAGAGTGATTGAAGGGAAGAGCAGTAGGAATTGAGATCAGAGAGGGAAGGAAGGTGATGATGAAGGGATGTATGTATGTATGCATGCATGTGTTTACTTATTTGCCATTGCAAGTACTTTGGCTTTTACTTGGAGTGAGATATAAAACCATTGGAGGGTTTTAGTAGAAAGATGGCAGGCCCAAGTTTTGTTAAAATAGGATCACTCTACAGACTGCATTGAAAATAAAATGAATTAGGCATAAGGGAAGAAGCAGGGAGGCCAGTGAGGAGGCTTGTGTAATAATCTTGGTGAGGGATTATGGTGGCTTGGACCAGGATTGCACCAGTAGGTATGGTGAGAAGTAGTTGCATTCTGGATCTGTTTTGAAGTTAGAGCTTATAAGATTGCTCACTGTTGATGTGGGGTAAGAAAGAGAGAAATTGAGAATGACTGCAAACCCTTTGGCCTGAGCAACTGGAAAGATGGTTTTGCCATTTCCTGAGATGGAGAATTTGATTTGGGACATATTAAAGTTGAGGTGCTTAATAAATCATCCAAGATGATACACAGAATAGGTATATAATAGGTAGATGATACACAGAATAGGATATAAAAGACTGAGGTTTTATATATTTAGCTTGTATTAGTTTGCTAGGGCTTCTATAACAAAATACCACCGATTGGGTCGCTTGAACAAAAATTTATTTTCTCACAGTTCTGGAGGCTAGACATCTAAGATCAGGATGTCAGCAGGGTTGCTTTTCCCGGAAGCCTCTCTCTTTGGCTTGTAGATGGTCATTTCACTACTGTGTGTCTTCACATGCTCTTCCTTCTGGGTCTGCCTGTGACATCATCTCTTCTTATAAGGATATGTCACGTTGGATTAGGGTTCACCCTAATGACCTCATTGGAACTGAATTAGCTCTTTAAAGACCTTATCTCCAAATACAGTCATGTTCTGAGGTACTGGGGGTTAGAACTTTGACATATAGATTTTGGAAGGGCATAACTGAGTCCATTACGTAGCTCACAGATGCTATTCAGAACTATGTGACTGATTGAGATTGTCAAGGGAATGTGTGTGAATAAAAAGAGAAAAGATCCAAGGACTGAACCCTGGGACACCCTACCATTCAGGAATCAAGTAGAAGTGGTAGAACAAGTTAAAAGTATTGAAAAAGAGCAATTAACCTGGCAGGAGGAAAGTCAGGAGAGGGAAGGTTGATGGCTAGGAAACCAAGTAAAGAAAGTGTTTCAAGGTAGAGGGAGTGATCATTTGTGTCAAATGTGTCAGATAAGTCAAATAAGATGAATTTTGAGAGTGGACCTTTGGATTTACTTACAAGGAAACTTTGACAAACCTTGAAAAGAGCAGTTTTGGTGCAGTAGTAGGTAAAACCCTGATGACTTTTAGATTTCTGACAGGAACAGCTAGATGTGTGGAGGTACCATTGCAAAGAAAGGGAATACTGAAAGAGGGACAGTTGCATGGGGGTGGCCACAAGTTCAATTTTAGATATAATCTTTTTGAGGTTTTGTGAGACATCTAAGGGGTAGATGTATTTTACCTTCCAGGGAACTTTGCATTTAAAAAATAGTTACAGGACTTTGCAAGGTTTACTTTAAAGAAATCTAAATGGCAAGCATTAATGGCATGCATTTCTGGATCTTAGAAGGTCCTTAAGGGAGTGAGACCAGGGGCCTTAAATCACACCCCACAGGCAACTGTCTCCAACTAAGTTAATTGTTATAAATAAGACCATTCTTTCCCATGAAAAATTTATAAGGAGAAAAGAAAGCAATAAACAAAGTTATAGTGAAGTTGGTATGTAAGAGAAGACATACTTCTGACATAAATTCATGTTATATTAAAGATGATGGGAGTGAAATTTTTATAAAGTAGGTACTTAAGTATGAGAAAAATATCTTGAAAAATCTGGAAATCAACAGAATTTAGTGTTTCTTCCTCTGTGTTTTCATGGTACTTTGTACAGATTACTATGTGAGCATCCATTAATCCATACTGTATTGTAAATGTTTCCTTACATATCTGTATACACCATAAAATTGTGGATTCCTTTGGGGAAGGACATGCGTGTTATTAATCTGCTTGTCATTATTGCCTAAAATGATGCTAGGCGTATAGTAGGCACTCACTAAATTTAAATTGAATGAATTCAATGAGTTAAAAAACAATGTGACTTTTAACTAGACAGAGATGAAGTTGATACTATCAGGCATCTGTACTTTCTGTATCTTTTAATAGAGGCCGTGGGTGACTGGTTGGCTTTGAGCATCTAATTGCCTCCTGGTCTAGCATTGTGGGAATGTGCTTAAAGGTAGTTGTGCATTTGCTATTATTACACAATGTACCATCATTTCCAGGAACATCACATTATTGCTTACTCTTTTTTTTTTGTACCCTTATATACTCTATGATATGTGTCTGAGAATAAATTGTATATCTGGTCTAACTTGCATTCAGGTGATACTGTGGGTTAGGACTTTTTCCCCAGAGGAGAGGGAGAATTTGTTGGCAAGCTCACATGAAACAAATTCCACTTCTCAAATGATCCCACCTGCAGATGAAACCCATGATTGTTATTTGTTAAGCACATGCTGTGTACTCAGTGCTATAAGAAACAAAAAACACAACCACGGGGAATGACATGATCCATGCCTCAGGCCTTGAACAATCCACACCAGGCACAACATGTAATTCATATATGACAATAACAGAAAAAGTAACTGTATTTCGGATGTGATAGGCTCTTGGAGATTATTATTGATTTTTGATGATGACAGAGAGCTTACAACAGACAGTTTGTCTGAAAATTTTTATCAAAATGAACAAATTTTAAGAGTAATATTTAAAGAGGAAAGAAGTGGTCAAATGATAGAGTGAACTCAAGTGCATATCTAAGTGAGGAGGATACTGGCGAGTAAACAATTGATTTTGGCAAAGTAAAAAAGCACTTATCCATAGGCTAATCTATAGCTAGCATTTCATTATGTTTCCCACTATGAATTTCCATTCTGATGGCGAACTCATCATAAGTTCTGGTATTTATGGAAAGAAGTATGGTAAAAATAGTAAACACAAGTAAATTAACAATAGAGTAAACCTAGAGGAAAACATTTCCCCTAGATTTCCCTGACTTTTAAGACACATTTAAGTGATTCAAATGCAATGGCAGAATGCGGAAGAGATTCCAGGCAAACAGCACAAGATTTGGATTTGATATGCAAAAGTATAATGGTGTTTCTCTAAAACAACAGGGCAGTGAAAAGCATTTGTTAAAGATGTCAGGCTTAGAGAGAGAAATGTACACCTGGAATTGTTTCCAAATCACATAGCTGGAAGAACGGACTTAGAGATTGAATCAGGCATTTTCCTCATCAGCTTTTACAGATTGGAAGCAGAGGCTACAGCAGGGGAGACCAAAAGCAAGCTAGAACTCTCAAGCATGAGCTGGAGTCCATGAGGACTGACCATGAGGATTGTTGCTTCTGACCTGGTTGGTGTGGATGTCTTGAAGAAGTCAGGGTCCTTCATCATAAGCTGAACACATACATTTAGTCATAAAAGCTGAAGGAGGACTCAGAAGATGGTTCTGTTGCAGTGACAAAAATATGACAAAAATAAGTGAAAAATGTATGAGTTGCAAAATGACTGCTGTTTATTCCAGTACTTTAAATCTTTTGTAGGAATCGTTCTTGTGGCCCATGATAAATGAAAACATACAAAAAAGGAATTCTGGGAAATGTAGTTCAACCTGTAGGTTAAAGTAGGTCAAAGCCACCACATATCTTTCAGATATTAATAGTTTACTAATGCCTTTAAAAACAATAATAACAACATATTTTGGCCTTGCATTTCTCTCTAGCCAATCTTCCTTCCTTCCTTCCTTCCTTCCTTCCTTCTCTCTCTCTCTCTCTCTCTCTCNCTCTCTCTCTCTCTCTCTCTCTCTCTCTCTCTCTCTCTCTCCCTCTCTCTCTCTCTTTCTCTCCTTCCCTTCCTTCCTCTCTCCCTCCCTCCCTTTCTCCCTTCGCTTCTATTGTTGCTGGAACTCTTGCCTTTAACTGTAATGTTTTTACCCTGAAATTTGTCTTCTACTTTACTCCTATACTAAAATCTTTCTCTGGAAACATTAGACCAGTGATTACATATTTACCAAATTATTTCCTCCATTGGCATTCTGCCATATTTGACATTGTTGTTCAAAGTTTTACTTTCTATGAATTTTTTGAAATGATTCTTTTTCTGTGTGGTTTTCTTACATCTCTGGTCAGTCTTCTTGGCTGATTTTCCTCTTATGTTCTAGTTTTCAACATTTCCTAACACTTTATTCTGGGCCTAAAATTCCTTTTTATAATTTTAGGAGCAGTCATCAATTCTCAAAGCTTTATTACCTCTATTTTGTAAACCCAAATCTAAAACTTTAGACTTCTCCATTTATTTGAATTTCTGTTTCCTGTATATAACCAATGGATAATTTGTCATGATCTCAGATCTAGCTATAATGTCTCCTATTATGATGCAAACTTCATGATGAAAGTTTTGGTGATGGGTATATACCCATAGTAGGTGCTCAATAAGTACTTATTGAATCAATCACTAAGTGAATAAATATACCAAGCCCCCAAATACAGAACTGAACACATTATTTCTCTCAGCAGCCAATCTCAACTTTCTAAGTCTTTCCCAATGGTACAAACTTTTTCCCAGGTGTACATGCTTATAAACTTGGGGTCATTTTTGACATCCAAGAGGGAATTATCAATGAAAAAAATGGATCTTAGTAAAGGTCCTTTATGTTAGATAAAAATGTAGAAAGTTTTGGGTGACCTTCCTTTCCTTCACTATAGAGAGAATCATATAGCAGCATTTTGTGGAAAGTATTATAGTTTAGTAGTTTAGATCACAGACTCTGTCTCAAGACTTCCTTAGTTTAAAACTCAGATCTGATATTTACTAGTTCATTAATCTTGGGCAAGAGGCTAATTTTTTTGTGCAAGGTTTGTTGTCTATAAAATGGAGGTGATAATAACAGTATCTACCATACAATTTTGTTGTGAAGATAAAATAAGTTAGTAATTGTGAAGGAAGTAGAACAATAGCTAATGAATAGTATCATAAATTTTTTTTAAATTTTGTAATCCTAGGAGACCAGGTATCCCAGAAATAAAGTAATGCACCTCACAGAAGCATTGGCTTTATGTCTCTTGAATGAAGTAAAAATCTTTCCACTGATTTTTCTGTCAGAATTTTTGAATAATTATGTAAAATTTAATATTACTTAATTCAGCATATTTTATTATTCTTCTGAAGGCTTTCGTAGCGCAAACATTTTCAATGATTAAAACTAGGCTCCCTTAGGCCAGCCGAGTGGCGCGATGGTTAAGAACTGGCTTGGGACACCAGAGGGCCCCGGTTCAGATCCCACATATGAGGGCCAGTGACACTGCCCTCTACAGCTAAGATGCTGAACAACAGCTCAACCTGGAGCTTGGGCTGCCGTGAGTTGCCGGAGACGGCGTAGGCTGCAGCCCCTTTGGGTTGCCATGGGCTACTGTGTGTAGCCAGCAGCCAGCATGAGCAGCCAACAGCCGCAGTGAGCGGCCGTCCAGAAGCCAGTGACTGATCTGCCTCACCCGGGAAGAGCTCAATGATGGTGCCAACTTGGGCCAGTGAAGCAATGTCCTCCACAACTAGACTGAAGAAGAAAACAACAGCAACTTGTCTGTTCCCCTTCCCCCAATTCCCCAGCACTGTTCCCATCCCCCCAATTCCCCAATAAAATCTTAAAAAAAACAATAAATAAATAAATAAATAAATCTAGGCTCTCCCATCCTTTAAAAAATTATTTCATGCAAGAATGTTTGTGTATATATATATATATATATATATATATATATATATATGTATATATATGTGTATATAGGTATGTATATATGCATATATATGTATGTGTAAATGTAAGAGAAATGTTAGTATTTATGACTTTCAATCAGACCTAATGCTGAATATACATGTGAAATGAAATTCTGTGTTTGGCCTATCTCATCATTTACTACTAGCTTAACTGAAATCATGTATATGTATAAAGGTTTCTATTTTAAATCTTTGCAGGCCTAACACATTTAAAGAGACTATTAATTAGCTTTAAAGCAGGGAAGAAAACCTTGAGTATTTTGTAAATTTTATATCTACTTTTACCATAGAAACAACTTATATTTAGGACCTATATTGCATTTCAATTTTGTGTCTTTAAATATTAAATAAATGCAATTCAGAGTTTGGCTAAGCAAGGCAGTATAAATCACTTTGGAAGATATTCATTGTGGTCTAAGCACTTTATGACACATGTCAACATGTTTCCTCATTCAACAGCAATTTATGATATTTATGCCATTTTTATGTTAATTATGTGGTTGCTATAAGATGATGAACATATTTGGTTCTTCCTGATTGGTGGCCAGTGAGGTCAGAACTGTTCCATTAATCCAAGTAAGCACATACATGTGAACTTTTGCCTTGATTTTTTTTTTTTAGTTTTATAACCACAAAATGTATAATAGTAATTAGTTTTTCCAGGATGTGCATTTCAATAAGATTACTGCCTTGGGTCATGGAAGTCCTATGATATTTGGCTGAGACCCAGTTGTGTAATCCCTTAGAAATGTTCTGCATCTTGCATTGGGATACTTTGAAAGGCAGTTGCTGCACCTTGAAATGTAGATTTTTTTGTAAGAACCATAAATGTAGTCTTGTTTTAAACCTCAATTTGGATAAACTATAGAAAAAGAATCAGCAGTGAGCCAACTGTTTTGGTACTGTTCTATTTTTTTCAAAAGTTGTGAATGAGTAGTGTTTTGGTGAGAAAGTTTTTCTGGCATATATGTTTGACAGATAATTGAATGTGAAATTATTACTTATTTACCACTCCTCAAATGGTTTTATGTTTTAAAAAATATTTTAAAGAGAGTTTTTCATTAATAAGGAAAATATACTCACACAATGCAAACTAAGACACTGTGCGTGCTCTATAAGTGGTAACTTTTTTTTGCTGTTATTGTGTTATTCTTTATGAGTTGATGTATTCTTCAAATACAACAGCATGTTGTCCAACAAGACCATAGACTGTACCTTTCACATTTAATTTTGTTTCCCAATACTCAACTGTTCCTCTTTTTCCTTCACCCTCTCTCAACCCAAATAGCTCTTAATTGTCTTCTGTCCACTTAGCTTTCCCTGAATTAGGATATTTATTTTCTCATTCTCTTACATCATCATCATCATCATCATCACCATCATCATCATTTTTAGTTCAGCAAATGTAATGTGTTTTTTTTTTAAAGATTTTATTGGGTAATCGGGGGAAGGGGAACAGACAAGTTGCTGTCCTTTTGTTCTTCAGTCTAGTTGTGGAGGATGTCGCTTCACTGGCACATGTTGGTATTATTATTGTGCTCTTCCTGGGTGAGGCAAATCAGTCACTGGCCTCTGGATGGCCACTTACAGCGGCTCTTGGCAGCTCACACCAGCTGCCGGCTGCTCACGCTGGCTGCCCTCCACTCATGGTAGCTTATAGCAGCCCACTGCAGCAGGGGCTGCAGCCTATGCCATCGCTGGCAACTCACGGCAGCCCAGCTCCAGGTCGAGCTATTATTCACCATTTTAGCTGTAGAGGGCAGTGTCACTGGCCCTCATGTAGGATCCAAACTGGGACCCTGCTGCTCAGAGCTGGTGTCCCAAGCCAGCTCTTAACCAATGCGCCACTCGACCGGCCCTGTAATCTGTTTTTAATTCCATGGATTTCAGATGTGAATTTTTCTCTATGATTCCTAATTTTGAATCCTGTGTTATCCTTTGACCATATTTCCTTTCCAATTTATTTCCCATTTTTCCTCCTTTTTCTTCACAGCTTTATTTCCTGCTAAAAGTGCTTCTTATGAGATATATCTAAAACAGCTCTATAATAAACATTGACTAACTCTATGGTTGTTACTTTCCATTTGTTTTTCTTTCATCTTTCTTTGTTTCAATAAACCAGTATTGAACAGATCAGGAAATGAAAATGTTCAATATTGGGGTTTTTTTTTTGTACATACATTTTGTCTGAAAGTGGGAAGAAAATCTGTATTTACTCAAATATTTGGATTATTCTTAAACTAGCAAAAAGTTTCTTGAAGAAAAATCACTTTGATAACCTGTATACCTAGGTGACAGAAGTTCCATTCACTACCAAAGACTGTGAGCTCCTAGAGGATAATACACATGTCTAATTCATCTCTGTGTTTCATTGTAGTACCTAATGTAGAGCCTCACACATATTGGACACTGGATAAGTATGTTGGTTAATTTATCTGAGTCTGGGGTGTCATGATGTACTGCCAAGCTATTTCTGCTAAATAAATGACAAACTAGGTAGATTCTACTATATTTCCCTTGACCAGTAGAGTTTCACACCCTTGGCATAACATATATTCTAGTCATAGTCAAGTCAGTGAGAATTTCTAAAATTTTCACATGGTTCATAGCACTATGAACTAGAACTGTCATTAAGTTAGAGTCGATGTCCTGGATCTAGAACAGGAAAATGGAGAAATCTCTCTATAAACCAGACCAATTAGATCTGTCTTTGGCAATCTAAACATTTTGGAAAATATTTGACCAACAGCTAAAGAATGAAGGTTAGAGTGAACATCCTGGCATGGATTTTATTTCTATTGAAGTAGTTATGAATTTTAAACAATGATGATCTTAGGATGGCTAGAAATAACTTTGAACTTAATTTAAAGCCACCACACAACGACAAACTATACTGCTAGTGATTACAGCAGAAAATTATTTAATATTTTTCCCCAGAAAATTTTTATGTATTTAGGACACCTTCCAATCACGGAGAGTATTTAGATACATTTTATAGGAATATACATAGCTATTGTTCAATCAGTGGGGTTTCTGGTTTTATTTTTCTTGTGAATTGTTGATGACAGCATCCAGAAATGTTAGTGTTAGGTTTCTCTGATTTTGAAATTTCCCAGAATATAAACTTCTCTAATTTAGTGAATTAAAGGAAGAAAATGCATGTTTTTATTCCCAGTGGACTTCATTGTGAATCCTAAACCATGTTCAGTTCAGAATTCTTAAGTGTCATTTCATAGACCACTTTTTAGCTTTAAGTAAAATGGTTGTATGTAGCCCTACAAAGATTTCCTACTAATTAAGTGGTACCTCATAAGAAGAATAGAATTATAGTGGTAGTTATTTATTATTAATGCTAATATGTTGATATTTAATAATAATTGATGCAGTTTATAAGCTCTTCTATTTTACTCTATTTGTCAATATCAGCAGGGGATGTTGAGTTATTTTTCTAAAAATACTAGGGGTCATAAAATGATTTAATTATAATATTTGATATGCAACTTGTATCCTGGATTTATATGGGCACAAACCAATTGCAGTCTACCTGAGTGTGTCCCCTCCCCCTTCGTCACAGTATTCCCATGGAATACAATGAGAAAGGTGCCTTGAGGCTGTGCGAAGGGCAAATGTTTTAAAATATTTTTTAATGAACGTGTAATTCATCGTGATGAACCTATCATACATTTTGTGACACCCTTATTAGGTGAGCTTAAGCTGTAGTATTTTTACTTAATATAGTATTTATTACAAAAAAATAATGCACCTTTTGAAGAAATGACAACCTATCAGCTCTTCAAAGCCTGTTCTTACGCCCACTTTATGAAAATGGGCCCCTTTCACTATCCACGAGTCTTCTTGTTCTTGTTTCTGATTAAACCAAAAGAAAGGAGTTCTCTTTTCTGTCACTGAGTAAGAAAATGTCATTATTAATATTCATGCAGGTCAATGTGAAAGACTGAGGGAAATGAGAGAAAAAGGGTGGAAATGAACCATGGTTTTTTAACCCAAAGGTCTCCTGAGCCTGAGGGAAAGAGCAAATGAGGAGAAGTCATAGTCATAATGGAGCAGCTGATTCCAAGGTCTGGGGTTGATGCTCAGACAGGAAATGATGCCTGGCTGGATCCCTACAGGGAAACAGCGCAGGAGAAAACTGATGCTGGTGCTGATGCTGAAAAGAAGGGCAGAAAGCAAAGTGGCTGGAAAGAGAAAAAGAAACAGACCTCTCCCCACCATGTCCAGTAGAAAATTGCAGGTGTATTTCATTTTCGCTTTCGTTCCTGAAACGTTGGTTATCATTACCATCAGCTTATCAGAAGTTCATAGTAACCCATTCAGAAGAGGAACTGGGGAGAATTTGATTCTTAGAAAGAAGACTGAGTCTATGAAGTGGAAACAAATAAAGATCAGCTACTTGTGTTTTAATGAGTGAGGGAAATTATACAAGGTAGCTTTAGAAATCAATAATTTGAAAGAATTTCAGGATTCCCTAGATAAGTAGATATATTGACTTACTTACTTCCTACCTGTGTTAATTATTAAAAGGAAATTGAGTTATATGTCCAATTTTGCTACAATCGAGCAAAACTGGATTAATTACAACAGAGCAAATGATGATACATTACTGTACTTACATGCAAAGTTCTGACAATTAAGTTCACAAACCCACCCTAGAAAAAGTGCTACATCTCTCATGGATGAATATCACTACAGTCACCTTCAAAATACTCGCCTTGGGAAGCTATGCACTGATGCCAGCACCTAGTCCACCCTTCAAAGCAAATTTGGAACTCTTTTCCTGAAATGGCCATCAGAGCTGTTGTCGTATTACCCTTGATGTCCTGAATGTCATCCAAATGTCTTTCTTTCAATATTTCCTTTATCTTCAGGTAAAGAAAGAAGTCACTGGGGCATAGATCAGGTGAGTAGGGAGAGTGTTCCAATGTAGTTATTTGTTTACTGGATAAAAACTCCCTCACAGACAGTGTCATGTGAGCTGGTGCATTGTTGTGATGCAAGAGCCATGAATTGTTGGTGAAAAGTTCAGGTTGCCTAACTTTTTCACACAGTCTTTTCAGCACTTGGTTAGCCGTTTGTCCAGTTGGTACAAATTCATAATGAATAATCCCTCTGATATCAAAATAGGTTAGCAACAAGTTTGTGAACTTAATTGTCATACCTCGCATGACAAAGTTTTCTATGGTACAAAACCTGGCAGGATTAATCTCTGCTGTTAGACATCAGGATATCAGGAAGGAGGTGGGAGGGCTCTGGGATGTTGAGAATGTTTTGCTTCGTGGCCTGGGTGCTTGATTACATGGGTAGGTTCCGCTTGTGACCATTCAGCTGTATACATGACATGTGCATTTTTCTGTATATATTTTATATTTCAATGAAATATTTTGAAGCAAACAAACAACTCTAGAAAATCAGTGACTTGACAAACAATGACTTAGAAAAATGATGTAAAAATGTTTAATAAAACATTTGTAATAATAGCATGGGATCCAGAAGTTATTCTAATCAAAAACCTCTTGAAGAAGATGATATTGTTTATTCCTAGATTTCAACTGCCCTATGGAAACAACCTCATGAAAACACATTTTTTTAATTATTTTTTTTCCAGTTATAGTTGCCAGTCAATATTATTTTATATTAGTTTTAGGTATACAGCATAGTGGTTAGACATTTATATAATTTATGCAGTGACCCCCCTGATTAGTCTATTACCCACCTGGCACTATTCATCATTTGCAACATTATTGACTATATTCCCTATGCTGTAATTTACATACCTGTGACTATTTTGTAGCTACCAATGTGTATTTCTTAATCCCTTCACCTTTTTCACCCAGCTCTTCAGTTTTCCTCCCCACTGGCAACCATCAGTTTCAAACACATTGTTTTTTTTTAATTTAAGAAATGAGTTACGGTTCTCAAGTTAACCCCAAATTGCCTTAATATATCCTGTATTGTTTTGACAAAGGTGTTTTGAAAGATCTTTGAAAATCATCTTAGCTATATAAACAGCTCTGCCAAACTGTAGAACTGATATATCACTAGTTGTCCTTCCTTAGTTTTGAAGTTTCAAACTGGTGCCCCACAGGGAAATTTAAACTAATTGCTGTTCAATAGACATTAATGTGCAAAACATTTTATTCAGCCAACTGTTATCTAATCTCCTTAGTAATACAGAGTATTGAGGGTTTGCTTCTCCTTTCTAAATAAATCGATGTAAGGAAGCAATGAAAAGGGGACTTCGATGTCACATTAGGTGTTACATAAGTATGTGTGTATTAGGGGGCAGGATGGGAATTTGGGGTGGGAGGAAGGCTGTCATTCTTTCTTCCCCATGTAGTGGCCTTTTGGTTACTCTGTGCTTTGTTTTTGTACGTGAAGACTGCAGACCTGTAGGAATTTGCAGCTGAGCAAGATTAATGGGAGAACAGCAATGAAAATTCCCCTTTACCAACAGATTTCAGTGGATGGGGAACTATGAATCAGGTGGAGTCTTGACCCTCATTCTCCTAGCTGAAACATATTGGTGTGGATTCTCCCCTTCCTTAAAGTAATCCTGGATGGAGAGATAGGTGACCTTTCACCTTATTAATCTCACAGGGGACAATACATAGCATTGTGCTATGAGAAAAAAGAGTTGATAACTCGGTATGTTAAATTACCTTGTAGTGAAATCCAGAACACAAGAAGGACAGCAAGGGACTTTTTAAGGATAAATATTTCTAAATGTCATTTTGATAATGAAAAAGTACCATTGTAAGTCTAAAATTTGTTTTGCATTTTACCACTTCTCAATGCCCACTTAAATTCTCACCATTTCTTTAATAATAGACAGTTCCAAAGTTTTCACTCAAATTTTCCCTGGGATCAGGGATTAAGTTGGAGCCAGTGTACAGCCATTATTTTGTATTATGTTAACTACATTGAAGATGGTTCCATTAATTTCTTACTCCCATGTCAGGTAATGGAAAACAAACTTGCATCTCAGATCACCTTCCAAAAATGATATTTGGAGCTAGTGATTCCAGTAATTTAGAACAGGGTGGTGTAAGATTTTCCTTCTGGGTTATTACAGGTCACTGTTGTGGTAGAACTGTGTATGTTTAAATAACCCTGTTGATAGCAAAATAGTAGATTGCTTGTTTTCAGGGGAGGGGAAATGCCATATACAAGTTTTCAGATTTGACAATTACCATACAAATATTAATGGCTACCAGTGAATAACTGCTCAGTGTTGGAAAGGATAACAAATCTAATTAAAATGAACAGGCTGATTCCGTAAGTCCAGTTCCCTGTAGACAAAAACCATCACGGAGCAGCCAGTACCCAGATGTGTTCATTTTCAGCTGATCTTAAGAAGTAGGTGCTCTCCCCCAATTTCCATTGTCAATCTAATGGCAGGTTTACAATGCAGAGCAACCTGAGGTAGAGAAGACTCAAAACATGGTGCTCAAATCACATTTCTAAAAGTCATATTCTTTGTGGCACACAATTATAAAACTTATTGTTTTATGGTTAAGTTATCTAGCAAAAAAAAAAAAGAAGAAAAAGAAAAGGAAAACCTGATTTTTAATGTTATATTATATATTGGCCTTAGAAAGTAAAATGAAACTGACTATGAGCAAATGCTAATTCTAAAGTTGGCAAATCACCACAGTGGGAAGGTCCTTCATTAAATACTTGATTTCCATGAAAGCCACTAGAGTGTAAGCTCCTTAAAACAGGGTCTTTGGTGCACGACTATATTCCAAAACCTAGGACAGTCCAGTCCCCGGCTCATAGTAGGCATTATACACGTATTTGGAATCAATAATTGACTGAGTTCAATATGACAGGTACTTTCATTGACACAGCCTAGTGGAGAGTCATATATCAGGATTTTTTTGTTTTGAAAGCAACAATGCTACAGGGTGAGTCAGGGAAGTTTAAGCTAAGTTTTAAGACTTGTACTTAAAGATAAGTGTATATTTACTTAAAAATAAGTGAATATTCACTAGCTGACAGGTTGGGGAAGGCAATATAAGCAGAAAAATTAAAGACATAGAAGCATGAAAAATACACTGTGCAGGCAGTTTATATTCTGAAGAATAAAGAGCTTGTTGAAAGTGGACAAAGACAGTCAAAGAGTGGAGCTGGAAGAGGCTGGATTGTTAGATAAAGGCCAATTGATGGAGTAAAGGGAAAAAAAATGACATTCCATATTCTTTTTTTCCCAATATCTACCCCACTTCCTCACACCTACCAGCCCCCCACATCTATGCCCATAAATTTTTTGTTCCATCCTGTTACTATGGATGGTCCATTTTCACATTATGAGCATCCTCTCCACATGTGTTCTAACTCTCATTCCTTTTCACCTACGTAAGGATAACATTTCAAGAGTTCTATTTCCTGTATCAAAAATTGTAAACTCTCCACTGGTTTGACTTGACATCCAGAGAACCCTAAAAGCATGCTGTAATATTTTCCAACTTATAAAAATTATCTTTTTACCACTTTTCTTCCTCCAGCCATTACCCCATTTCTCTTCTCCACTTTATAGTAAACATCCTCAAAATTAAGTTCCAAAGAAGGCTGTCTCCAAGTTCTCTTTAATTCTCTAATAAACCCATTCCACTGTTTGAGTATAACTATAGTCAATGAGATCTTATCAACATCACCAATAACCTCCACATTTTTTAATTCAAAATTAATCTCAATCTTTATCTCACTTGACCTATCAGTAGCATGACACTGTTCTCTCTCTCTCTCCCCCTCTCTCCCTCTCTCTCTCTCTCTCTCTCTCTCTCTCTCATTATTTATGTATGTATGTATGTATTTATTTATTTAAAATACTGGTTTTTGGACACCACTTCTTGGTTCTCATCCTATCTTACCTGCAATTCACTTTTTTGGTTTCCTTTGTTGACTTCTAATATTTTAAATCTGTAAATGTTAAAGTGCCCAAGAGCTCCATCCCCAGACCACGTTTTCATCTATACTCACTTTCTAGGTGATTTTATATAGTTTCATGGCAGGATCTCAAATGTTTTCAGTGCATATTCCTAGAATGCTAGACTTTGTGCATATTTATATATACTACTTCTAATCCACTATCTCTGTCTGTGTTTGTTATTATATATTTGTTTATTGTCTATCTTCTCAAGAATGTAAGCTTCATGAGGACAGAGACTTTATTTTGTTTATTTCTAGTCCTACCATTTGGGACTGCTTGACACAGAGCAAGCTCTCAATTTTGCTGATACGTTACAGCTTTGTCAAATAAAATATATACATGCCCTATGACTCATTATGTAGTCTAAATAATTCAGGTCCATAGGATGTTAATTTTAATATTAATATGGAAGTAGGAAGATGAAGGCAAGTTGGATGTTTATCTCTAAGAGAGTGGATAGATAAAATGTAGTAGATATATACATATTAGAAGCATCAGCTAAGATGTTCACATGTACATGGTTAGATTTTAAAAATAAACCTGAGTAAAAGCAATGTAAAATTTATTCATATATACATTATATATGTATATAATGATTCCACTTATATAAATTAAAAACATATGCACACAAACCATCAATACATTTTATGAATATTAATTTAAGCAGAAAACCATACATATATACATTAGAATGGTTACTTATGGGAAGAAGGGGAAATGAGAAAGTTGTATGATAAAAATGAGGAGATAAATGCATTCATGAATAAATAAATGGACAAGAGAGAAACTGTGCACGAACCAATGTGCTTTGTGATAATGTGCTTTGAGCTGAGAGGTATGACTATCTCAGGTCTGTGCATCTGAATCACACCAGAAAAAAATAATGTTGAATAAACAAAAGAGGTGACATTGAGTCAAGTGGTAGGTAGAGAAGAAGCGTAGTAAAAAGGGAAAGAACATTATTTATTCTGCTTTTTAGTTCTTCTACTCAAAATTAAACATCTTGAGAGAGAGAATTCCATGAATCAAATTTTGAACACCTTTATTCTTCTTGACTGTACTAGGTTTTAAGAGGAAAAAACTGGAAAAGCTAGTCTGCATGGAAAGTAGGACATGATCAAGATTATCTTCTCACCTTAACTGCTCACAGACTGGAAAAGATAGCCTCTAAAAGTAAAACCAGGGTGCTATTAGGAAGCTATATTTGAAAAATAAAACCTCTTAATACCATATGATATCAAAAGTTCCTTACAGATATCAATTAACGATGATCCTAAATAGATCCCATTAAATGGTATTTTTCCTGGAAAATTCAATATTATTTGCTCTTGGAAAAAATACTAAAAAAAAAAGGCTCTAATTTTCAACTAGAAATTGAATTGAGAGCTGACCAAAATAATCTAAAGTTATGCAAATGATAATTGATATTCAGATAGTGGAGACCATGGTGCAGAAAACAGTTGCACAATCAAAACATTTGCCTATAAAAAAAACAAGAAAACACACATACATACAGTCACACACACACACACATACATACACATAGTATTCCACTAGGTTAATAGAATAGTCAAGTTTATAATCATTTCAGATCTTAAGCTAATATTTTATTCTATGCATGTATTTTCTTTTTATGGGAGGCATAAATCTTTCAGAACATAATTTTTCTTTCTGGTGCAGTAGGCATCATTTTCTTAATTTTAATAGAATGATAACACCACTGAAGTTTAAAAATTAAAATTTTTATTGTGGAATTATATTTTTACTTTGCTTCTCTTGTTTTTCCATCTGGAAACTTTTAATTTTCATGATTTTATTTATTTATTTATTATTAATTAATTAATTTATTTATTTATTTATTTATTTATACATTTCCTAGGGAATTTGGGAAGAGGAAAATGAAGGGAATGGAGATGAAAATAAGACTTTTAACCTCCTATAAAGATGAGGTAGAATCCAAAAATTTATTCTTTCATGTATTTATCAAGTAAATTCTAAGTGTCTACTCTGTGCCAAGAATTACATTACATATACTAGATAACAGAAAAAGATAAGACTTTTAAAAACCTTTGCCATCTTGGACAAGAAAAAGCTAAAGGTATTCATCACCACCAAACCAGTATTACAAAAAATGTTAAAGGAATTTCTTTAAGAAGAATGGTGGGGGGAGAGAACATAAATATGAATAATAAAATGCCAATAACTATGTACCTATTAATATCCTCTTTAAATGTAAATGGGTTAAATCAAAAGACAGGGTAGCTGAATGGCTAAGAAAACAAGACCCATACATATTCTGTCTACAAAATAACCACTTCAGATTGAAAGACACACACAGACTAAAAGTAGGTGTATGGAAAGAGATATTTCATACAAATGGAAACAAACAGAAAAGGTGGAGTAGCAATACTTATATCAAACAAAATAGACATTCAAACAAAGGCTGTAAGAAGAGACAAAGGAAGACTTTTTATAATGATAAAAAGATTGATCTAACAAGAGGATCTAATCCTTGTAAACATTTATGCACCCAATGTAGGCGCACCTAAATATATTAAACAAATATTGATGGACATAAAGGGAGAGATCAGCAGTAATGCAGCCATAGTAGGGGACTTTAACACAATATTGACATAAATGGATAGATCTTCTATACAGAAAATCAACAAGGAAGCCGTGGCCTTAAATGACACATTAGATCAGATGGATTTAATTGATATTTTTAGAGCATTTCACCCCAAAGCAGCAGAATATATATTCTTTTCAAGTGCACATGGAACATTTTCCAAGATAGACCACATTTTAGGCCACAAGCCATGTCTCAATAAATTTGAAAAGACTGAAATTATATCAAGGGTCTTCTCCGACCACAGTAGTATGAAACTAGAAATCAATTAAAGAAAAAAACAAAACAAAACCGAAAAACACACAAACACATGGAGGCTAAATAACATGCTTCTAAACAATGAAACAAAGAGATCAAGAAGGAAATCATCAAAAGATATCTTGAGACAAATGAAAATGACAACACAACGACCCAAAATTTATGGGACACAGCAAAAGCAGTCCTAAGAAACAAGAAACAAGAAAGATCTTAAATAAACAATCTAATCTGACACCTAAAGGAACTAGAAAAAGAACAAACAAAGTACAAAGTGAGTAGAAAGGAAATAAATAATAAAAATCAGAGTGGAAACAAAATAGAGTCTGTAAAAATAAGAACAATACAAAAGATCAATGAAACCAAGAGCTGGTTCTTTGAAAAGATAAACAAAATAGATAAACCTTTAACCACACTCATCAAGAAAAAAAGAAAGGACCCAAACAAATAAAATCAGAAATGAAAGAGAAGTGACAGCTGATGCCATAGACATACAAAGGATTATAAGAAAATACTATGAGCAATTATATGCCAACAAACAGGACAATCTGGAAGAAATGGAAAAATTCCTGGAAACATAAAATCTTCCAAGACTGAATCAAGAAGAAACAGAAAATCTGAACAAACTGATTATTACTAAGCAAATCAAATCAGTAATAATATAAAACTCCCAACAAACAAAGTCCTGAATCAAGTGACTTCAAGGTGAATTTTACCAAAATTCAAAGAAAGATTAACACCTGCTCTTCTCAAATTATTCTAAAAATTTCAAGAGGAGAGAAGGTTCCCAGGCTCATTTTACAAAGCCACCATTACCCTGATTCTAAAATCAGACAAAGACATTACCAAAACAAACAAAATAAAAAACAAAAAAAGAAAGAAAATCATAGGCTAATATCCCTGATGAACATACAAGTAGATGTAAAAATCCTCAACAAAATACCAGCAAACCAAATTCAGCAACACATAAAGATCTTATACCATGATCAAATGGGATTTATTCCTGGGATTCAAGTTTCATTCAATATCAAGGAATCAATTAACATGATACACCACATAAAAAAAAGTGAATAATAAAAATCATGTGACCATATCAATAGAAGCAGAAAAATCATTTGACAAAATCCAGCATCATTTTATGATAAAATCTTTCAGGAGGTGGGAATAGAGGGAACATACCTCAACATGTTTAAGGCCATATAGAAAGAACCCTAAGGACTCCACCACAAAACTATTAGAATTGATAAATGAATTCAATAAAGAAGAAGGATATAAAAATTAAATTTAGAAATCAGTTGCATTCTATACACTGAAAAGAAACTATCAAAATGGGAAATTAAGAAAACAATCTCATTTACAATTGCATAAAGAAAAAAAAATACCTAGGAATAAATGTAGCCAAGGAGGTAAAAGACCTGTGCTCAGAGAATTATAAGACATTGAAGAAAGAAATTGAAGAAGATACAAAGTAATGGAACAGATACAAATTAATATCATGCTCATTGGTTAGGAAGAATTAACATTGTTAAAATGTGCATACTCCCCAAAGCATCTATAGATTCAGTGCAATCCCTATCAAAATACCAATGACATTTTTTACAGAACTAGAACAAATAATCTTAAAATTTATATAGAACCACAAAAGACTTTGAACAGCCAAAGCACTCTTGAGAAAAGAACAAAGTTGGAGGTATTATGCTATTTAATACCAACTATATTACAAGTAATCAAAACAGTATGGTGCTGGCATAAAAATAGGCATATAAGTGGAACAGAATAAAGAGCCCAGAAATAAACTCACACATATATGGTCAATTAATCTATGTCAAAGGAGGCAAGAATGTACAAAGGAGTATAAAAATTTTCATTAAATGATGTTTGGAAAACTGGACAGATACATGCAAAAAATGAAATTAGACCACTTTCTGGTACCATACACAAGAAAAAACTTAAAATGAATTAAAGATTTAAGTGTAAGACCCGAAACGATAAAACTCTTAGAAGAGAACAAGCATAGGTAGTAAATTCTCTGACATTACTCTTAGTAATACTTTTTTGAATATATCTTCTCAGACAAGGGAGGCAAAAGTAAATATAAACAAATGGGACTACATCAAACAAAAAAGTTTTGCACAGCAAAGGAAACCATCAGCAAATGAAAAGACAACCTTCCAAATGGGAGAAGATATTTGCCAATGATACATCTGATAAAGGGTTAATATCCAAAATATATAAAGAATTCATACAACTTAACATTAAAAAAACCCCAAACAACCCAATAAAAAAATGAGCAGAGGACCTGAATAGATATTTCTCCAAAGAGGCCGTAGAGATGGCCAATAGACATATGCAAAGATGCTCAATGTCACTAATCATCAGGGAAATGCAAATTAAAACCACAATGAGAGATCACCTCACACCTCCCAGAAGGGCTATCATTAATAAACCAACAAACAGCAAGTATTGGTGAAATGTGGAGAAAAGGAAACCCTCAGGCACTGCTGGTTGGATTGTAAATTGGTGCAGCCACTATGGAAAACAGTATGGAGTTTCTCAAAAAATTAAAAATAGAACTACCTTATGACCCTGCAATTTCACTTCTGGATATTTATTCAAAGAAATCCAAAACACTAATTTGAAAATATATTTGCACCCCTGTGTTCATTGCAGCATTATTTACAATAGCCAAAATGTAGAAGTAACCTAAGTGCCTATCAATAAACGATTGGATAAAGAGGAGGTTGTACATATATACAATGGAATGTTACTTGGCCATAAAAAAGAATGAAATCTTGCCATTCGTGACAAAATGGATGGACCTAGAGGATATTATGCTAAGTGAAATAAGTCAGACAGAGAAAAAAAATACCATATTGTCTCACTTATATGTAGAATCTAAAGAACAAAATAAATGAACAAACAAAACAAACAAATTCATAGATACAGAGAACAAACTGATGGTTGGCAAATGGGAGGGGTGTTGGTAGACTGGGTGAAAAAGTTGAAGGTATTAAGAAGTACAAACTGGTAGTTACAAAATATGGAGACTTTGTAACTGGACTCATTTCATATTTAGGAGATACCCACATCCACATACTTATATGGGGATATAAAGTAGAGCATAGGTAATATAGTTAGTAATATTGTAATAACTATGTATGGTGCTGCGGGTAATAGACTTAGGGAGAATCACTTTGTAAATTATATAAATGTCTAACAACTATGGAAAAAGATATTTTCTAGACACTACAAATCTATATCAGTTGATCAATCTATTATTCAATAAATATGGATATAGCTCCACTAACACTGATAATCAACTTTATGCATTCTAACTCAGTTTTTGTTAGCTTAATTGGTAAAAAAAAAGTCTCATGATGTCCTTCCACTCTGGATATAAAAGTCTCAAAAGACTTTTCCCCTTCTGTTTTCCATTCTTCAATATTTTTAAATTAGAAATTTTCCGAGCTCCATTTCTAATCACAATGTGCTGTGCCATTCTCTGTAGTCATTTTGGCAAAGCAAATCAAAGAAGTATCAGCCATTCCAGGCTTTAGTCTAAACAGATTGTCCGAATCTTCCAGCTGATTGTCAGAAAGGAATGCAGATTGCCTGCCCACCAAGCATCAGGATGCCACTCAAGGACAGAACGCTGCCCTTGGGCTTTGAAACCAGGGGACCTCAAACTCCATCAGAGTACGACTGGGCAGATCTCAGACAGAGACAATCAATCACCCTTTGGTCCTCTGCTCCTGTTTGTTTGTCTCTAAGCTATTCCATTGCTTAATGTAGGATCCTTGATTTCTGACACGACACATCCATTCCTAAAATGCCATGCCCTTGTCAAGTTAAGTATCCTCAGAGACAGTTATTTCACAACTTACCATTTTAGATAAAGCTGATGTGTGCCTTGGGATTTTTTTGTGGCAAAGTCAATATCATTTAGCTTGCTGTATTCTTTTCTCTATTGATTGGTTTGTTCTGAGCTCAGGGAAGGCACAATTCCATCTGGCCTTAGGGGCTGAATTCACCCTTTCATGATTCCAATTTGGGAATCTGTGTGTCTCATGGAATATAGAGTTGGAAATGTCCTTTCTTTAAAAATAGCTGCATTCTGGGCACAGATTATTGTGGGAACAGTTTTGGACATTTCACATTCCTCCCCAGTGGGTACCATAAAGTCATGGCCATGAAAGCTTGCCAGGAACAGCTAATAAGTATCCACATTCCAGCCCAGAGGTACTGTTCTTAGAATTATTTGGCTTGATCTCTATGTTTCCTTCACTGGTTGTCATAAAGTGTTCTGACGCTATTCTAAGCATACTCTATTTTCACAATGCCCTCCATGAACTTTAGGTAACAGTCAATGGTGAGAGGTGAAGTACAAATACTAGTTTATTCCTTTATTCACTTTATAAGCCTGTATGCTTTGAGTTATCTATAGGAGTTATTTATACAATGTTACTACTAAAGAAATTCCTCTTAATTGTTTAAAGAATAGAGTAAGGGCTCGACTATCCAAAGACATTATGATATTCAAAAAACAAGCCTTGATTTAATATTTCAACTACTTCAGTCAAATAAATGGAGGCCTCATTCATTTAGGCCAGTGGAAGCTATCCAAGGTTTATCCTCAAATTGCTTTTCTTAAAATAATGTATTTTTCGATTATCAAGGATATGCAGCAACATTATAGGGATAGGGAACTATAGGCTATCTTACCATATCTATATATCTATCTATATCTATCTATATATCCATCTATCCATCTACCTATCTATCTATTATCTATCTACCTACCTATCTACCTACCTACCTACCTATCTGGTTTGTTTCCACCTACATATTTTCATAGTTATATGAAATTTTATAATCAGCTTTAATATATCACCCAGCAATTTTCTATCAGGGCAACTTCTCCACTACCACTTAATTGTACCATATTCTCATTCCATCTAGCATCATATACCTGAATACATAAACAAAAAATATTTAGGCACTGCTTTATGTGAGGTGCATGCCACACAGATCCAAGAAAATATATTTTTTCAGGTTTACTGGTTGAGTACAAACAGGATATTTACTGATATGAAAATGTCACAATACTATTTTTTATTGCTTTAATAAATAAAAACTATAGTCATTAAGGTCAAAGTAGGTCTTTCTTGGCAGCTGTGTACTCTCCTAATAAATTTCGGAATTGGAAGAAACTTCAAAGCCTATGAAGAGGAGGCTACACACAGAAACAGTGGCAGATTCCAACAGCTCTTCCCAGAGCTCTAGTCATAAGAAGAAATAGTAGAATATCCAGTATGTTGGCCTGGTTCTAATAAAACCAAGCCAGCAGTTAGCAGATTTTTTTCACCACTGTCACTAAAGCTGTATCTCACTAAACAACTTTTGAACTGTCCTTTGACTCTTGATCTCCAAAAAATAAGTGTCCCTAAAAAACTGAGTGATTAAAACCCAATTATTCTTTTAGTCATTGCATAATTTTCTGCATTCTGTGCACTTTACGTTTATGGAGCCATACTGACAAATGACTTTTTATTACAGACTGCTTTTGTGTTCACCAGGATTGCAGTTATTAGTGTTTTATTGAAAAAACAATTTTTTTCTCTTTGCAACTAATGAATTATTGTTGTCTGCCATTAATTTCTCCCATTTATTCATTATATTTTGTCCCTGAGCCTTAGTCTCTACAACCTCCTAAAACAATTACAACTCAGAAATGTATGTAACCTTCCTTTTATAATCAAAAGAACAATGACCACAATGCTACTGTTAAGGCGACTGTTCCAACAACAAAAAAAAGAAATGAGTGATGGCTGGTAACTCATGCTCTCTGAACAAATGTGCTCAGGTCTTGTGTAGTAAAGGAAATTTTCCCTTGGCCTATTCTGTTCACCCTTGTGCCATTCAGTCTCCACATCCTGAGCACCCATACATTCCTAATTCCAGCTCTATACTGTTCATATCGGGGTTGCCAGTCTTTTGTGTCAACTTCAATAAGTTTGCCTCTGTTCCAGTTCTCTCACTCTCTACTTATTTGTCTGACTATTTAGTCATAATTTCAAATGTAATTTTTCTAACCCCAGACTCATATATTTCCCAAAATGCCTTGTTCTTAAGATTTCCTTATTTCCTATTCTTCTGTTATGTCATGTCTGACTATTTCAACATTGTTGTAACCTATCCTTTAGTCTCACCCAGCTTTTTTCTTACTACACAGAAAGGCTATTTATTAACATAAAACACAACAAATACAACAAGTACAATGAAATACTCCATTATTATTTTAAAATTAATTTATTTTGTAGGTAGACTGGCAACTAGTTGAGGGCAAAGACTTAGATACATTTATTTTCCTAGCATTTAGTACAATAAATATTTGTTAAGAGTTCATCATCTTCATGTTTTTAACCTCTTAACATATAATGATTAATGTATGCTGAGAATTCTATGGTTTTCAGATTAACTTCGGAGAAGCTTTTAATATTTTTAATATTTGAGGATTTTTGAGAATCTGATGAAAACAGTGTGCTCTCTCCTTAGAAAAACAAGTGCACACACACTCTTCTCTACCCGTTTCTCTCTCTGTCTCTGTCTTTCTCTGTTTCTCTCTCTTCTCTTTCTCTCTCTGTCTCTCTGTGTCTCTCTTTCTGACACACACACACACACACACACACACTCACACACACACACACACACACACACACTCACAGACTATTTTTGCATACCCTTTTAGGGCATTCCTGGACCCTCTGTGGTCCATCTGGGGTGCCACGTTAAAAGTTACTGTCCAGTGTTTTTTTTAGATAATATTTCGGTTTTACTTTTATGAGAATATTAAAGAATGATGATAGAAAGATATAAGAACACTACAGAGAGGGAGAAAGGCATTGCAGATTTGCAGAAAGCAATGGCAGGATGAAACTAGGGAAAGCAAAAAGAATACGTGGTAAGAGATGGAGGGAATAAAGGGTGTCACAAAGTGGGCATGAAATACTGTTGATTCCCTAGGATCAGAAAAGATCAGAATTTAGGTTGAGGTTTGGACTGAGCTTTAGACTGAGATGGGGACCATGGTACAAAGCAAGTTAATAACATCCTCCACCCTCTGGCCAGTATGAACCCAGGAAGAACAATGCCTTATGGATGTCATGAGTGATCAGTTTTCATTCTGGAATCATCAGATCCTAAGTCTGAGTATCACTGAAGAAGAGCTAGGAAATATGAGAAAATATCACGTTTGAGAGTATGAATCAACGTTGTGTCATAGTGAGATGTGGTCACTGGGGGAGGAACACAGGAAGTGTATATCACCCAGGAAGTTTAAGTACGTCCTGCATCCCATCCCAGGAGTTAGAAAGAGGCTTCAGATGTAATGACCATGGGCCCAGATATATGTTCTTATAGTAATGATAGTAATTGTTAATGTTTATTGAGAATTTGTAAGCCAGAAGTGAGGCTGAGTACCTCACATGGATTCTTCCATTGAATCCTTACCACAACCCCAGAAGGTAAGACCAATTGTTTTTCCCATTGTGTGAATGGATAACCAGGGACAAAGCGATCAAATAGCTTGCCCAAGGCTGCAGAGCCAAGAAGTTGCATGGCTGGGGTCCACATGACCTGACGTCGATTTATCTTTCTTAACCACAACTTTAAAGAGGAGACCTGAGACAGAGTTATTGTAACAGGGTTCTTAGTGGTAGAAGGAAGACAGATAGGCCTGGCCTCAGCACCCCCTACCCAAGGAAAGTTAGTGATATAGTTTATTTCTTCTTCTCAAATTTTGAACAGCTGTGAGGTGTTTAGACTACTGAGCCCAGCATCAGAATATATAAATAACCCTAACTTGATCCCCTTTGATTTTATTTTTGGATGTCATAGCTTTGTCCTTTCTTTATGTCAGCTAAGCCTCCTCTGCCTGTTCCCCGAGCAGCAGAATGATCCATTTCAGGGGCATATTTTATGTGATGCTGACACCAGCTGCTCCATTGGAGACCTTAGGGCTACTGCCAGAGTGTAATTGGCACTCAGGAGCAGACAGGGTCCAAAGCACCAAAAAGTGAGTGTGTTTCATAATAAGTCTTTATCTCAGCATGAAAAAAGCAATCAATTATGAAGAGTCTGAACAGCTCTTCTCTAAAAACACACACAACAATTTATTATAGCTTATTGCCAGAAAGGAAGACAACAGGGCTGTGCTAACAGCCTCCGTGTAATTCATTTTTTAATGCTGATTATTTAAAGCTGTTTCATCTAGTGCCGGGTCATTGAAACATTTCATCAACATTCATTCATTCATTCATTCATTCATTTATAGATATTTTTGAGAACTTACTATATGTCAGTTCATATTCTAGGAATACAGCAGTAAACAAAGACATAAATTTCCATCTTCATGAAGCTTACATTGTTGGATATAAACATGCTTGAAAGAAGTGGAGAAGATAGAGAAAAATAGATCCATCATTGACCTCTTTTAAGGTTTCAAACTTCCCCTGAATTAGGAAATTGTACTTTTGATGTCAATTGACTGAGAAAAAAAAATTGACAGTAATTTCTATGGACTCAGAAGTGCTTTATTTATATCTTATCAGTAACAGTTGCATGTCAATGCAGCAGAAATAGTCACACAAACATATATTAAATATATTGATTTTGTCTAAAGAAATTCTTGACTTCTACGTGGCTTGGTGCATCTCTTGTGTCAATTTCACAGCTCCCTATGGGACTAACCACAAATTGGGTTGGCTAAATTAGATGATCTCTGAAGACTTTTTCCAGGTCTGAGACTTGAGTGCTATCTTATAAGAATTGCTAGAGTCTCTCTTGGAAGACGTTTCCTGCCCCTTCTAAAAAACAGGCCATCTTTTATTTAACTCATTCTTTCTGTATTAGAATATTTTTAGATAATTCAGCACATTTTCCTCAATCTTAAAGTTATCAGGGTGCCATATTGCTCCTGCAATTTATTTTGTCTTTGTTCTATACTAGATAGTTCTTTTCAAAAGTGGTCTCATAAAGAATTCCTTTAATTTTCTTTCTTACTTAAAAGGAATGCAACTGAAGCCTTTTTACTTTTGTAACCAAGAAGAGTTAGTCCTTACTGGGCCTAATAAAAATCTATTACTTATGCTTAGTATAATTCTGACTGAGTTTATGTTAAAAATATTTTAAAATAGGAAAAATATCTAATTTATCGTTATGTTATTTTAATTGCATTTATCAGATTCTCAAGAAAACCATACTAATGTTCAGAAAATAACTTAAAAAGTCAAAAATAAATAACATAGAATGAATCATTTTGCTGTACAGATAATACCTGATAAATCATTAACCCCTCCCTAAATTTGTCCAGATGGATTATTTTCGTAGTGGTACAGTGAGATGATTGATCTTCAAATTCATATCTCATTAAGATCGTAATTCAAAAGCTTTCACTAAACTTTAATCTCATGCAGAAGAAAAACATTGGCATTATCTTGTGCTTTATTGGGTATAGAACATTTTCACTTAAAATACTTTCATCTTTTTTGGAACTTATTTTATAGAAGAGATCCGAGATGAACTTTAGAATTACTTGGAGCAAAAAGATGTTTCTATAAAACTGTATCTTTCCAACCTGGCCTTTTAGATGAATTTGAGGTAGTTTGAAATGAAATATTACTATCTAATTGATTATACACAATATAATAGAAAACTAGAGAGCAGAAGCAGTTTCTATGTAGGCTCCAACTATAGGATGAGCCCTAGGGTTTTGCCTTCATTTTATAATTGATTTAAATTCCTTGTTTTAGCAATGAGAGGAATGGAAAGGAGATAGTGTGGAGACATTTATTCAATATAAATTATAATTGAATCTGAAAAAATTAGGTCAAACAAGTAAGGGAAAATCCAAAATCATGAATTGAACACTTTTACTGGATAGAGAGCTTTGTTTCAGATGATATGAAAAGAGTACAAAAATAAGTTACTTGTCTTCAAGAAATTTGCTATAATGTCGTATTTATATGGTGGTTAAAATGATAGAATTAATAGAATAGAAAACTAATAGAAAAATGTCAAATATTTATTATATGCTTATACTTCTAGATCCATTATTTAACTTTTTAATTAAATAATTAAATTATTTAATTTAACTATTAACAAGGACAAAACACTTACAAGGAGCTGAAGGACAGATAAAATAGGAAAAAGTTGAATCTGATGTTTCTTGTTCACTAAACTAAAGAAAATCTTAAAGGCAATTAAAGAGTAAATATATATTACCTACACATTAATGGCAGAAAAGGAGTAGACATATCAACAATAGCAACAGAAACCCAAACATAATGGAATGATATCTTTAAAAAGTACTGAGACAAAATGTTCTTAACTTAGATTTCTATATCAAGCAAAAATATTATTCAGAGACAAAAGATACAAAAATTGAAAGGCAAACACCAAAAGAATATACTGCTCTCAGAATCTTGCTGAAAGAGCATGTACAATTTATATTTTACAAAAAAGGGTATCTAATCCTAGGATAAAGAATTGAGAAGCAAGTAGCAATAAAAAGCAAAGACATTGGTATCATATGGGTAAACCTAAACAAGCATTGACTATAATGATATTGATGGTGGTATCATGGTGGTGATGATGATAATAATAATAATAATAATAATAATAATAATAATAATACTATTAATGAAGACAACTAACTGGGGGGTTCAAAATCAATGTCAAATTTAAATACTAGGCAATGATAAAATGTATGAAACTGAAGTAAAATAATTTTAAGGTCCTTTTATTAATGAGGAAAGAAAAAAACTGGGGATGCAATCAGCAAAATCCAAATTGTTTAAACCTGTGTAGGACCCCTAGCGTCAAAGTGCCTTGGTTCCCTACTTGATAGCTGTGCGACCTTGGATGACTTATTTAGCCTCTCTATTTCTCAGTTTCTGCATATGTAAAATGAAGTTGATAAGAGTGCCTATTTCATAGTGTTGTTATAATGAGTTTGAAGCTGATAAAGAATTTAAAAGTGTGTCTGGCACTATGATATATGGAATATATCTTATATATCTTAATAAAAATAAGGATAAAAATACACAAGTAGAGGTTTCATTAAGATTTATTATCATGGACTTTAAAGCCATTATAGTTTCTTGAATAAGAGTGTCATATGGAAACAGACCATCCAGTAGCGGCGGCCAGGGAGGAGACTAGGGCACCTCGGCTGGAAACCATGCCTTTCTTTGATATACAGAAAAGACTGGGTGTTGCCTTAGACAGTTGGATGACAATCCAGAGTGCTGAGCAGCCTCACAAGCTTTCATCTCGGCGCCATGCTTTTGAAAAAGAACGGATAGAAGGTTCACATGGAATTGGTACTATCCGCGCTGAGAAAGAGTGCAAGATAGAGTATGAGGATTTTGTAGAATGTCTGCTTCGGCAGAAAACGATGAAATGGCTTAGTGCCATCCTGAGGCAGCGGGATAAGCTAATAAAGGAGGAGAAGTACACGCCTCCCTCCCACCACGTGAGCAAGGAGGATCCCAGGCCCTGAACAGAGCAGCTGCTGACGGCTGGAGGCGGATTTTCATGTTCGTTCTTCTCCACTGGGAAATTAATGTACGGTCAACCTCTCTGTGAAAGTGTCTAACAATAAAGGATTGTTCTATCCTAAACAAAACAAAACAAAAAAAAAAGAGTGTCATATGATGACATTTGAGGGGCACTAGAAAAAAAATACCAACTATATCTTTCTTAGTTTCAATACAAAGGCAAATTAGATATTTTACCTTTATTCTCAGATTTTACAGAGTGGCATCCTGTGTCTCTTTTGTCACTCACACAATAATATTAGAACTGTAAAGTTATGCTTGAAGCAAATAACATGATTATCTTTACTTAATGTGCTAAGTTTTTGTATTGTTCAGTTTGTTGACCTCAAAAATGAATGTACCTATAAAGAAGGGCTCCTGGTGTCTGACTGGGCTCAAATTTAAAAACAGATCTTAGCAGCCATTGCTAAACAGGGACCTCTTATAAAAGCTGTGCTTTAGGGAGAAGCTTGAACTGAATTGCCTGCCTCCTGCACTGAGCAACCTTCCTGAACTATGTTCTTGACCTCTGAGTTAACCCTTATAAAGGAGTTCCTGGAATCATATTTCAACCAATAGGACTGAGAACCTTCCCCATGCAATCAGAGCCGCACAGCTATATCTTCATTACCATCTTCACTGACCAATCAGAGTGGCTCCATTCTGAGCAATCACAACAATGCTTTTTGGACCAATTAAACTATAGGATTTGGAGGCCTCATTTGCATGAGAATGGATCAATCAGGGACCAGAGATGAGGACCTGACTCTATATAAATCAGCTCCCCTCTGGCTGGGGAACACACTTTCAGTTTCTATTGAAGGCTGTGTTTCCCTGGCTGGATCTGCAATACTGAAGCTAACACTGAGGCACCTTTGACCAGGCTGCCTCCCTGGGCTGCCTCACAGCCATGGTGTTCCACAGCCATGCTGTATCATGATTGAGCTGTCTCACGGTTGTGCTGTTTCACAGTCCTGCTGTTTCACAGCTGAGCTCTTTGCACTGAATAAAGTCTCTTCTCTCACCACACCCCAAATTGGGCACTCCTGTTGGTGTTGAACTGGCAGCAATGATCTTCTGTTGACAGTTCAAGGCAGTACTTAAAAGAGGCAAAATAACATATCTATCTATCTATCTATCTATCTATCTATCTATCTATCTAGATATGTTTACATTTATTTCTAAACCTATTTAAATGGAAAGAGCATCTAGATTATAGGGCAGCATCAAATGAGTTGACATGTTGACACCATATTGTCAGCTATCTTCTTTGGTATAAATTCTATGTTTTTCTTTTGCAACTATATTGTATTCACTAAAATTATTGCTCTTGGAAAGAGCAAAGCACACTGCAAATCACATGAATTACACTTTAAATAACATTTTTTATCTCCTTTATATTTTATAATGTATTTCCTCAGATAATCAGGATAAAAGGAGGTAAAGATGGATAGCTGTCCATAGCTAGAGGGTATTTCACTTAGACTGAGTTCACTTTTTAGAAAAAAATTCCCTTGATTGGATCTAATGAGATATTATTCATATGAAATGATGTTAAAATTGCACATCACCTGATACCTTTTCTTATTTCATCTCTTGCCTGTCTTGTCTTGTTCTGAAGGCTGTGAATAGGGCCCGTCCTGCCATTCTCCTTGTTGATAGGTGCTAGGAGTGTTCTCTCTCTAACATTTAGCAGTGCAGTAGCACTGGCAGTTTTACAGTTTTCAACTGTGGTTATTTCAATCTGGTCTTCCAGGGCTGTCTCTCAAACTGCCACCTTATTCAGTCATGAGAATGGCTCATCTGAGGGCCCTTTAGTGTGCCATTGGCACCAGTTCTGCAGCCCTGGCTTTGATTGTGAAGGGTGCTTTAGGCCGAATAAAATAATCCCACTGGTCTCTTTGATCTGATCCCATGTGTTCATCTGGGAAAGGAAGCTCGCTCTCTTCACTCCTCTGCAGCTCCAGGTTGGCTGCTGGCCCTCTAATATGGCCTATTCTTCTAATGCCATGGGGTTCTAGCTCTCCTCAGCTGCAGATACTGGCATTGGCCCCATCCTGGCATGCTGATTTATATCTTCTGGCGCTGGTCCCATTCCCCTGTCTTTTGTTCTCTGCGATGCTACTGAGTTTCCCCCCTGACTCCTTGTGAACTCTCAAATGCCCCCAGGAAGCCTAAGATGTAATCGCGTTTCAACTGCTGCCCCCTTATGAGGTACCAATGAAATTGAGATGAGAAAAAAAAAAAAAAGGAGTAGACTCTGAGATAGAAAAGTGAAACCAACATTTACTCTTCTCTGAGCCATGTTTGTAGGAAGAAAATGACACACAGTCTGAGGTTTTGATTCTAAATTATAGTTTGGAGTGGTGAGGAGATTTGGTTTAATGTGTGTGTTTAGAGTTAGTATGAGCTTTCATCTTTAAGTTATAAGCAATTGCTTGGAATTGCCTATGAAGAGGTTGCTAAAAGCACCCTCCCAAAACAAAACAACAAAACAAAACAAAACAAACCAACAACAACTGGAAGTTAAATTATTGCTGCAGCTATACTAAAATAGGAAAAAACATTAGTAAAGCACCATGTATAAAAATATTTTCCCTGTCTCGATAAAAAATAACATCTCTTTTTTCTCACCTCAGTAGGAGATCTTATTGTAGTGCAAATTTATGTCTCAGAGATAATATATTCTACAATAGTTCATTATGAGATGATATATGCCATATGGTCTTTTGACAGTTTTTTTTTTTCAGGTTAAGACTTTATGATTTTATTTCACAGTTTACCACTTTCCAAAAATTAGTTTCAGGCATACAAAACAATGTAACAGTTAGACATTTACACACTTCACAAAGTGATAAACCCCCTCCCCAATCTACTACCCCTCTGACATCATATATAGCTGTTACAATTCCATTGACTCTATTCCCTATGCTGTACACCGCTTTGCCATTTTTTTTATTAGTTTTGGGTATACAAAGCAACATAATAGTTAGACATTTACCTCCCTCACACAATGATAACTCCCCTCCCCCAATCTACTACCCCTCTGACATTGTATATAGCTGTTACAATACCATTGACTACCTTCCTTATGCTATACTCTGCCTCACTTGAAAAAAATATATATATACACTTATAGTTGACATACAATATTATTCTATTTCAGCTTCAGTGTACAGCACATTGGTCATGCATCTACACAGTCTATGAAATGATCCCTTTGACAGTACTAAAATATCTGGTCAACCAAAGGCCTCCATACTGTAGCTCTACAATGTGAGCAGGTCATCTGAGGGAATTAGAGATGAAGAGCTGCCAATGATTGAACTTGGAAATGGAGGTCTTAAAAAAGATGAAGAAGCTTATCATTCACCTGTTTTTCTGACTTTTCTCACTAAGGCTAATTTTGTGGTATTTTGTTTTGTTTCTTCTTCATTAGCCTGAGTTTAAACAATTATGAAAAACTGCCAGTATTTATTTTTTTAAATCACTAAGCATTTAAAGTCAGCATGGTTAGGTAGGAGGGTATACTAATGGCGAATAAAATCCAATTAAAAAAAAAATAAGATGTTGGGCTGGCCGAGTAGCGTGATGGTTAAGAACTGGCTTGGGATGCCAGAGGGCCCCTGTTCAGATCCCACATATGAGGGCCAGTGACACTGCCCTCTACAGCTAAGATGCTGAACAGCAGCTCAACCTGGAGCTGGGCTGCTGTGAGTTGCCGGCAACAGCGTAGGCTGCAGTGGGTTGCCATGGGCTACCGTGTGTAGCCAGCAGCCAGCGTGAGCAGCCAGCAGCTGCAGTGAGCGGCTGTCCAGAGGCCGGCAACTGATCTGCCTCACCTGGCAAGAGCGCAATGATTGTACCAACTTGGGCCTGTGAAGCAACATCCTCCACAACTAGACTGAAGAACAAAAAATGACAGCAACTTGTCTGTTCCCCTTCCCCCAACTCCCCAGCACTGTTCCCATTCCCCAATTCCCCAATAAAAATCTTAAAAAAAAAAAAGATGTTATGAAGACTCTTGGTTCAAAAGAGGAACTCAAAATTGCAGAATTGTTGAAAAATAACAGCAATGTAAAGAAGAAAACAGTGTCTGTGGGATATAACTGAATCAATTATCAGAAGAAAATTTATAGCATTAGATATCTTTATCAATAAAAATTAAAAATGAAAACAAAAGAATTAAACACCCAATTTGAAAAGCTAGAAAATAGAACAAAGTAAAAAAAAATTTAAAGCATAAAAAAGAATTAATATAAATAAAAACAAAGCTTGTGTTAGAAAATGGAAAAATAGTTTTAAAATAACATCAAGCTATTTCATTAATATTAAATTGAGAAACTATTAACTAGCAATCAACAAGAAAGGAAGAAAAAAGAGAAGGAAAGATAAAAGCAAAAACAGAAAATTAGAAATCAAAAAGAAGGAAAAAATTACCAAGTCAATCAATTTAAAAAGTTCTATTTTTGCTCAACTGTATGCAAATAGATTTCAAAATCTTGATAAAAATAGATAATTAAAAAATAACCTATCATAATTGACCCCAATAATGTATATTTATTATACTTTAACAACCAGTATAAAAAAATAGAAAAGTAATGAAGCTCTCTCACAGAAGAGACCAGATCCATAAGAAACATATATCAAGCCTTTAATGATTTGACAATTCCAATGCATTTCAAGTATGCCATAGAATACAGAAATGTAAGAAATCTTCCAATTTCATGTTCTGAATCTACTATAGCATTAATCCCAAAAGTTGAAAATGATTGCACCAAAAAAAGTACAGAAAAATCTCACTTATGAATATCAATGTAAAAGTCTTAAATATGATATTAGCAAACGGGATTTAATAGCACATTTAAAAAAGAATTGCAACATCATAATTAAAATTCCAAAGGTTAAAGACAAACAGAGAATCTTAAAAAAAACAAGAGAAAAGCAGTTAGTTACCTACAAGAGAGTTTGCATATAACTGTCAGCCCTGATTTCTCAACAGAAACTTTGCAGGCCAGAAAGGATTGGCACAAAATATTCAAAGTGATGAAAAGCAAGGAATTACAATCAAGATTTCTCTCCAGCAAAACTATCACTTAGAATTGAAAGACAGATAAAGAGCTTCCCAGACAAGAAAAAGCTAAAGGATTTCATCACTACCAAACCAGTATTACAAAGAATGTTAGAAGGACTTCTTTAAGAAGAAGAAGAAAAAAGATCAAATATATGAATAATAAAATGGCAATAACTGCATATCCATTAATAATTACTTTAAATGTAAATGGATTAAATGCTCCAATCAAAAGATAGGATGACTAAATGGATAAGAAAACAAGACACATATGGTGCCTATAAGAGACTCACTTCAGATCGAAAGACACACACAGACTGAAAGGGATGGAAAAAGATATTTTATGAAAATGGAAACAAAAAAAAAAGCTAGGGTAGCAATACATATACTAGACAAAATAGACTTTAAAACAAAGTCTATAACAAGAGACAAACAAGGACCCAGTAATCCCACTTTTGAGTATTTATCTGAAGAAACCAAAAACACTACTTCAAAAGGACATGTGCATCCTTATGTTCATTGCAGCATTATTCACAATAGCCAAGATATGGAGGCAACCTGAATGTCCATCAATAGAGGAATGTGGGGCCGGCCGAGTGACTCAGTTGGTTAAGAGCTCGCTCAAGAGTGCGAGCTCTGAGCAACAGGGTCACCGGTTTGATTCCCAGCCTGAGCTGAGCTGCTGCTGAGCTGCCAACAGGTGGCAGGATCGCTCAGCTATAAAAAAAAAAAAGAAGAGGTGGTACATATACATAATGTATTCATGTATATGTATATGTATTCATATTCATGAATACATATTTATGAATTTGTATTCATGAATATGTATTCATATACTCAGCCATAAAAAGGAATGAAATCTTGCCATCTGCAATAACATGAATGGACCTAGAGGGTATTCTGCTGAGGGGAGTAAGTCAGACAGGGAAAGTCAAATGCCATATGATTTAACTTACAAGTGGAATCTAAAGAACAAAATAAACTAACAAAATGGAAACAAACTCATAGATACAGAGGACATTTTGATGGTTGCCAGCTGGTGAGGGGGTTAGGAGACAGGTGAAAAAGGGGAAGGGATAAAGTAATACAAATTGGTAGATACAAAATAGTCATAGGATATAAAGTACAGCATAAGGAATACAGCTACTAATATTGTAATAACTGTGTATGGTGTCAGATGGTTACTAGATTTATCAGGGTGATCACTTCATAAGTATATAAATCTCTAACCATTATGTTGTACCCCTGAAACTAATATAATACAATATTTATTGTATTTTACAGTGTCAACTATAAAATAAAAAATATTATTAAATAAATAAGGACTATATACTTACAGTAATCAAGACAGTGTGGTGTTGGTGGAGGGATAGACATATAGATCAGTTAAACAGAAGACAGAATACAGAAATAGACCCCCACAAATACACCTGACTTTTGACAAAGGTGTAAAAGCAGTTCAATGGAGGAAAGAAAACCTATTCAAAAGATGGTGCTAGAGCAATTGTACATCCATAGGCAAAACAAAACAAAACAACTTTGACCTAAGTTTTTGAAAATGAACTCAAAATGGATCATGGGCTTAAATACAAGATATAAAACTATAAATATTTTTAGATTAAGAAAAAAACCAGGAGAATATCTTTGGGTTCTAGGGCTAGGCAAAGAGTTTTTAGACTTGACACCAAAAGCATGGTTTATAAAAGGTAAAACTGATACATTAGACTTCATAAAAATTAAAAATTTTGCTCTGTGAAAGACCCTGCTTTAACCTCTGTTAACAGGATAAAAATACAAACTACAATCTGGACGAAAATATTTGCAAATTACGTACCTGACACAACACTAGTAGTATGTAGAATATATACAGAACTCTCAAAAGTCAAGAGTAAAAAAACCCAAAAAACAATTGCATTATGACCAAGTGCTGGGATTAATTCCAGGACTACAATATGGTTCATTTCCTCCAGGTGGTTCATTATTAAAAATTCCATTAAATTGATACAACAAATTAAGAAGAGTAGGGAGAAAAATCATATGATCATCTCCAAATATGCAGAGAAGACATTTTACAACATTCAATATCCATTCATATTATAAACTTTCAATAAAATAGTAATTGATGGGTATTTACTCAACATGAACTCTCTCTCCCTCTCCCTCTCTCTAACTCCACCCCCATCCCTCTCAAAAGGCAACATCTGGGATTCTAGCATCTTACTTAATGGGGTAACAGTAAAAAAGTTTCTCTAAAGTTAGAAACCAGGTAAGACTTCCTACTTTCTCAACTACTATTTAACATATTGTTGGAAGTTTTAGACAATGCAAATAACTCAAGAGAGAAAACAGCTGGAGGCTTTCAATAAGAATTGGAAAGGAAAAAGTAAAACTATACCTATGTGGAAATAATATGTAAATCCTGAAAGAAATAATGGAAAGCTATCAAAAACAGTAGAAAATTTAATATAATAGGAGATTATTAACAAACAAAAATCAGTAGGCATAGTATACAGAAACAAAAAATAAGAATCTAAAATGAAGATCTCATTTTATGATGTCAAAACAGAAATTTAATTCATTTGTATAAACTTTATAAGAAATGTTTAAAACTTAAATAAACAAAACTAAAAAATGTTTCTGAGAGACATGAAAATAGAGTGAACAAATAGAAAGACAAATTCCATTCTTGGACAGGAAAAATTAATATAATGAAATGTTAGATATCCCTAAATTGATGATTAAGTTTAATGTAATTGCAGTTTAAAAAATTAGTTTTCTTTTTCTGTAGCTATATGATTGATTATAAAGTTTATTTGGAAGGAAAACAAACACAAATAGGTAGGAAAATACTAAAGAAGAGAATGTATTATACAGTGGGGGTATAGCTAACCATCCTGAAAATTAAATGTATACTATGAAGTCTATATAATTAGGGTAGTTTGTTAATGGTACATGAATAAACAGAATGACTAATGGAATAAAATAGAAAATTTGACCCAATTGTATATGGAAATTTAATATATGATAAAGGTCAGTCACATCTCAATCAATAGAAAAAAGTTTTCATAAGTAGTGTTGGGGATAGCAATGTGGAAAAAGATAACATTAGATCCATTCCTTACACTTTACACAAAGCTAAAATCCAAAAGGATCAGAGATTAAATGTAAAAAACACAAAGTCATATAAGTTTTGAAAGAACACAGCAGTGAACTTCTCTACATCCTGGGAATGAGAAAACTTTCATAACTCTGATTCAAAATCCAGAAGCAATAAAGAAAAAAGTTAAAATTTTTGACTGCATTAAAATTTTGCATGGCAAATGTACTTTAAGTAAATATACAAATAACAAACTAGGAATAATATTTGCAACTTGTGTTAAAGACAAGGGTTAATATTTCTAATATATAAAGAGCATCTGAAAATAAGGAGCGGTGGAACCACAGAAAAATAAGTTAAAACACAAACAGATAAAAGAAAAATAAATACAAATTTCTCTAAACTATATGAAAAGACACTCAGGATAGGAGAAATGCAAAATAAAGCAACACTGAGATGTTATTTCTATCCTACCTGATTGTCAACACTCAATTTTGACAACTTTCTTTTTGCAAGCCAGGTGCAAATACAAAATGGCCCAACCCCTAAGGAGGAAAATTCATCTATGCTTAGCAAAATGACATATTTATTTACTTTGGGGCCCTGCAAAAATCCCACTTCTAAGAGTCGGTCCCTACAATATGTTGACAAAATACAGAAAGATTTATGCATTATGCTGTTAATTGCAGAACCTTTTAAAATAACAAAAGATTGGAGATAATCCAAATGTTCCATGGTAGAATGAACTGCTATCAGCACACTGGAGTCCTATGCAACTGTAAGAAGGAATATGAAATCTAAATAGAATACAATGGAGTAATGACCAGTATATTTTGTTAAAAGTAAAAAAAGGAACATGGAGAAAAGGGTATATAGCATGTTATTATTTTTAAGAAATGGAAACTGTATTGCTTATATTTAAAAATTGAAAATAAACTGTAAAAAAAAGGACTGGTAGTGCCTCGTGGGTCACTTTTAGTAAAGAGAACTTGTGCTGTGGTGCGAAGAGAAAGAATAGGCGAGAGGTGACATTGATGAACTTGGAGTCCTTTGAATATACCTCATTTTAAGTATTTGACTTTGGAATAATGTTAATATTTTACATAATTAAAATATAAAATTAAATAATTAAAAATCCCTAAGTATAAAAGGAAAATGATACAAATGAAACTAATTGTGCATCCAGTTGGTGGTTTAACCAAACACACACCAGAGAAACTATTCTAAATGGCTTTAAAACACAATAATTTGTACTAGTGGAATATGTTCTCATCATAAAATAACAGCAAAATATTTTGAAAAATCTGTTTTTGGAATCATATGTTTGGTAGTAGTTTGGTATTGTGAAACTGAAATATTATGGATATTGTGGGATAGATGACATATTAATGTTGAGAAGTTTTATGTTGTAAAAAGAAGATATAGATGTAATACATGTGAATTGAAAAGATTAATATGAACTCAGAGATTATCTTTCTTTAAAAAAATACATGTTTTCTATATTTTGTCCACTAAAATGGCCAAAAACTCAATAGCTTGAAACATCCTTCATGCCCAGATTCTCTAAATACCATTTCCCATTAATAGGAACTAGGGTTCTTGGCACAAAGAATAATTCTAGTTGAGGGTGGAAGGGTACAAGATAAATCTGGTATATCTTGTATACCAGAAGCAAGGAAGCTATTATAGACTATGGAGGTTGCATTAAAAGAATTAAGGAACTGGGGCCGGCCGAGTGGCGCGATGGTTAAGAGCTGGCTTGGGATGCCAGAGGACCCCGGTTCGGAACCCACATATGAGGGCCAGTGACACTGCCCTCTACAGCTAAGATGCTGAACAACAGCTCAACCTGGAGCTGGGCTGCCATGAGTCGCCGGCGAGGGGTAGGCTGCAGCCCCTGTGGCAGTGGGTTGCCATGGGCTACCGTGTGTAGCCAGCAGCCAGAGTGAGCGGCCGTCCAGAGGCCGGCGACTGATCTGCCTCACCCAGGAGGAGCGCAGTGATGGTGCCAACTTGGGCCAGTGAAGCAACGTCCTCCACAACTAGACTGAAGAAGAAAACAACAGCAACTTGTCTGTTCCCCTTCCCCCAATTCCCCAATAAAAAAATCTTAAAAAAAAAAGAATTAAGGAACTAACTTGAATAATCTCCCACAGGCCAAAGATAGGACAATTTAAGGATAACTGCAATGAATTGAAACATATATTTGTTTAGATCTCTGAATTCATAACACTTAAAAAGTTCTTAGTTGCTTTTGGAGGCTATTAGGAAAGTTACTTATTCCTATGAAAATTCATACATCATTAGTTTCTGTTTTTATCTGTATTAATCCTTATGCTTTCTTTTGATTTACTTTCTTGTTCTTTTTCTAGCATTTTGAATTGAGTGTTTAATTCATTTGTCTTAACTTTTATTGATGTAGGTATTTAATGCTATCAACTGGTAAATAAAAGAATATGATCAGTTATTATCCTTTCTTTTCTATATGACCTATACTATGGCATAGAAATAAAAAGGATAGAGAGGACATGGATGAACTTGGACTTCTTTGAACATACCTTGTTTGAAGTATTTCACTTGGATACCTCAGTTGGATGACCAAATAATTTATAAAGGAAGGTTTCTCTTTATAAAACAATTCCAATAAATAAATAAATAATTAAATAATTAAATATCACCATTTTGCAAATCCCCCCCAATTAATGGATCTCACTGATAATCATCAACGGCTGACAAAATCACACACACACAAAAGAGAGATTACGAGAAATTATGACTCTCCTAATGGAGGTACACAGTGTCAGTTGTGAAGTAATCGTGTCCCACCCCCTTCTTCTCCTAATGTCCCATTCCTCTCCCTCCTTCAAAAAACCAGCTAGAATCTGAGGAAGCCTCTGGATCTAACTACCAATTCAAAAGCAATATAAAGGACAGAGGAACATAATAAATGACACCGTGGAGTTGCAATAAGCAAAATCCAGACTGTGTGAAATTCTACAGGACACATAATCTGGTTAGAGTTCTTAATAAAGAAATTGCAAGGTAAAATAAAAGAATAAGAGGGAGGAAACTTTAGGGTAACAAATTTTAAAATATGTCAATCAGTTCACATAAAGACCTTATTTGAATAATGATTCAAACAAACAAATAATACAAATAATTAGGAGACAATCAGGGAAATGTGAATACTGCTAAGGTATTTGATAGTACAAAGGAATTATTTTAGGCATAATAATTACATTTTAGATATGCTGAAAAAGAGTGTTTATATTTTAGAAATGCATACATATATATAGATAAAGTGATATAATATTTGCTTCAAAATTATTTATTGAGAAGGGAAGTGGTGGTGAGGTATGAAGGAAACACTATTATTCATAATTATTGAAGCTAGGTGGTGGATTCTTATGCTATTCTCTTCATTTTCATATGTTTAAAATTTTCTATAAAGCTATTTTTAAAACCTTACTACACAAAATGCAATTCCTTAACATCTAGTAATAATTCATGCTTTTAACAAAAGTATTTACCTTCCAATGAACAATACTAAAATTTTTTCAACTACAAAAAATACATGTGTTCTTGGTTGTGAGGAAATTAGAAAACCTTCTTAAGACCATGTGCTTCCTTATGAGGAAGATTTGGAATTTATTGGCATAGTGTCAGTGGTGTGATTATAAATATTTAGCAATCAGCTCTTCAAAAATGGGGGACATGGTAGTGATTTGTGATTTGTAGCATTGGCTAATTTCCCTGGTGTAAATACCCACATCGTAGCAGATTTGAAGCTACCAACTTGATATCACTGGACATAGAATTGAAAGAGATGTGCATAATTGGTTCTCAGGGAAAGTGGGTATAAGCTGGCTCCAGCTCACTGTTTCATGGTCTACCTTAAAACGCCTAAGAAGTCTTGCCACATTTCTCCCCGACCCACTCTATATATACAGTCAGACCCTAAAAGTCCTGCTCTCTTAAGTCATTAATAAAATCTCTGGTTCCTTCTGAAGTAGTAGCGGTCACCTAGCTGCGTGGCTATCAATTCAGTTTTTTCTACAGTGACTTTTCTTCTAGTAAGTTGTGTGATCATCTATCAAATATTTATAGGCTTTCTGCTTTTTGTCAGGCACTGTACTGGGTGCTGATATTGCTTGATGAGCAAAGGTGACTTCGATCTTTGCCCACATTGAGTTTATAGTCTCCTTGAAGCACAGAACCATTCATCGACCCCACCCCCGTTTGAATGTATAATTACAAATTGATCAGTGCTATATGGAAAAGGACGGAGATTCCATGTTAATGTATAACTGAGCAGACCTGACCCGTCCAGTCTTGAAGTTTAGGAACGGTTTCTATACGGAAATGGTATCTGAAGGGATATCAGAGTTTCAGAGGACGTAATCAGAATACATGAGGGTGGAACATTTCAAGCATTTAAAAACCAGTTGAGTTTACATCCCATACAATCCCTGTTTTAGTTTTTCAGTTACCATCATAATAAAGCTTTCTTATACTATCAAAAACAATGATCACAAGGTAAACCATAATTTATTTAATCATTTATTATTTGGTTTTCAAGGTATTTCCTTTTACTTAACTCATTAATTGTTTGCCATTATAAATAACACTGCAATAAACATCTATGTGCTTAAACTTTGTCCACACATCAGTTAACTTCCTTAGGCTAAATTTCTAGAAGTCAAATTGTATGAGCCTTTTTAAGGCCTTTGAAATATATTGACATTTAGAATTATATATCCTCTTACATTTTAAATAACAAGCTTTGAGTATACTGTGTGCTGATCTCACATTTTCCCAAAAATCACTAAAAAAATTCTGCTAATCTGACAGTTATAGTAGTGTGTGTGTGTGTGTGTGTGTGTGTGTGTGTGTGTGTGTGTATGCATTGTATGTTCATAGCTAGTTCTCTATGTATGGAAAATTTGGTGTTTGACAATTTCTGAGGGCACTTTATATGGGAACGGTATTTTAAGTCTGGTATTTTCTGTGAATATTTTCTCCTGGTTTGTAGTTCACCTTCTTATTTTGGTCAGTTTACTGAAAAACAAAATTTAAAATTTTTATGTAGTTTAATATATTTATCTTTTATATTATAATGTTTTCATTACTTTTAAGCTAAATTATTCTCACCTATGCAGAAATCAAGTTACATTCAAAAGTATTTATTTTTGCTGCATATCATTTTTGTTTTTAACTGTAATCCATAAAAAGATTATTTCATTGTATGATAAAAACCTAAATTGATCACACATTGGTTTCCTCCCAATAGCTTTCCAGGTCTCCTAACCTATTGGTTGAGCAAGTCATCTTTGCTCCTGTGGTTTGTGATGTCTCTAATTTGTTAATTTCAAAACAGTAAACCAAGCTATCTATTTTGTTTCATTAATCAGTTTATTTTTGAGCCAGTATAAAAGTTTAAAATGTAGTGGTGTTAAAATATGTCTATACTATCCAATTATATTATTGCTTGGAGGAGCTAAGTCAATGGTTGTGTATGTAAGACAGCACTAGAAATGGAAGAAAATCACTCTAGTCCCAGTTGCTCTAAATACACAATAAGCTCTGTGAAGGAAGCCTCTAGATTTTATATGGGTTTGGTCTCTCTCCAGAGGGTCCAGCAAAATGCTGTCTATACTGTACAAGCTCAAATAATATTTTCTATTGTCTGCCTGGTCACAAGACAGCAGGAGAATTGATTTCAGCAGCCACTTCCAAAAAGACTATCGGAGTTCTGCTTTTAAAGTTTGCAAGGGTGATTGAAGAGTGAACACATGAACCGAGGTCTGCTCATGTTTTGTCCATCTTGTCACACTTCCTCTAAGGATTCTGGGAGAGGCAACTGATATTCTTCTGTGCTAAGCTATTTATTACAGAACCTAGTGAGATTTTCCTTTTACTTGTGTGAATGTGGGATGCCTTATGGACACCTCCACATACAATATGGACAAAATATAGCAGGAGACAAAATGAAGTATAATTGGATTGACAGACAGGTATTTGATACATTTTAAAGGCTTACATGTGAAATCTCAAGTAGACCCCATTGGAACTTCTCACACATACTTTAGAAACAGTGATAATACTCAAGCAATTATTAATTAGAAAAGACCCTAAGAAATCATCTAGTCCATCCTCCTTACTTTATAGATATGAGAGAGAGAGAGAGTTCCAAAGAAGATAAGACCCGTTTTCATGGTTACACAGTTAATTAGTAGAGAAATCTCCTAACTTCTCTTTCAGTCTTCTTTTTTATTATACCTTGACTTCATTAATTGAAATGACAGTGACAATTTGAGCCCTCCCAGAACCTCTAATACCATTATTTCTATTAAAATATACAGGTGGAGAACTCATGTTTGGAAAATTCCTATGAATTGCAAAGGGCCTCTTAAGAATTTTTCCATCTTTGTTTCTCCAATTATAATAAACTAGGCCATAAAATTATTAGTTCACCGAAATTTAGTAGTTTTTCCTTTTTTGTTCTGCTTTGAGAGAAGAATCTCCTAAAATACAGTTCTAAACTTTGTCATGTGATATGCTTTCTGATGTCACTTTTAAGACAAAACTTTTAAGAGGAAACTGAAGGTGCTGAACCACCTCAGAATTATCGTTTTCAATGCTAACAAATGCCCCGCCCTTACTGTCAATGTTGTGAAACAAATGTGCTTTCATCCATTATCTGAAACTTTCTTAATTTTTTAAAAAATTCACTCTTTATGATGAAAAGAAATAGTTGTTTAATTTGAAAAGTAAAATGCAAATATGAGTCAAGACAAATTTATGTGATTTGAAATAAGGACAGGAGTGTTAGAATCTATACATTTTTCATGTTTATTCTCAAAAGTAATCACATCTTCAAGATACTGAAGAGCCACTTCAGAAAGCAAATAGTTAAAGGCATGTCTAATTCCTGTACCATCAGTGTCATATAATTTAAATTAATAGTACTGTTATTGAGTACAAAAACAGGCTTTACATTATTTAGCTGTGTATGTCCAACCTCCTGTTATCACTAAATCAATTATTAGCTTTTTCTTTTGAGGAGATTTTTGTGCTAAATTGCTTGATGGAAATTTGTTTTTATGTTTCTTGTAAAGAAATTCAATGAATTAAAATGTTCCATGGCTTAATGGGGGAGCTTAGTCCTCAAAGATCTCTTCTTTATTTCTTTAGTATGAATGTAAGAAACCAAAGGAGGCCCTAAAGACAAGTCTTATTATCAGTGTTCTGCCTGATTTTGAACACACCAGAGAAAGAATTATTGATGTGGCAACATCAAAGCTTAAACTAGTAGGACTCACTGTACTGGCTAAAAGATGATACATTTAGTTTTTCTCTTTACAAAAGGAAGGATTTGACTATTGCTTAATGGGTTGTATAAATGCTGTCTTTTGTACTTTGCGTCTGTTATGGCATCTGCATTTTATGAAAAACTCATATTTTGGGCTGAGCAGATGGACTCATTTGAATTAGGTTTTCTGAAAAGAGCCTTTCCATATTATATTATATAAAAAGCTAAAGCAGAAGATTTGCCTCAAGATTTTCTGGAAAAATAATTATGCCCAAAGACTCAGGATGAAGAAACAGTTGTCATAAAGAACACCCAGAGTTCCCTCAGGTGGGAGGGGCAGAGTCCTTCTAGGAAAGGCATGGTTCTTACCTCAAAACAGGTCCATGAAAAAAAGCCCATTGTCTTTCTGATTGACTGACCCAGATTCTTCAGCTGCAAAGCAAATAGCCTGTGAAATTTGCTTTTAATTTTCAAATGAAATGCATTTGAGTCAGCATCCCAATTACTTCAAAAACAGAAAGGAGGTTCATGCCATTGACGACACATAGTACACATTTGCCACAAAAATTTCATGGGATGGGGTCAATTGCTTTAGAAGAGAAACAGTTTTAAAGAGAAAACAAGGCACTTAGATATTTTTAGGCTTTTACAAACTATGTGGAAAAGTGGTCACAGTGACCTTTAGGATCCTGGTAACAATTTGTTTTTAAAAGTAGATGTCAAATATAAGGGGATGGAAGGAGAACTGACTCTGGGTGGTGAGCACACAATGTGATACACAGATAATGTATTACATACAGAATTGTACACTTGAAACCTATGTAATTTTACTAATCATTGTTATCCCAATAAATTTAATTTAAAAAGTAGATGTTAAAACTTCCTAGCTTCCTTCTACTTTTTAATTGGAGGAATATAATTCTTGTTCTAGTGTACAATTTCTGTGAACATAGATTTGAAAGAAATATGAAGTCTCTGAGAGAGCAATATGCCCAGAAAGGAACAATTATGGGAGTTATTGGGTGAATGGGATGAGGAAGACAAGAAAAACTGGGGCAAAATCATTAGTTTCTAATGCGCCTCAAGATCCAACATAAAAAAGCAATCTAGGAAAAAAATAATTAAGCAAAATTGGCCATCTTTAGGAGACTAGTTATGTTTTTTTCTATTCTGAGCAAGAGAAGTAATGGGAATATGAGACAATATGACTTTTTTTTTTTAAAAGATTTTATTGGGGAATTGAGGGAGGAGAACAGCAATGGGGAATTCGGGGAAGGAGAACAGACAAGTTGCTGTCGTTTTGTTCTTCAGTCTAGTTGTGGAGGATGTTGCTTCACTGGCCCATGTTGGTATTATGATTGCGCTCTTCCTGGGTGAAGCAGATTGGTCACCGGCCTCTGGATGGCCACTCATGACAGCTCTTGGCAGTTCACACTGACTGCCAGCTGCTCACGCTGGCTGCCAGCCACACATGGTAGCTTATGGCAGCCCATTGCAGCAGGGGCTGCAGCCTATGCTGTCGCCGGCGACTCCCGGCAGCCCAGCTCCAGGTCAAGCTGTTGTTCAGCATCTTAGCTGTAGAGGACAGTGTCACTGGTCCTCATGTGGGATCCGAACCAGGGCCCTGCTGCTCAGAGCCAACTCCTAACCAATGCGCCACTCGGATGGCCCCAAAATATGACTTTTTCATTTCTCCATCATTCTTTCCATTTCTCCTCCCATCTTCCCTTCCTTCCTTTCTTCCTCTGTTTTTTCTTCCATAACAAACTGAGGAAAGAACATCGTCAAGGAAGGGCATATAGATGGATCTATGAAAAACAAATTGACCAACAATTATTGTTTGGTGTTAGGGAAGGGGAGTTTAGCCTGGAGACCCCTCAGGAACCTAAGGATGAGATTTGGTGTTTATAAATTCCCAAAATTGTCAATGTATGCCTATTTTCATTTTTCTAGGGAGGGAGTGAGCTCTTGTCTTTTACCAAATTCTCGGGTTTTGATGGCCTAGAAAACTGTAAACACCACTGATGTAAAGCATTTGAAGCAAAAGTAATAATTGGACTGTACTACAATGTTTAATTTTTAACATAAATATGGGTTTCTTAATACATATATTTTTCAGTAAACTTTGGATTATGATTTTTCATAAAGCACTGAAAGAGGATTTTTTTTTTCTATTTAAAATTTTGTGTCTCTCTAAAATTAGTGCACAAAAGTTTGTGGGAGACATAGAATGTTGGACTGCAATATCTTTGGGAGCTTCCAAGGTATAATCTGAAACCTGCTCCCATAGGCGGGGGACAGGGAAGATGAAGAGAAAAGGCAGACCACTCCACATTGGCAGGTAGCAGTTTAATAAGCAAGGGAACTTAATTAAGAGGCTTGTCTTGGGTGGCTGCAAGAAGAGTACTTTTTTGCATGTGCTGCCAAGTCTTAAAGGCCCTAACTGGGTTCAGTCACATACACAGTCCAGATAATCTCATCACCACATTTCTATCTCAAGGCTGCATCCTTGGAGCAGCTCCTGGGAGCAGAGAAGCCAAGTAGAATACACATTCCAGGGGAGGGAGGGAGTAGAGAGCCTCCAGCTGCCCTGGTCCAGCTCATGGGTCAGACAGGTGGTCACGTCTTCTCGATGACCTTCCTTAATGCAGGACTTGCATAGTTTCAAATGATCTGCTGAAAAATATTTATTACCTATGAAGAGAAAGACAGTAGTTTTATGGTGGAGAAACCCAGCGGACACCATCTTACCCTATCAACAAAGATTATCGTCTTTGTCATAACCATTAATGACACACATTTACACTATTAATCCCTTAACAAGATTCCTTGAGAAAGAAACAACATAATTTCTGTGATATTCTTGCCCAAAATGCAGAACCTTTTTCCATTCTAGAGACAAAAATCAGAGAAACCCAAACTGAGAGACATTGTACAAAATACCTAGTCAATATTCTTCAAAAGTGTCAACATCATGAAAGGCATGGAAAGACTGAGGAAATGTTATGGATCAGAGGAGACTGAGAAAGTGTAACAACTATGAATAAATTCTAGGTGGAATCAGGTACGATCCTGGAACAGGAAAAGGATGTTAGTGAAAAAAATTGGTGACATTAGTTTGTTTATTTATTCTGTTCTTTAGATTACACCTGAAACTATACAAACAAAACTGGTGACATTTGTTCATTTATTCTGTTCTTTAGATTACACCTGAAACTTAAAAAACAAGCAACCAAACAAAAAAACTGGTGAGATTTGAACAAAGTCTGTAACTTAATTAACAGATTGTGCCAATGTTAATTTCTTTTTTAAAAGTGATTTTTATGGCTGGCCGAGTGGCGTGTTGGTTAAGAGTGGGCTTGGGACGCCAGAGGGCCCCTGTTCAGATCCTACATGTGAGGGCCAGTGACACTGCCCTCTACAGCTAAGATGCTGAACAACAGCTCAACTTGGAGCTGGGCTGCCGTGAGTCGCCGGCGACGGCGTGGGGGTTGCCATGGGCTACCGTGTGTAGCCAGCAGCCAGCGTGAACGGCCGGCCATCCAGAAGCCAGCAACTGATCTGCCTCCCCCGGGAAGAGCGCAATGATGGTGCCAACTTGGGCCAGTGAAGCAACATCCACCACAACTAGACTGAAGAACAAAAGGACAGCAACTTGTCTGTTCCCCTTCCCCCAATTCCCCAGCACTGTTCCCATCCCCCTACTCCCCAATTAAAAAAAAAATCTTAAAAAAATTTTTTTTGTTAAATATAGCTAACATACAATATTGCATTAGTTTCGGGGGTACACCATAGTTATTTAAAATTTATATACCTAAAGAAGTGATCACCGTGGTAAGTCCAGCAACAATCTGACACCATACAACTCTATCACAATATTATTGACTATATTCCCCATGCTGTACATTATATCCCCATAACTTATTTGTTTTATACCTGGAAATTTGGACCTATGATTACCCTTCAACTTTTCCCCCCTTTGTAAATTTTCAATTACAATTGATGTTCAATATTATATTAATTTCAGATGTACAGTATAGTGGTTAAACATTTACATAATTTAAGAAGTGATCCCTTTGACTAGTCTAGTACCCACCTAGCACTGTACAACGTGTGATCAAAAACTATGGTGAATGCTACTGCCAAGTGACATCCAACGGAAAGGCAGGGATCTTCAGTGTGTGACAAGTTTCAATTTGTTCAGTGCAGTCAGTCAGGTGTGAGCTACAGTTGACAGAAGGTGTGTTTCAAAGTGTGTCATTAATCATGAACAATGTATTAACATGAAATGGGCAAACAGTTTCATCTTCCATCATGACAACGCTTCATGTCACACATCGCTCCTGGTACAGCGATTCCTGTCAAATAAAAACATTATGGTGTGTCCTGATCCATTGGATCTGGCACCGTGTACTTCTGGCCCTCCCCCAAAGTCAAAATGACCATGGAAGGTAAATGTTTTGAGTCGATTCAGGACATTGAGGTAGCCATGACAGCACAACTAAAGACACTCATGAAAGTGGACTTCCAGAACTGCTGCAAAAAGTGGCAAGAACAATGGGATAAGTGTGTTCAAAGCAAGGGGGAGTTTTTTTTTGAGGGGGATTAATGGCAATGCATCTTTTACTGTAATACATTTTTTTATTTAAACATTCACCTTAGTTTTTGATCACACTTTATACATAGTTATTATCATATCATTGACTATATTCCCTATGCTTTACTTTATATCCCCATAACTATTTTGTAAGTACCAATTTGTACTTCTTAATTCCTTCACCTTTTTCACCCTGTCCTCCAATCCTCTCCCATCTAGCACCCTAACAAATTCAGTACCTATCTGACACCATCATAGTTATTAAAATATTATTGACTATATTCCTTATGCTATACCCTACATCCCCATGTTGTTATAAACTTTGTAACAACAAGTTTATACCTCTTAATCCCTTCCCCCTTTTCACCAATTCCCAACCCCCCTCCCATCTGGCAACCAACACAATATTTTCTGTATCTCTGGGTTTGTTCCTGTTTTGTTTGTGTCCTGTGAGGCCCAGTAGCACAGTTTCCCTGGCTGCCTCTTCTGGGTGCTCTAGGAGTGTCCCTTGTGTAGGTTGTGTGTGCCCTATTGTTATAGTTGAGCCTTGATTGCTATTGGCAATTCAGTGGGTGGGATTGACCCTTAGGCTGACTGGCTGTGGGGTTTGGTCACATCCACAGCTTACAGGCTGCTTTGTGGGGAGCTTACCCCACTGAGTGGGATTCACCCCAGCAGGCTTGGTTCTGTTGAAACAACCTTTTGTGTGTATCACTTCTTGGGCTAATTGGGCAGTGGTTTGCTATGGTCTGAAGCCAACCCCCAAGTATATTGGTTCTGGGGCCTCTTGGGAGGGGCTCTGGTGCAGGCCCCGGTCACTTACTGTCATGGCTGTTTGGAAAATATTTTGTAGGAGCTACAAAGTGATCCATGGTTGTTCACTGCCTGTGCTAACCCTGTAGGCACATGGGAGAGACCATGCTGTGAACTGAGGATGGCTGCCACCAGTACTGGGCCTGGGGTAGCTCCACAAAAAGCCAGGGCACTCCGAGGCCTGCTGCCACCTGCCAGTTCTCTTAAGATTCAGCTGCTCATAGAGCCTTGTTCAGTATGCAAGTTGGGTGAGGCAGAGACTCAGGGAGTCACTAGAGTGGGAAGAGTTGTGGTCACCAGGTTAATATAAATTCTGGTTTAGTGCCAGTGCTGAGCCTGGAGCTACTCAGCAAAAGTCTCAGAGCACACTGAGGCCCGTTGCCGCCCACCGGGGGCCTGCCAGATTCCAATAGTTTTCCAAGAGTGTAATGTGGGCAGGGCTGGCTGCTTGCTGAGAAAGTGTCTCTAGCATTGGGAGAGTTGGGTGGGGCAGGATCCCAGGGAGTCAGCAGAGCAGAGGAAGTGGAGCTAACCAGGCTAATCAGACTCAGCTTTTGCCATTGTGGGGGTGGGCTCAACACAGGAAAGATAACACCTACCTGCCGGGAGAAGGACCTCACACAGGGAAAATGCTGACTGTTCTCCAGTTCTCCCCATGAAGCCACACATTCATTTTGGCCCCCTGTACATCTCCAATGCCTCCTGCGTCACTGTCCCTCTGCTGGAGCCCAAGGTGAGTGCCTTTGGCTGAGTGAGTCTGTGCATGGGCAGTTTAAGAGGATATCTAGGTTTCCCGCAGCCTTCTGTCCCACCTAAACGGTCAGAATCCCCACTGTTTTTCACAGCCAGATGTTATGGGAGCTGCTCTTCCTGGCACCAGTACTCTGGGCTGGGGAGGCTGGTGTTGGGGGCTAGGGTCCCTCACTCCTCTGGAGGGAACCTTTGTGGCCAATATATCCCTCCTGATTCTCAACCACCACACGGAGGTGTGGAGCCCATTCTGCGTCTCCACCCCTCCTATTAGTCTCAATGTGGCTTCTTTATATCCTTAGTCATAGGACTTATGTCAGCTAGAGTTCAGATGGTTCTTCAGATTGATTGTTCGATAAGTTAGTTGTAAATTTAATGTGTTCATGGAAGGATGTAGGCATAGTGTTTATCTACTGTGCCATCTTGGAACTCTCTCAATGTTAATTTCTTAGCTTTGACAATATTACTATGGTTATGTAAAATGTTAACAAAAGGGGAAGCTGAGTAAGGAAAGGGTATACAGGAACTGTCTAAGTCTGAATTAATAAGCTTTTCATAAGTATAAATTTAGTTTAAAATAAAAAGTTTAAAAAATGAAGAACAGTAGATCCCTGATGACATCGTCTTAACATTTGGGTCCAGTTCTACCTGAAGTCTGACATTTTTCTCCTAACATTGCAGATGAGATAATAAATTCTGCATTTTTTTTTCTGAAAAAGATTTAAGCAAAATAAAATCCTCTATCTTACCTTTATTTCTCTGGGCATGTTATTTGAAGCCAATAACATATAATTTCCTGAAAATATGCTAAATTACTTTAATCTTTCCTCCTTTTTTATTTTGTTGAGTTATGATTATGGATATTCATTTGATAATTATTCACTGACTGTAATCTGCTTTATTCTTGACCTTGGGCATAGATCGTATCTTTGTGTCACTTCTAGTCATATATCATTAAAATATAGCGTCTGACTATTTCTCTTTACATCTTTCATAGTTATTAGAATCTCAGTTATCACTTTTTTAGCATCAAATAGAAATGCATTGCCTTATTTCTTTCCCATCATTTTTGCAGACCTCTTTTTAGCAGTAATACTGTATTATTTACTATCAGACATGTGCAAGAGGATGTGTAAGCTATCTTGCACTGTGTTCCTCCATCTTTCATTCATTTAAAAATACTTAGTGAATAGTTACATGCTATACGTGATTTTTCAGCTGAGGATAATACAGGTAAGATCCTTGCTGGATTCTTGCTTGGATTCATACCTGTATTCTAACCCACAGGAAAGCAGAAAGAGGGCGTCTAGGATAACTGGCTTTACAATTAAGAAATCACTTGGAGGTTGCACCCACATCAGTTGTGGTCATATCAATTAGCTTAATCATAGTCATATGGCCTTACCTCCTTTGTGCAAAGGAGGTAGAGAGATCAATTCTTCTGCTGATCAACCTTGTACTCTCTAAAACTTATGGTTGTTGTGATTGTTATTTTAAGGAAAATGGAGATCTCTGCCACAGTAGGTTTTAAGTGCATGAGTCATATATTCTGATTTGTATTTTTAAAAGTTCATTTTAATAGTTTTGTGAACAACAGAAATTAGTGGAGGGAAAAGTGGAAATGTGGAGACCAGTTGGGAAGCTACCTGTCATAGTGTAGGTGGTAGATAATGGTGGCTACTGGGTATGTGGTAAAGTACATATTCAATTTTTAACCACTATCTCTATTAATTTTCACTTGGATAATGAAGTCTTTACAAAACTTAATAAAATATAGAGCATTTATTATAATTATGATTGCCTTCACATAATCACTGTTTTTCTACTTGAAGGTTGATCACCTTATTATATATACAATGATTTTACAATTAAATATAATAACTTACTTTGGCTATTTTCAGCCACCAAGCAAAGAGTTCTGATTTGCTCTACAACATGATATTAGCCAGGAGATGAATTAGGAAGTTTCTGTGGTAGTGCAAGTGAGTGATAATAGTGGCATAGACTAGGATTATGTCAGTGCAGATGGAGAAAAAATGAAAAAAAATCAGGATATATTGAGAAGTAGTGCCAACAGAATTGGCAGGTAGATGCAAGAGGTAAGTGAAAGAGATTTAAGAATGGCTCATAGGTTTTAGCGTTGATCAATTTGGTGAATGTTGCTGCCATTTGCTGAGCTGGAGAAGTTTGGTGAAGAAATGGGTTGCCAGGTATGAGTGAGAATAAGGATTTCTATTTTGGTTACGTTAGGTTTGAGATTCTCCCCACAAAACCCAAATGGATGTCTAATAGGTGATTAAATATAGATGCCTGGAGTTTAGGTGTCAGGTCAGGGAAAAGATAATCTATAAATTGACTGGGAGTTCACACTTCAAAAATGTTCTTGGGAAGTTTGAACAATGAGATAAGGCAAACCCAGAAGAAAAGTGAAAAGTTCCAGGGGGCTCTGTCCAGCAGAGATAAGAATGATGAGGTATCTGAGAATGAGTGGGCTTAGATTATGTGTTTAACTAAAGGCCCCACTCTGATTTACATTCTTAGATAGAGAAGTGCTTATTTGCCACAAAATACTTAGATTTTTATGGTGACTGTACATAATTAAGTGGGTATTGGTAAGAAAGACTAGAGATATCCTAGATTTCCTTCTTTTTAGAAAGGACTTCAAAGAATGCACAATTCACAAGCCTCCAACTCCTGTCTTTTGTGTAGTCTCCCTTATTTTGGCTTATGGTATGTTCCTTAACTCCCCAGACAGGCTCACTGAGATCAGGTAAATATTCAGTCAGCTGATATTTTCATCAGGATAGGTTTAGTAGAACTTTGTATACATGTCATAATAGTTGGAGGCTTCTTTTGTGCATCCTTGAACTTGAGACTAGGTCCAAAGACTTGAAAGGAATACTCGGAGCTCTTTGGAGCTGGCCTCTCATCAGGTAATGACAACACTCCAGTTAGTCAACACCCAGGAGTAAAGCTGTGGATGATGAAGTGTTACTTTGCAGAGCTTGCCACTTTGAACTTTTATTTGTTCTCCTGCAGTCTATTCTGCCTCTTTCCCTTCCCACCCCTTTTCTATTCATTTATATCACTTTTTAACAGTTCATCACAAAGGGAAAGTATGAATTGGATGGTCTTGCTCTCATTTTTTAACACCTTTGACTAGTAGTGGATCTGTGACTGTAATCACTTCCAGAAAGGACTTGCATTGGGTGCCAGTAAATTGATTCTTGCTTCCAAGTATGTGCGTGTGTAGGGGCATGGGGGTGGGGAGGTGGGGAGGGGGGAGAAAGAGTAAAGTTTTTTTTTTTTCTCTGCTGCCAAGACAGTGCTTTTTGTCTGTGCTTCTGGTCTTTATTTTGAGACACCAAATCTTCTATCTGATGAAACATTTTAATACTGCCAGAGGCCAACGTACCTTTTATCTTGGGTTCCCTCTCTCTCTCTCACTTGTCTCTTAAGTTCTATGTCATTTATTTAGAAATCAAAACAGAAATGCACATCCATCATTCATGCATTCAATTTTTGTTCATTCATTCATCCTTTATTCATTGAGTACTTGGGTTGCTCTGTTCTGTGCTGAGAATTGTAAGAACTTTAAGAGAAGGTTTTACAGTCATTGCTTCAGTAGTATTTATGATTTTTTAAGGTTGTATAACTTCCAAGTATTAACCACCTAAAACATAATTCTAAGGCAATATTTCAGTAGGTTTATGATGGGGTAGGTCAGTCGGAAGCTACAAATACTAAAAAAATTCAGAATAAGAGAAAGACTATGGTGGAAATGGGGTTTTCAGAAGCTTAGGGTTTGGACAGGTTATCCAGCATGTAGATCACAAACCTTCATCAAATTCCAGTTCCTATTTACTATGAGAGTACAAAAGGCTCTGCAAGAGGTATAGTCTTGGTTCTGATTCTTTTTATTATGTTAAAAATTATTCATCAGTTTCTGCAGTGTGTTTTGTTTATTATATTCAAGGCTTTTCTCCCCCTACTACACATCTTAATGGCAAGATCTTTTCCCACCCCATCCTAGTATCTCCCTCGGCAAGTGACACAGTACTATGCATGTGATAGACACTCATTAAAGTGCCTAGGAGAACGGTGTGCCATAATGTTGAAGAGCATGACTTTTGGATCCAGGATACGTGGGTTCAAATTCCAAGTGGTGCTCATTTCTTCCTAGCAGTGTGACTGGACAAATAACTTAAACCTTCTGTGTCTTACTTTCCTCATCTTAACCTGGGGACAATAACACTATCTGCTTCATAGCATTGTTGTGAGGCTTAAATAAGATATATAAAATTCTTAGAAAAGTGTCTGGATCACCATCACCATCATCATCATAATCAAATATTTATGGAAATAAAGTGGAGCCATGAGGATCATTTTGGAAAGCGGAGAGGGATGGGTAGTTTAGGTAAGGTAGGGATAACAGATGAAATATATTAAGCGCTAAGCTGAGCGATTTAGTAGATGGAGATAACTGGCAAGCCTCAGGGGCCAAATCATTCAGAGTTAGAGACTCACGGCCATGGCTGGATCTGGTGATGGTGGAGGAAGAGGCTATAGTTAAATATGGTGAAGAAGGCAGATAACCAACCATGAACTAACTTTATATATTTGGTGTGTTGAGGGCTCTTAGATCAAAAGGAACATTTGTGTCCCCATTTATTCAGCAAATATTAATTATGGTATTCTCTTAAGTAGGGCTATCAAATTAAATAACTTAGTTGTTGTATCTGCCCTCATGGAATTCATGGTTTTCTGGGTAGGCAGAATTTAAACAGCTTCAATAAAGTGTGATGGGTGTGAAGATGCGGAAGCACAGAAGACTATGGGAGGCACTGCCAGCCTATTTTCACCCCCTACCCATTCCATGCTGCCAAGTGATGCATTTGGGAGCCTTCATAATTTGCCTCAAAACCTGCCTTCCAACAGACATTGTTGTTGACAGTTTCATTAACTTTATTTTCTCTTGTCCTTGATCCTATTGCTTTTCAAACATGCACTGATAGTCTATGTTTTCATATTCTTCTGAATTTATATAGCTTTCATTCAAGAAGATAAGGAACAGTGCTCTGGAATGCTATGTCTGCTCCTACTTCCTATGTCTTTTTCTAAAAATCCTTCTGGAATTAAGACTCGATCTCTTCAAATACATACTCATTTATATTTTCTTCCAGTGATCTTTTGAAGTCTGAGGTGTCTCTCTGGAGTCAGCATTCACTCATCACTTTTCACCCCACTTTCAGTAGAGTCTTTCCTTATCTCTGCTCTTTGATTAATGCATTTTATATTCCTTTTATATGGTAGAGCCAAGTCCATGATGAAAGTTGGGAAGTCAGATCTCCTGGCACCTTGAAGAAGTAGCCATTTCTGGGTCTCATTTGCAGTGCATTTTTCTGTGATGAGTGCAGGTCCAAAAATGTAGGATACATGTTTGTTGAACTACTACAAATCTTACTTATTTCAGGAGCAAAAGAAGTAAAGCTCCAGCCCTTACTACAAAAGAGAATAAATAATCCTAGGAGCATTGTTAAAAAAAAAATTGAACCTTTAAACAACAGTCTCTTTATTTCCTCAAATTTGATGTTGTGTGAGATAAGAGTCCCAGAACAGCAAATCCAAATTAACAGCTGTAAACCTTCAAACTTCATGCTCAAAGTGGTTGGTTACAAGAGAACTAATTTTTACAGCCTGGTGAGACACGCAATTATCTATTGTCTCTTATACTAAGGCTAATCTATGCACTGACTCATTTTAGACCCTTTCTTCCTCTGGAGAGTACCATCTGCACAAACTGCAAGGTCCAAGATAGCGATGATCTGCTGAACATCTGCAGAACAGATGGTTGAAGAAATTATCTGCCCATTCAATTGCTACATTACTCTTTTTCACCACCTTGGTGCCCATGCAAACACAGGCTGCATAAAGCCACTCTTTAGGTCATTCCCCATGTTGATTCATGGAGACCACTTGTCCTGGCTTTCTGTGGAGGGGTACGGGGATCAGCATCCTCAGACAATGTTGCCTAAATGTCTTGCAGAGTGCTTTTAGGGGACAAGAAAAAAGTAAGATGATGTCGTTCAGATAATTACCAAGTTACATTTTCAGTCTCCCTAAGGTAGTTGTTTGGGAGCTCATTGGGAATGAACTGCAACCAAAGCTCTGGAAAATTCAGTCTACATTCTGTGCCAGCCTGGTGTCGAAAAGTCTTGTCCTGGACAGATATCTAGGAAACAAAGAAAAGCAGAGCAGTAAGAAAAACAAATACTAGAGATGAAAGGAACTTTGTTGACCTCAAATGTTGCTCCCTCCATCATCTCCATGTTGTAATCAATGGCTAAAATTTGCAGTTTGAATTTTCTTAATCCCTCAGTGAGGTAAATCACAAATGTTTGCATACAGATATATAGTTCTTAATTTACCTCTTATGCCTCATAGATCTAGAAAAGAAAACAACAACAGCAACAAAACCCCTGATACTATAGAAGTTGAGTTTTTAGTACTTCAGTTGACCAAGTCTTGGAATAAGTCATATTCATTCATGCATTCTTGCATTAATTAGGCCTAATAATATCAGAATTAAAGTGAGGTGAGTTGAATAGGTCACATTGAGAATCTGTGGTCTTTACCACAGTATTTTTTTGTTTCCATTTAATTGAATTTTAAGTGGGTTTGTAATGAACAAGTGAAACTGCTGTACTGTTTCTGCCACTTGGTTTTAATTAATGACTGGGAATTAAAAAATCCTGGTTTAATTTAGCAATGAAAGGGTTATTTTGAAGCTTGAGAAGAAATGAAACAATATATCATGTTAGGTTTTATTTCATTTTGGGTTACTTTTCTCTCATTCTTTGAGTTTATCATACACTAGTTTTGTATCTTGCAGTGTGCTGGAGATATAGCATCCCTGATCACTTTATTGCTTAGACTTAAATCAGAAATATTTTAGAAAAGAAAACTCTCCAGGAAAAACCCTGACACTAATAGTAAAAACAAATATGAAAGTATATAAGATTTAATATTCTTTCTCTATATCCATTTCAACAAATGACCAATTTTCTGACCAAAATGATTTTCCACTCTCATGAAAAATATTGGTTACTATACACATTCTGTTAAGACATTACTCAGTGTAAGAAATACCAAACTCTTTAATCATCAAAACAGATAATTTTTATATAATTTGTGCAATATGGCCTGTCGCAAAACAACACTTGTGACTTTTTATTTAAGTGTTAAGGAGAGCCCAAAGACAGCAAGCTTTGCAGGGAACTCATAGACATTTAAACAAAGAGTCTTTTAAAATTTTGGCCTATCTGATTGCTCTATTCTTGTTTTTCCCTTTGCCCTCCACTCTTTCCTTTAATCTGGAAGATGCTAGCGTGGAATAAATAACATGGTGAAGTGGCTTTGCGTTTTATGATTTCCTAAGGCTATGACTATTTTACAGAGATTTGTTCCACTGGAAGTCCTAGGTTTCCTGTTTTTATTAACCACAATCACATGGTGGGTTAGGCTAAATTGGCCATTGCTGGGTTTGGAGAGCAGTCTATTTAACACAGTCAATTGCACTGCTACTTCCTTACCCATCTCTCACAGCCCAGGTTCTGGGGCTGATCACCAACACCAAAGAATACATCAAAGCCTCACTTTTGACCTATTTTTGAAGTTAGCTCCTCTTTAAGGTTTTGCTTCAGTGATGTTTATTTAGCCTATTGGGTAGATCTCAGGAAACAGGTGACTTGGAAGGAGAGATGACAAATTGGAATGTAATTTCCCTTTCACCAAGAGGGGCTCCTTCACAGTTTGGATTGTTCAGCCCCGGACCAAAGCTGCTGATGGCTCCGTGATGAGCTCACATTGCCTAGTGAATCTGTGGCAGGGAAAGCAAACTTCTCTTCATGCAAGCATACCATGATATTAGACAGATGAAGTCCCTGGTGAGCTCTTGTAAATAGAATTTCTCTTCTAGAGGACTGTCAGCAGATTCAGCAAGATGTACATAACTATTCCACATGAGTGGTAATGTAGCTTGGTCAAGAGCAGGAGAAATGGAAAATGAACACAGAGGTTTGGAATAACTGGTAATGAGGTAGGCGAAGCAGATAACCCATTCCAGAATAACGAGGGGGAGGAGGAGGCAAGGTGAGCCTGGGAAATGGTTGTGATGAGACCATGGTATAAGCTGGGGACTGAATAGGGAGTGACGGTGTCCCTGCGTCCACTTTGTGTGCTCCCTTGCCAAAGGCACAGACTAGGTTAATTGTCCAGAGCTGTAGCTTGTGGCTGCTCAATTATCTTCCCAGCAGACATGAACAGACATGAGGCCATGTCCTGGCCTCAAAACTCCTTGAAACGATTACTGTGGCTGTTCTTCTGTTTTTGTAACTTTGACAATATGTCAGTAGCTTGTTAAGTCCCTAGATGGGGGAGAACTTGGAAAACAAAACTGAAAGCTGTCAGTGCAGATCTTCCAGTGTCCAGATATTTCAGGAACTCTGAGGGCAGTACATGCAGGACATGCTGACTGCAAACTCAGGCAGTTAGGTTATAATGTGGGAGGCGTGGTCCTCATTTTTGAGCAACAGAAGAGGATTGCTTTTATAGCACACAGGGAGGAATCAGGCCCCGTTAACACTTTCTCTTACTCCAAATACTTGCACTTCTGCAAAGCTTTATGCACTTTTCATCACCTCCTTGTTTCCCTGACTGCATCCTCCCTCTGGTGTTATACCTGGGTACCAGTGAACCACATACAGGAATGAGTAAAATGAATCCTCATTATGTTAGTATTTTGGAGGAGGATGTTATCCATCTGAATTCATTTTGTTTGGGTTGACTTCCCCAGTCCTCTTTTGACCCAAAGCCAAAAAATGTTTCAGCTGAATTTACAATTGTGCCCTCTGCACTTAAATGGCTTAATTGGGGTGTGTGTGTGTGTGTATGTGTGTGTGTGTGTGTGTGTGTGTGTGTGTGTGTGCAAGCATGTGTGAGGGTTTTGTTCTTGAAATTTATAATAATAGCTCTGTAGTATAGTCATTTTATGTAATGTACGTTTTATGTAGTATAGTCATTTCTGTGGAAATGCTAATCTATACCATCAATTATGATAAACACAGCTGTTAATCATCAATGTTTCTGTATCTTTGAAACAAACTTGAGAACTGTCACTGATTCTAATGACTTCACAACACTACTTAGTAGGAGTCTGTGGTGGCTGTTTGCAACACATTTGGATTTTCTCCATTTATGGTTTTGCTATGTACTAATCATAGAATAAGATATCATTAAAATTATCCACTGGTGCATCTAACAGTAGGAAAACAACTCACATCCCCACAACATGAAGAAATGAATGGGAAAATGGGAAAGAAAGTGTGCTGTTTATTCCATCTCCTGAGTAACAAAATAGTGAGCTGATTAAAAAAAAGGGTCAGTGTTTCTCTGTGAGCATCATCTAGGTTATGAATGTTCATGGTTTACATTTTTTTTCAAAGGCACATTTGGGAAACTAAGTAAGCATCCTTCCCTCTCCTTATGTCTGCCTGCATCAGGGGACATATGTGGCCATAATTGGTGAGTGGAAGGTGAGAAGATAGCCCCTAACTTTCCTCACTGATATTTCTGTTCTCCCAAGTATAGGACTGGGGCAAACCACAAGGAATCTCAAACTTTTGTGAGATATAACTGATACAACTGGTTAGCAGGTGAGGTAGCAGAGAAGAAAGCAGACTCAGGGTAGAGATGGAGTGGACAGTACCCTGGAGAATGAGTAGCGAAATATAAGTAGAAGAAAATATATCCACGTGTTTCTGGGCTTTGAGGCTTGAGCCACAGACTGGAAGGCCATGATTCCAAATTTCCATGTTCAGTTCTTGAGTATCCTTAGTCAAGTCTTCTAATGGCCTTGTAGCACTAGTTATTTATAATCCATTTATTCGGTATTCATTTATTGAGAAGCATCTGAGGGCCCTGTTAATTTGGTTTTTGCTCTCTGTTATGGAAATGGCATTTTCTACTTTGGAAGGGTATGGGGAAGGTAGGCTGGTGGCAAGTAGAAAATCTGGCAAATATGGACCAGTTAAAATGGTGTCATTAGAATAATACATCTTAAGTTTTGGTATCCATTGTATCAAATTTCTCAAAACAAAATATGTCTAAAAATGTTTTTTCTAGTGTCTATATTTTTATACACATGTTGCTTATTTTAAAACAGCTTGGGCTGATAATATCTATGGTATATACCAGTGCATCCATATTGGTAGTAAAATATTTAAATGGTTGCAGATAGCTGCTGTGCCAACTCTCTGAGCAGCTACTTGATCTAGCCATTAAATTAACATCTAGCAAACCAGGTCTTTCCAGAGTCCCTGTCATTTCAGTGGCTCTATTTTGCTTGGTTGGTGTCACTGCCATATCAGTTGCTAAATATTTTGAATATCACACTTGAAAGAAGTAAGAAAACACACGTGCACACTCACATACATCCCTGAGCATTAATTAGACAAGCATAACTGTTGAAGATCAGGGTCCTGTGTTTTGAGAGCTTTTCTTGGAAGAAACTTCATATATTCATATATATATATATATATATATATATATTATATATATATACACACCAATAATTCTTATCCTAGTTTTTAAAGTGTCCTTTTAATATTAATGTTCTACCTACCTTAAGTTAAACATTTCTTCAAAGAGCAATGCAAAATATTTGAGTAGCAGGTATTTATACATTCTCCATTTATGCCATTCTCTGTATACATGCTTTATACAGAGCAATAAATACATTATTATCCACATTTTGAGAAATTTTAGGCTCACACTGGTGGAGTTCTTGCAGGTTTAGAAATTATCAGGGTGTCTTCCTGCATTTTCTGACTATTTGGACTCTGAGTGTGTACATGAGATCATTAACAGTGAAACTGAACAAATAATGCTTCAGTATTCAAAATGTTTCAAGTAACATATTATCTGCTACTGGTATTTTTCACTTTTCTCCATGGGGATTATATGAAAACATTTTATATAAAGCCTTACTAAAATAATTTTCAGGATCAATTATTCCATATTGATGATGATTAA
>NW_017731376.1:793736-794671 GCF_001890085.2 Hipposideros armiger | reverse complement strand
GGGCAATGTATCATTGATTGATCTTTGTTTTTTATATAAATTAATGACCTTAGAAAAACATAGACAAAATACGTCATGACTTTTCCGACAACCTAATATTTTATATTAATTTCTGGAGTACAGTATAGTGGTTAGGCATTTATGTAATTTAAGAAATGATCCCCCTGACTAGTCTAGTATGCACCTGGCACTACACCTAGGTATTACCATATTATTGACTATATTCTCTATGCTTCACTTTACATCCCCATTGACTATTTTGTATCTACAAATTTGTACTTAATGACTTCAATTTTTTTCACTCTGCCTTCCCAACTTCCCTCCCATCTATCACCCTGATAAATCTAGTATCCGTCTGACAACAAACAAGTTATTACAATATTACTGACTATATTCCTTGTGTTATACCCTACATCCCCATGACTACTTTGTAACAGCCAATGTGTACTTCTTAATCCCTTCCCCTTTTCCACCATTTCCCAACCCCCCTCCCATCTGGCAACAATCAAAATGTTCTCTGTATTTATGAGTTTGTGTCTGTTTTATTTGTTTGTTTATTTTGTCCTTTAGATTCCACATATAAGCAAAATCACATTACATCTGTCTTTTGCTGTCTGACATATTTCACTCAGCACAATACCCTCCAGGTCCACCCATGGTGAGAACCCATTCCCTTCCATGGCTGAGCAATATTTCACTGTATATATGTACCACCTACTCTTTATCCATGCCTCCATCAAGGGACACCCAGGTTTCCTCCACATCTTGGCCATTGTAAACAATGCTGTAATGAATATATGAATGCACATGTCTCCTCAAAGTAGCATTTTGGATTTCTTCAGATAATTACCCAGAAATAGGACTACTGGGTTCTTCTTTGTCACTTGTTACAGCCTTTGTTTTAAAGTCTATTTCGTCTGGTGTAAGTATTGCTA
>NW_017731376.1:787377-790257 GCF_001890085.2 Hipposideros armiger | reverse complement strand
TCTTGGTCCATTTTTGTATCTATTAAAGAGTTTAGCATTATGCCTACCAATATTGAAACTATTGATAAATGAATTACATTGACATGCGTTAGAAATAATAAATTAATGAGTTCTCTGAATTCAGGAAATGTCAAGAGCTCATGGTACAGTATCTGACATGGAGTAAACATTCATCCTCATAGTAACTTTTGTGATGACCTTTGCTATACGAGTATACAGGTGAATCCAGATATTCAGGTATAATGTTATATATGGGAAAGAGAGTTCGTACCATAATTACATATTTAATTAGGATAAAAGAATCTTTTATAATCCTAAAGTGATCTATATGATTGAAGACGAAGGAGCTTATACATTTCATTCCTCTAAAATTGTGTCAGTGAGTAGTATTAATAAAAATTCATGACCACATAATCAAACCAAAATTATTATTTCAAACTATAATAATTTGAAAATATAAGCTATACTTCCAAGATATGTTTAAAAATTGTGTAAATGATTTCAAACTCCTGAAAAAGAACATATAAAAACTCTTAGTGGGTTAGGGAGTGGAAAATGCCTGTGTGTTTATATTTCTAAGGGCATTAGCACCAATCATGGTAAAAAAAAAATTAGCATCTCAGATAAAGTGAGAAAAGGAAATGACAGCTGTTGAGTCATTCTCATTATTAGGGGTCCTCTGTTCTAATCACCCTGCATTTTAGTTCACTTTGTCATCCCTAATCCTTCTGGTTTCCCGGAGGGTTCTCGATTACAGTCTTTGGTCCGACTCATGGGCTAAACACATGCACAGCTCACACTGGAGCTTTTCAGCTCCATTTACTCCTGAGGAATCTCTCAGAACTGCTTTGCCTTGGCTCTGTCATGGAACAATATTCCTCGGAAGAGAAGTGCTGGCTGGATCCCTGTTATCACCTAAGTCCCTTTCATTTGATGAAATCTTAGATCCCTCTTTCACAGCATTCATCAGACTGAAGTTGAAATAGAATAAAATTTATGTGTAGCTAAAGTATATGTGAAATTGTGCTTATTCTGTGGCATCCTGGAAAATACTGGCATATTTGGTCATTGTGTGTCTGAAATAGTTTATCAGAAAGGGGGTGCTTGATGAAGAGAATATAGTGCTCTCTTTGCAGTATAAACAAATTTCTTTAGTGTTGCATCAGTGAGGCAAAACTTTGGAAGAAAGAAGACTTCAAGTTGGGTTCAAGTTGGCAGTAGATGCTGTTGGTACTTGTCTCATAGCTCTGGGCTTACCTGATGTCACCTGTGGCTGTGATGGGCAGTTTCCGGTATGCTAAATACTTCTCACTCCTATTCTCTGTGATTCACCTGAGGATTTTCACTGGAGCCCTGGGAGTTTCCTACATTGCCAGGAAGTGCAGGGGAGTTAAGGCCCCTGAGGGCAACCCTCATCCTGTGAGGATGGGGGAGGGTGGATGGCCCAACCTTCCAATTCTATGGTGGGACTATTGCAAAGCATGTTTCACATGGTTTCTCAGAGAGTTCCCCATAAGACTGAGTCCCAATTGCCCCCAGAGGTAACCCACTCACTAACACACCTAGTTTGGATTTTTTCCTTTCTTGTCTCACTTTCCCTATTCTCTCATCCCTAGAGAAGTTGCCTGCACACAAGTCTTTGTCTTGGGGTCTGATCTGAGGAGAAACCAACCTAAGACATGGTTTTAACTATGCACTTAGCTGATACTAAGACTCTGAGGAGGTTATTTTATTTTCTGGGTCTAAGTTTCTTGACCTATCAAATGAGACAGTTGGGCTAAAATGAGAATTTCCTATTTATTGAGCTGCAGAGCTCTTAAAAAAAAACACCTTAAACAAAACCATAAACTATAAAAATAGTTAAAATTGAAGAACTAGTTTCTTAGGTAATTTAAAGCTTTTTGATCTCTATGGCAGATATGACTTGTTTGGTCACTGAAGTATATTCTTGGGTTCTTGTAATTCCTTGTAGAATAACTGGACTAGGTGATATTTAAGGCTAATGNTTTTTTTTGTCTTAAAGAAGTCCCTCTAACATGCCTTGTAATACTGGTTTGGTGGTGAAGAGCTCCTTTTGCTTTTTCTTGCCTGGGAAGCTCTTTATCTGTCCTTTGATTCTAAATCATAGCTTTGCTGGGTAGAGTAATCTTGGTTATAGGTTCTTACTTTTCATCATGAATATTTCCTGCATCCCTTCTGGCCTGCAAAGTTTCTGTTGAGAAATCATCTGACAGTCTTATGGGAGCTTCCTTGTAGATAATTAAGTGCTTTTCTCTTGCTGCTTTTAAGATTCTTTCTTTGACTTTAACTTTTGGCATTTTAATTATGACTGTCTTGGTGTGGGTCTTTTTGGGTTCATCTTGTTTGGGACTCTGCACTTCCTGGGATTGTATAGCTATTTCTTTTGCTAGGTTAGAGAAGTTTTCAGTCATTATTTCTTCAAACAGGTTTCAACTCCTTGCTCTTTCTCTTCTCCAGGTACCCCTATGATATGAATATTGGTATGCTTGAAGTTGTCCCAGGAACCCGTTAAACTATCCTCATGTTCTTGGATTCTTTTTTGCTCTTCTAATTGGATGTTTTCTGCTACCTTATCTTCTAAATTGCTGATTCAGTGCTCTGCTTCATTTAATCCGTTGATTTCCTCTAATGCAGTCTTCATTTCAGTTATTGTAGACTTTATTTCTGACTGGTTCTTTTCTTAATATTTTCTATCTCTATTTTTATGTTTCCAACCTCTTTGTTGAAGTTCTTCCTGGAATCATTGAACATCCTTAATCAGTGTTTAGAACTCTGTGTCTGGTGGATTGCTTGCCTCCATTTAGTTTATTTCTTTTCCTGGAGCTTTATTCTGTTCTTTTATTTGGGAAATGTTTCTTC
>NW_017731376.1:750208-781567 GCF_001890085.2 Hipposideros armiger | reverse complement strand
AATGATTCTGTGAGATCAGTTGCGACTGACCGAGGGTTAAAAGAACAGATTCAGTAACATTTTTCATCTTTAACACAGATGAAATACATGTTTCAGGGTGCCCATATGTTTTAAAATATATTTTTTTGCTCCCAAATCTTAACTCTTGGCCATTTATATGTTTCTCAAAAGTTGTTTCCCTTTCTGCATCAAGGTATTTTGACTAGAGTTTCAAAATAAGGTGGTGTTTTTCCTAGAAGCATTCACATGCCTCTGTATTTCCTCCTTTCCCACACTTTCCAGCCTAAGCTGGGATCTGGACTTTCATCAGCCTGTCTTCCCCTATTATTTTCCTTAGAAGATGTCAGGACATCCCGTTGTCCTTCCAGGTAAACCACTAAACCTGCAACCACTTGATTTCTCTGGGACTGGTTCCAGCATATCTTTCACCTCGCCAATGTTTCTAGGGACACTTTCTCTTCATCTCTTAAACTCTGTGCTTTTGCTTAACTTTAAGAAATACACAGGGAAAAAAAATCCTTTCTTGCATTTTTATTTTCTGGAGGAAATAGCTGTTATCTCATTTCCATTCATCAAATCTTTGCTTTTGTCACATGGTTTTCCTTTCTTTAAGATGAATTGAACAGAGGATCAAATTTGAAGGACTAAATTTGGAGAAGAGCTAGAATAACATCCACCCACTTTCCTGGCAAATATTCATACCCAGATAACACATATGCAAGTTCTGTTAGGAAGGATTGTGTTATACAGATACAATTCTTAGCGATGTTAGCAAGGCATTTGTTAGTGAAGCTGACAGTCAGTTAGAAAGAGAATAATTTTATACCCGTCTTAACCCAGCCATGATGTCCCACATTTCCAGGGGAGTTGATGGTTGTGAGTTCCTTTTCCAAGTTCTTTATTTACCCCACAATTTCCTATAGTATTTCAAATCTTTGAAACACAGACAGCATTATGTCAACACAACATTTTGGAGAATACCTCCTTCCCTCTCCTTGGCAGAGTGTTTCTTGAGCCCTTTGGCTGTGTGTGTTGCCCTTTAATTTTCTAGTCTCTGTGCTCCATCTTTCCTTTCATAAGAGGTGTACCCTGCTATATGACTTCATCTAGATGCATCCCTTCCACAAATCACCCAGGCTGCAGAGTGTGGGTCTCTTGTCTCCCACACCTGATTGTCATTTCCTTCAAGACAGGAGCTCGTCTTCCAGGGCTAAGCAGCATGTTGGGTACATGATAGCTCGTTAATATATGCTGGCTGAGTAAATCACCAAATTACTAGAACATATGTGTTTTGGATGAGGCTCCATTAAGAACTTTTTGAATGGCTCAAGATTTCAGGATTTGGCTGTTTTTTTCAGAAGCTCTGACTAGCTTTCTTGTTATTTGCAGCTCTGCGTATGAATTATGGATCTGAAATTTCTCTTACTGTGCTTGGCTTTGATGGCATCCCAACCTTGGAGCTTGCTGTCTTGCTTTGTGCGATGCTAATACTTTATCTCATTCTTAGCCTGACTCCTCCACCTCGGACACTGATGTGAAAATAAAATCCCTTTCATTTACATTTCTCTGTCCCCGTGCAGCACCATGTTTATCTGTACTCATATCCAGTGTTAGCCCATACCCTGTGGAGATGACCAAAGGTTCTGTGATAGATGCCAGGGTGTGGTATACATTACCGCAGACTAGTTTGGGGGCATTCCATGAGGGAAATAACTATTTTCCTTCCTGTTTTAATTCCAAGATCCTTCAGCAAATTAAGCCAGTATGTCTCTGCATTGTGTTTTTTATTATTTCTGGGCAGCAATCACTACTGATGTGTTATTTCCCTTGCGTACCCATGCTCCTAACAGTTGGCCAACATGTAGCCATCCGTATAGCCATGGACAAGTTTCATGTGTGTTTCCTTATTTTACTTCACATTTTTCCCTTTTGTGGAACTTCTCTTGCCACATTTCTTTCCATGTTGTTTTTGTTCTTTATTGTTTTATGATGGTGCCTACCAAAAGACGTTGCCAGGTCAAGATTTTAGAGTGGTGGGTAGTCCCTGCGAGCCTCCTGGGAGCCTCATGTTGTTATCATCCACTTTGGGGCACTAGGAATAATGAGGCAGCCCAGAAATAGCTTTGTGTTTGTTTTCTTCCTGTTGCGCTAATCATTTCAGTTTGCCTCTACTACCGATGACAATAAAGTTGGCCAGGACCTTTCCCCTCTTATTAGCTATGTTTTTAGATGGCAGCAGATGACAACAATAAAAAACAATTATTTGCTGCACTATGCAAATAACAATGATTTGCTAATTCTATGCCAGGCAATGTTCTGTGTTTCATACACTAATTTTGTTAGGTCCCCACCATAATTATGAGTTAAGTATCATTCACCCGATTTCTCCTGAGGCCTCTGGTTGCTCGTCTTGTAAGCTTGCTGACATGGCCTTTCCTGCTCATTCCTGGCACATGCTAGTGTAATATGTAATGTAATATAATGTAATAATCTCATATATGCAATATGTTATTATGTAATATGTAATTAGCTAAGCCTTAATACTAGGATAGGTTTTTCCTGACATTTAAAATACCATGTTTATCATATGTTCTATTGATTGATGAAGATCAAGAAGGAATCATGACTATTCATATTACTTCATGTTCCTATTCAGTGATTTTGATGCTGTCTATATATCCAAGATGGTAAAGAAAAGAAGAGATAAGTGGCACGCGGAACTGTTTCTCTCCATTTTCAGAATGCCATCCTCCTGTATTTTTTCTTTACCCTGTTTTGTCTCCCTCCTGTCACTCCAGCCCTCACCCCCAAATTCACATCTGTCACCCCCTTCCACATATACCAGGCTTGGGAAGCAGACTTTTCTCAACATGCCTTTTAAACACATGATTTACGGTGTATTTTTTTGTCCAGTTGATGAAGAAGCTGAAGAATAGAGCAGTGAACAACTTGCCAAGTTCATAGACATATGCCAGAGAGGTACATGAGTCATGGGATTTATCCTTCTTGGGGGCTCGCTCAAATCTTACTCCCTCTGTGGAATCAAGAGCCTCCGTCCACTTTCTCTGAAGGCAGAGATATTCCTTCCTGCCTCTGTTATCTCATGTCACTTTATATATCCCTCAGCACAGCATTTATCTCAGGATATTGTGACTGGAGGTCTATTTCTCTTCCTTATTAGACTGTGAGATCCTTTATGGCAAATGCTGTTCCATTTATCCACACATCTCCTGTGCCTAGAATAGTACTTGGCATGTTGTAGATGCTGGGCAAGGGTTTGTGCTGGGAACAACAGCATCCATGCTGTACCTTTGGCTGCTGTTTCTAATCTTGCCCCCTGAGGGGCTGCTTCATGTGCATCCTGTTGTTTAGTGGGTGCTGATATAGGAGTTCATCTTATTGACTCAGAAAAATAAACGAGGCAATGTGGATCGCAACCACAGAAGTTTCATCACAAAAAATGCCATTTTCAAGTTAAAAACCCTGAGTTAAAAGGCGATCTCATCCGTTCATGTTATGGAATTTCCTTTGTAAAAACTATGAAATAAGTTTAAACATGGAGATCAGGTTTCAAAATAAAAGTTCCATATTATGGTCAGAGTTTTCTCAAGGCAGTGAGGATTTTGTGTATTTACATGCAAACACAAACACACTCTCACACACTCACACATGACTTTGTTGCTTGAGGTCATCTTTGTGGTTATATAAGCTTTCCATTTACATGTGAAACTTTACCAAATTGTTTACCTCCCTGGATTTCTAATATAATTTCAGCTTGACCTGTGGTAAATTTCCCCATGTAGGCACAGAAAGAAAAGCACCTCGATCCCAGATTTAATTCACAAGCAGAAGTAAGTTATTAAAGGAGTCAGGAGGGAAGAAAAGGAGAAATAACTGTGCTTCTAATAGAAGAAAGAAAGCAAACGTTGATTTAATCAATTGATTTACTTTTAAGTAAGAGAACAGATGTTTTCTGTTAGGTCCCTGGTGAAAATTCAGTAGGCGCCAGTGATACTTTAGGACCAGTGGCTTCTGATAAAATTTGAAATGAAGGTCTGGGCTGTTCTTGCTAAATGGGCTTTCACACAGCAGGCCTGTCACTGTGGTGTGATTTTTCTCTTGAGCAGGAGTTAGCCCTCTCTCTTTTATGCTCTCACTTTCACTACCCATTCACTTTTTTTTTTTAAATTTTAAAGATATTATTGGCTTTATTCAATGAGAAATGTAAACAGAAATAGCCTCAGAGACACAGAGGAAAAACTTCTCATTCACTTTTGTTCTTTATCCCTTAGAGAAGGAAAATAACACTACATGTTTATGCTGTTGTGCTGCTTGAAAATATTAATTGTAAAGAATTTCATTATCTATAAGTAGCTATTTGAATCCTCTATTTTCTGGCCCAGTAAAAACACCTGTGGTGTCTTCTGATCTTACCTGGGTGAAAGCCTCCTCTTTGAGCAGTCAAGTTTGAAGATGGTTGAGGTGTTAGTTTCCCTGATATCGTCTTCCTAATCTGTACCCCCACAACCTCTCTATGGAAACATTCACCGGAACCCCACTTATTCTATCTTCAAAGGGTTCTTCCAAAGGTTTTTAAGATTCTACATTTCCTCAAATGCCAGCTTTTTTTTTCCAGCTTCTTGAAAATTGCTTGCAGTTATATAAGCCTTTTCCTTCTCATAAACACTCTAATTATGTTAATATTCTTAGGATTTCTTTACCAAACACAATTTGTTATTACGATTTGAAGTAATACGTCATCTCCTTGGCCATTTTTTTTTTGCCCAGGCAGCTACCATCTCACCCAACCTGCCCCCATTGGACAAACAACCCTGCTGTACTGTAAACTATTTATGATCAGAGAATGTCCTATACCATTTTAGATCCCTGCAGAACATGGTTCCTCGTACATAGTGGGAGTGCAGTAAATGTTGACTTGAATGAAGCCAGGTACCTCCCGTACAATCACTCATTGGAACACAAGTGCAGGTCTGTGATCTCAGACCATTAGAACCCCACAGAAGGAATCAAGATTGCCAAGTGTCCAAAGAAATTTGTTCATTGATCATATTTTCCATAATGAATTCTCCCCTTCTCACCTTTGTATTTTGCATTATCTGATAATCGTGGTCTATATATCCATTTGCTTACAGTCTGTATTGACACACAAGGAAGGATGATAATATCTGGAACCATATAGTAACTGTTTTGTAGAATAAACTCGTCATGAAAGTGGATATCATGACATTCGCAGACTAAAAAAGCCATTTTACAATTTAGTAATTTCCATCCTATGGGCAATAGAATGAGTGGCCATTTTCTGATACCTTCCCAGTATCGACTAGCACCTATTCAGAACACTGTCTTATTACTTGACTAAATTAAGTGGCGGGGATGATAAAAAGGATTGTAGTAAGACACATGGAAACTCTGCCATGAGCCCTTTCCCAGTGCAGCTGTATTGGGTCTGTTCTGATTTTTGCCCCTCGGTGTCATCTTTTATCCTGTCCCCAAAACTAAAACATCTGCAGCAGGAACAGGAGAGTGTCTCAAGGCAGGAGCCTGAGGAATGCTTATTTGAATGGAGCTGACTTCTTACCCTTCCCAAGGGGTAGAGGTGTTGATAGTTTCCATCAGTAATGACCTCATAGGAAAGTCGTGTGCATCTCAAAAGCCACCACCACAGCTGGCACTCATTGAGGGAGTGAGGGAGAAGCTGCAGCCTGAGTCCAAGTGATCATTAAGACCGAGCTACCCTATCTCCTCCTTGGGTGATCTGTCGGCCCATTCTGGAAGCAGATTGGGGAAAAGCATGGAAAAAGACTCTTTTAAAACCATATCTGACCTCTGGAAACAGAAAGCATCCGATTCCACAGCTTTAAAATATTTAATATGCATAATTTAGAAATATTAAAATAACTTCCTTCCTTCTTAAAAAGAACTCCACAATTAATTCATGCATTCACTCATGAATCAACCCAGACCTGGCGAGAATCTTCTATGAAGTAAACACTGGTGAGACAACAGGAAGACACTGGAGAGCAAAGCCAGCATTGCCCTGCCCTCATGAGGCTTTTAGTCGGTGAGAGAGATGGGTTTTAATCAAATAATCACACAGCGGTACAAATGGAAATCAGAGCTCTGAACGGAGAGAGTGTTGTTCTAATAAACAGAACAGATTTCCTAGAGTTTGGGGGCAGGGAAGGATTGTCAGAACTACACCTTTTGAAAGCAGAATGGAAGTTAACCAGCTGAAGTGGGTGGGAAGGAGAGCTTTCTAGACATTGAGAGTGGCATGGACAATAGGGGCCTCTGGCAGGAGGCAGAGTGAATATTCAAAAAATGTGCAAATATGGTTTAGATGAATCTTGAAAGATAGGCAAGTGCAGACCATGCAAATACTTGCTCTCTCTCAGCCTGTCTTCATTTTACAACCTTGCTGTGGTTTTCAACTCCACTAGTGTCCCACTAAACTATCCACCCCCAAGTGGAGGACAGGGCGACTGGATGAGTATGTAACCATATTGAGCCTTTGCTTCTTCCTAGCACAGTGTAAGGAATTGTCCCTGAACATGTGAACCTCCAAATGTAATAATTATACTTTTCACAGAATTGAGGAGTACTAGACAGAGAGGAAATCCAGCTAGTTGACTTATGATCTGTCTTCCTGTCATTGAGCTGGATTCTTGGGAAGAACAACTTCTCTAGAATGGGGACTCTGTATCTTTCCAACAAGAAGGGCTGTAGCTCGCGCTTTTTGTTTCAACTAACTTAAGCCCTTACCTTTTGTTATAGAAAACTGAGGTTTCCTTTCATGATATTCTTAATAGAATGGGGACCAACAGTTCAAAGTAAATTTTTATTTCTTTGTGTAATCATTAAGTCTCCTGCTCTCTACACTGTTAAGTAGACCTATTCTCTGCTTTCTGATTAGAATTACATGTTCATCTGAGGTATATGCCCTCATGAACCTAGTCTTCTAAACTTACCTTTCAGCCTTGTCCCTCTTTAATTTTTTGCTGTCACTACTGTTGACATTACTTTTGTAGCATGCAAAACTGACCATGTGACTTCCTTGCTCAGCCATTCAATGACTTTTCTTCATTAGCTAGAGGATAAAAATCTCAAGTCCTAGGAGGATGTTTAGAGTCCTTCATCGTTTGGCTCTTCCCTATAATTTATCCTTATCCTCTTCCACTTGTGTATACTGACTATGTGTTTTGCCTCCAATCTGAGCCACTTTCTGGTCCCACCATGCTGTTCCCAGCCCCGTCTTTGTTGATGCCATGAGTGAATGGTCAAATGTTTCTTCTAGATAAACTCCAACTTGCTGCCAAAGATTCAGTTTTCATACTGCTTCCTTTGTGGAGCCATCTATATTTGCATGCTCTTAGAGCACTAAGAAAACAACTTGATGTAAGTACTTCTCTCTGTGTCTTCCTCCACTGGATTCTGAAAGGAGTTATCTTGTTCATATCCCCAGCACTTAACAGGGTATCTTCAAGTGGCTTTTGCTCAATAAATATTTGTTGAATAACAAATAAAGAATTTAAGATATAATGGTGCTATCTGTGAGATAGAAAAAAAGTTGCCTAAAGACAGAAACAATGGGCAAGTTATACTTCTTATAGAAATTCTGGAATGGTACTGATTTTGTCTGGGAACTTTATACAATTGGATTTTTGGAAAAGTAATGATGCATTTTTGCAACAAAAAACAGAAAAAAATACGTCATGACTTTTCCAACAACCCAATATTTCTATGGTGATAGATATTTGTAAGTGAAGAATGCCTGTAACAAATCAATATACCCAAATCTTCATCCTTCCCTGTATGCATACTTTCTTTTTCATTTTTGAGTCAACTGTATTTTTTTAAGTTTATTGGGGTGACAGAGGTTAGTAAAATTACATAGGTTTCAGGTGTACAATTCTGTAATACATCATCTATTTATCACATTGTGTGTTCACCACCCAGAGTCAGCTCTCCTTCCATCACCAGATATTTGATCCCATTTATCCTCATCTACCACCCCCCTCCCTTTGCTATAAAACTTTGTAGCTCCTGCCATCAAGAGGTGGAGTCTCTTTTCCCACCCCCTAAATCTGGGTTGGCCTCATGACTTTCTTTAGCCAACAGAAAGCTGTGCAAATTACTGTAGCCCAGTTCTGAGCCTAGAGTTCCCATGGCCTTACACAGTTCTTCCCAATCTCTTAGAATCCTGACACTACATGGGAACAAATTCAGACTGTCCTGATGGAGGAGGAGAGACCACATGGAACAGGAATGAATCGTCCCAGCTGAGGTCTCCCTGGATCACCCAATTCTCAGTGGACCTGCCAGTTGGCTACAGATGCATATGTAAGCCAAGACCACTCAGCTGAGTCCAGCATAAATTGTAACCAACAGAATCATAAGCTAAATAAATAAATCATAACCTTTTAATTATGGTTTTTAAATTAACATTATGGAATAATGTTATACAGAAAAATAGTTACCAGTAATAATCTATTTTTATCTTACTTAATAATTTAGTTTTTATTCACAAACTATTGATTGAGTACCTTCTCTATGGAAATCAGTGCTTTAGGCTTTACTGGGATACACAGCTAAATAAGATATAGTCCTTATCTATAAAAGAATGTGATAAAACTCCTAAGATGAAGTGAACAAATGTGGTGAAATGCTGTTTAACACAAAATTCCAAATAGGTGTGATAGTAAGTTCAACTTTAAGATCCATTTCCTAATTGAGTAATGGTAGGTTATCCTTCAACATTAAGAAATAGTATGGAGTGACCTGCAAGCAGAGGAAATTTCTTTGAAATCAATTCTAAGTGGGGTCGGAAGCAATGGACCGCTTCAGCTGCTCAGCACCCTCTAATACAGAGGCTAGGAGTAGGACCTTCCAATAAAATGCTGTCTTTTATAATGTTACAGAATTGGAAACAATTATTTCACAGTAAAAATGAAGTCAGAATGTATACTAAAATTTTAATACATTGAAGAAGTTTTTTGTAAAGGCTCCACAACTCCGAATTTCATCTTAAGTTGATTCAAATACAAATTCTAAGACGTTTTGTCTGAGGAAATATTGACTGATAAGAAAAATGACTCTAAATTTCTAACAAATGCCAAATAGCTCAGAATTTCCCTCACACTGTGGTTTTCTAATGGTTTTCAGTTACCAGTATTTGTTCTCAGAGCAATGTTGAGCACATAGTAGGGCCTCAACAATAATTGTTTATCTGAATTAACTTAAAAGCTTTCTATTTTGTCAGAAATAGAGAATAAACACTTGATTAACTTTTGTTGGTTTTGTGTTTCAGTAATTTATTTGTATCCAGATGATTAGAGAATGGAATATTCTAGCTTAATTAAATAGTTTAACAAAGGATTAATACTTACTTTATACATTTATAGTTTGCCTAATAAAAATAATTAGAATTCAGTATAAATGCTAACACTAAAATAATAGTTGAGTTTGACTTTTTGTTATATTCATTGTGTAGCGCTATAAGCAACATAATTTGGGGATTTCTGGAAGTTCATATTCAACATAATCATGAGTTTCCCACAAAAAGCTGTCACCTGTAATATCATGCCCATTCAACCAGAAATCAAACTATAAACAATCTTAAAATTTTCACTTTTATTCTATTGTTTTATGTAGTAGCACATGGTGTTTAATTGTCAAAATGGAAGTTAACATGTAATATAGAATGTCTCTTCCTGTATTGAAAAGAATTTATCTTCTCCAGATGTGTAACAAACCTTTATGTTTTTCTATTTTGTCTGTAACCATGTAGTCCTACATACCACAAATATAATTTTTTAAAGATTCATTTGGAATTAAAGTAATCTAACAGAGAAAGAGTTCAAATATAATTTAGCACGATTTTAGAAAGTCAAGTCAATTTATACATAGCCAGCTTGAAACTCAGGCCAAAGCAAAGAGGTTTCTACCATTACAACATGGGTTTGCAATAAAGATAGTTTAGTGGGGTAGAACTCTCTTCTTTGTGAAGCCAGGAGTTCAAGAAATACTTACGTTATTTTGTGCAAAACATGTAGAAAAAAAAATGAGTGCTATATTGAAGTTAATTGAGAGTTCCAGGAGGAACTCTAGGTTCCAGAAGGCACCAGGTTTTTTAAAAAAAGTACAATTGTCATTATTATTTCTACTTTCAAGTTAGGATAAGTCAGAGACAGCTGGAAACTTCATTCAATCAACCAACTAACCAAGCAGCTGCTCAATGAACTATGTTTCAAAGATGTTAACACTGCACGTGTTCATAGCTTACTCCCAAACCACAGCAGGTTAGTTCAAAGCCAAAGCCCTTCAAGCACTCAGTTAATGGCAGTTGAGTTTAGCTGAATTAAATGGTATGTATGACTTAACCACTAAGTAGCTGTGTGTCTTTGGGTAATGCTTTTAGCCTCTCTGGGGCTCTTAAATGTGACAACATTTTGAGTTATAAACTTATAAATCTTCTTGGGACCCACAAATCATCAAATCAAAACATGGTCTTTATTTTCTTTGGGACCAACTATCCTTTTGAGGCAACAAAGGAAATAACCTGTACATTTGCCAGGCTGTACAGTTGTTCCATTTATTAGTATGTCACCTAATGTGACCTTAAGGATGGGTAAGTCCTCCAGAAACTATTGCTGATTATTTGACCCCTTGTGATTTATTTCTCTCAACACTTAACGAGTGAGATCAGACATGGCCCCCACCATCTAGAGGAGCTTACCTGGCTTTTGTTTCTCTTCAGAGGTCTCAAGGTATATAAAGTTAGAGCCAAGACTGCTGTTATTGCTGGTGGATATGACCCCTCATAGTTTTAATTAGGGTTATTTAATAGGTATACTAATTTGTAAGCATACCATTAGCTTACCTTTTGGAAAATATTCCTGGGGCGTTTTGGGATACAATGCCGGTAGCATTACAATGACATGGCAAAAAGTTTGCGCTGGACCCCCACAGACTTTAACAAGTAAACAGAGGATTAAAAAAGCGACAGCATTTATGATGTGAGTCTTTCTCGTATATTATCGAATTTAACCTTCACGATAAGCCTATAAGGTATGGAGGATTATCCCCATTTTACAGGAGAGGAAAAATAACCGAAGAGGTTATTGCTCCTTCACCTATTTATTCAACACATATTTATGAAATGCCTCCTCTAAGCCAAACACTGCTCTAGATATTGGGGGAAAGCAGTGGGGGGATGGAGAGAAACCAGATCCTTACATCCATGGAGTTGCATTCTTGGGAGTGATAGTGGGAGGGGATACTAGCATTAAACAAGTAAGAAATGCAAAAACAAATCATTTCAGAGACTGTTAAGGTTATAAGAACAATACAAGGTAATGTGATAGATTGGCGGGGGCGGGGCGGGGGAGAGGGAGTTGCACATAAGAGAGGGTATCGGGGGCCTCTCTGGAAAGGTTATGTTAGACTTGGGATCTAACTTGTCTAAGCGGAATAACTAGGCTTTAAACTTACTACTCTCCTAGCGTTACATACTCTACAATAATAACATTTATTTTAATAACATTTGCTATGGATACTAAGGTACAAAAATGTCTATATTAATAACAGAAAAATCCAAAAAGTCTGTAAATGCCTATATCCTGCCTCGTCTTGAGATTATTAAGGTCAAATAAAAAAAATGAAAGGAATGTAAGATCCATAAAGAATTATGTACACTAAAGCTTTCTTCTTATTGTGTGCCCTTGCAGTCTGGCATGGGGTGCATGCTGAGAGAGTAAAAAGAGAAAAGGAATGAAAAGTGCATGCAATTTCAATTGAAAAAATGAAGAGTGTAGTGATTTAGCCATACATAAAACATAAGAGCACTTATTCTTTATCTGTCCTCAACTGTCCAGAAGAAACAGCCTTGCAAAGATGAAAGTTAAAATCATCAATAATCTACTGCCCATTGAAAATGATGGTTAACCTTTTGGCATGTTTCTCCCGAGGATTTTTTTCTATGCATATTTAAATAAAACTAAATTCAGATTTTTACCTAGACATTTTAACTTAACGTTTTATTATAAATCTTTTTTCATGGTTATTTAAACTTCATGCAACATAATTCTTAATGGCCCCAGAATGGTCCACCATATGGCTATATAAGAATGCATTTCACCATTCCCCTATGTTGAGCATGTAGTTTCATGCATTTTTTTGACATTTTAAATAATGCTGAAATGATGATCCTTATATGTATTTCTATGTTTGCTTATCTCACAGTGTTCTTTGGATAGATCTCTTAAGTGAAATGGTTGTCAAAAAATAGGAAATTCTCAGTCAGAAATATGAAATTTCATTCGCAAAAGTGCTGGGAAAAAGTTGCTGGATAGTTTCAGACTGTCTTGCAAAGCCACGTTTGACATCCTATTCACCCTGAGCTACTTTGAGTAATGGACTTACCAGTGAAAGTTTCGACTTACAGTTGAAGGTCCCAGTGAGAGCTGATGGTCTTAACTTATCAAGTCTGATAGTTATTTTTCCATTACTCTGTTAATAACTGTTTTATTTTAACCAAAATTTGAGTCCATATCCAATGATAATTGATATTCACAGAATAATACTGAGCCCCTGCAAAATCCTAATCAGTCATCAAAAATGAGTTAGTTATGTTCAGTAGAGTTCTCTATTATGCATTTATAATATTGAATATTATTTAGATAGAATTGTATTTATAATTTTCTAACTCTTAAAAAATCACAGTTCTTTTATGTCTGTATGGTCCCTTTTCATTACTCATAATAATCAGTTGATCATAAAAACCCAGTCCCTACATTTAGGTTTAACAACAGAGTTTATTACATAATATAATGCAGTTTGTTCTTAAGTGGAATAGGAGTTTTAGATGAGTCATACCCTCATTCTATGGCATTTTACTTTCCTCACATAAGCTTTTCTCAATTTTATTTAAAACCTTCTTTATTTATATTGAAGTTTGTCAGATGCTCTTAAGGGATTAGCAAATTATAACTCAGCTGAAAAATGACAATTTTAGCAGATCAGTGTTCCCCTCTGGAGGCTAAAAAATATGCATCGACTGCACTAAGAAGAGGGATGTTTATTTGAAACATATCCAAACAATCTGAAACCCCGGGGTGGAAATTGTGAAGAAAAGGGATTTCCCATAGATTTCTGACTTTCCTCTTTCTCACTTTTAGGTGTTCTAGGAACATAGAATCAAATAGCCCATCTGGTTTTATTGCCTGGGGTCGAAGCAGAGCAGCAAATGATGTGAATGAGGGAAGGGGGAAAGAAAGAGACCGGGGAACCCCATTAGAAATTATCTGAATTTGACTGATACTTATATTCAAGAGAGAAAGCAAAGAACATTGTACCTTAACTGAGGTATATTTGGAGTCACTCATGATGTATAATACAATTTAAATACATAGAATTAAACTTTAAACTGCATAGATGGTGAAATAAAAGCAAGCATAATGTACTCAGTGTCACCTTCATCCTTTATCCATTTGCATTAAGCAATGGTAAATATATGACATTTAATTCAATAAGCTTATCTCCAAGTGTAGCTACAGGAGACATGATTTCCTTTAAAATAGCCTATGTTATGTTCAAAATACCTTTCAAAGTACAAGCTGAACAGAAGCTTGGCTCTTATAAGGTAGGACATAGCTTGTGATGGAATAACTAGTGAAGTGAGATTTTGAGTAGGAATTTTCCACTTACTGATTTGGGACTTGAGGAAAGTTGAATCACATTTCTGGATGTATTGTATCCCTCTCTTTAAAATGGCAGGCTTGGGATGGGTCATTTATCTTTAATATTACTTCTACTACCTACCCCTAAACAAACTCAAACCCTAAAATTTGTAGTTACCTGATACATCATTTTCTCTGTCTCATGGTTCTGCTTTCCCCCTCCTTCCCCATATTTTTTATTTACAGTTGCTTGCATGTTTGGTTCCTCTATTAGAGACAGAAAAATGAATTAAACTTATGAGTCCTCTTTTCCCTATTAATTTCCAATGTACTTAAGAGTAGAGGTTGTCTTTTGTTTCTTTTGTGCATAATGTCTTCTTGTTTTTCTGCATAGGCGGGTCCCCAGCTCTGTTTTTAACGGGCTAATTAATGTCCTTACAAGCTGCCCATGGAAAATTGTAAATAGAATAAACAAATGCATGTGTAAGATCGTTGAATCTTCATTGTTTAGTTTGTATGTGTGGTGAGCTCCTGAGGTCATATATCGAGATTCTAAATCCTCGAGAGTTCAAGGTTATTATCTTTTACTTCTTAGAGTGTTTCCATAAAACTCAACAACCCCCTTTTAGATCTCCACTGTGAGCTGAGAGCAGTGCTCATGGTAAAAACAAAAACAAAAACAAAACAAAACAAAGCAAAATAAAACAAAACAAAACAAAAACGATATAAACATGACCTCATTGGATCCTTAGGGCTGACAGCCTGGAGAACTGTTTTCCTTATGCAAGCCCTCCCTTGGCCTGGCATGGGTGCTTTCCCCGGGGTCACTGAAGGACCGAGCTGTGATTAACCAGGATTGCCACTAGAGGTCAGTGCTGACCATTCACAAAGATCGTGAAGCCAACGTAATGGCCTCTGGACCTTCAAGTCCAGAGTTAGAAGAGTATCTGAAGTTTCTTTGGTTGAGATTAAATTGATGCTTCCCGGATCCATTATGCATCATCCATTATGTGCAGGCCTTATATTAGAACTAATTTTTAACTTGGCTGGTGATTATATTGAAGAATATTATTCAGGATTCCCTTCTCATTCCCTGATGAAAATCAACCGTTTTAGAAACTGTAACTGATTCCTGCTTTTGGGGATATCTCAGTTGGTTCTCAGTTTTCCTACTTTCTGCTCTCCTGAAATGTTATGATCAGCATCAGTGTATACGTGAATGTAGGGAAATGTAGAGGACAGGGCGTTCGGTCCATGAGGCACTTCGATAAGATTCCTGTATTCCCACACAACCTAAAACATGTCTCCACTGCTCTGATCTGGAGACCTGTCATTCCATCGTTAAGCATTAGTCCCTTGGAACCAAATCGCTTTCCTACAGCTCTTCTTCCTTACGATTATTTATTTGCATATCACATGACAGGAACTGTGCCTTGTTCTTGACCTTCAAGAATTTACTTATTTTCAGTGTTTCCCAAGACAGGCCATGCTGGGGCATGATTTCCAGCTTATATTTACTTGACAGAGATCATTTGGCTTTTTGATGATTCCTCAATGACCTATTGTTCATCGGCTTTAAGGGCAGAAAGAACTGATGCTCCTACTGTATATACAGTGTATCTTGTGTATATTATATCATTTAATGCTAATGACAAGCCCTGAGGTAGAGATTGCTTGTTACCTATATTTTACAGACAAGGAGATTAAGGTTTAGAGTTTGACTAGCTTGCTCAAAACCACAAGGCTTATAAGAGAAAAGGTCAGGATTTGAATCCAGGTCTGTTTTTCTCCAGAGCCCATGGTTTTTCTTAAGTATCAAATTGCCTACTGTGGTGTACATAATAAAATTGTTGCCTACTACACCCACCCCTCCCACTTTCTATCCCTCCTGGGCACCTTTGCATTTAATTTGTTGGGGAGCTGATTGATGACTTCTAATATTTACTATTCTAGCTGGCTATCCTAATGAGAAAGTATCCTGACCCCAATACATTCATTAGCATAAGTTAGTGTCAATTACAGAAGGTCTGTTATGTGGCCAGGACATGTGGTCATTGTAGTGCCCTTCCTACTCTCCTTACAGCTAACTGAAACTCTAAAAGCCCAAGGGCCCTACTATTAGCCCCACCATAATAAAATCCCATAGGCTGGGTGGCTTAAGCAATAGGAATTTAGGTCTCACAGTTCTGGAGGCTGGGAGGTGGACAATCCAAGGTGCCGGCATAATTGGTTTCTGGTGAGGCCTCTCTTCCTGGCTCTCAGGTGGTTGCCTTCTTGCTGCGTCCTCAATGGCAGAGAGAGAGGAAGGAACCCCTCTGATGTCTTTTCTTGTAAGGGCATAAATACCATGAAGACAGCGCCACCCTCATGACCTCCTCCAAACTGAATCACCTCCCAAAGGCCCCCATCTCCACACAGCATCACTTTGGGGACTGGGGCTTCAACCTATGAATTTTGGGGGGATAAAATTCAGTCCATAGCAACCCTGAATATTAAATGCCAGCTATTTTTTCTTATCCAAAATATGAGGAGGGAAACTTTGGAAGGGGAAATGTTGGGCAAGCGTTTCACTTTTGTTCTCATGCTCCATAATTTGGTGAGAATGGTAGGGTTCTAGCAGTTACACTTCAGGAGTTAGCAAGCTCCTTAAGGCCAGAGACTGAGCTCTTCATTTATATACGACCACAAACTACGTGTTACCTGGCACGTGCCCGTGGAAGGAGGCAGAGGTCCTCTACAGAATGACTCCACCAAACCCGCCTTTCTGCTGTGGCTCAGGGCTGTGAGGATTATATCTAGGCTCCCTGCAGTCCTCAATTTTCAGGTGTTCTTTTAAAAAAAATTTTAAGGGGCAGCTTTTATTCATTTACTCAGTAAATATATATTAAACATTTACTTTCTGTCAGGCGACGTGCTCAAAGGGGAATGACAGTAAACAAAACAGACATGATCTCTGCCTCAGCTAGTAGAGGAGAAAAAAGAAAAAACAAAAAACAAGTAATCATAAAATAAATTGATTACCATTGTGATTCACACTATGATGGAAAAACCCCATGTAGACTGGAAGTCAGGGAAGGCTTCCCTAAGGAAATTAAAAAAAAATTTTTCTTAATTAAATATATTGGGGTGACAATGGTTAGTAAAAGGATATAGGTTTCAAGGGTACATTTCTATAATACATCGTCTATATATTGCATTGTGTGTTCACCACCCAGAGTCAGTTCTCCTTCCGTCACCATATATTTGAACCTCTTTTCCCTCTTGTACATCCCTCTCTTTCTCCTTACTCTCTGAACCACTGACTGTTGTCTGTGTCTATGAGTTTTTGTTTGTTTGCCTTGTTCATTTGTTGCTTTCAGTTTCATATCCCACATATGACTGACATTATATGGTTCTTGATTTTTTCTGACTTATTTTGCTTAGCACGATAATCTTAAGATACATCCATGTTGTCGCAAATGGCGATATTTCATCTTTTCTTATGGCAGAACAATATTCCATTGCATATATGTACCACCTCTTCTTTATCCAGTCATTTATTGAAGGGCATTTTGATTGTTTCCATGTCTTAGCCCCTATAAATAATGCTGCAATGAGCATAGGGGTCCATATATCTTTACACAAAAATGTTTTCAGATTTTTGGATAGAAAGGAGAGGGATAACTGGATTGTATGGTAATTCTATTCTTCATTTTTTGAGGAACCTCCATACTGTTTTCCATAGTGGCTGTACCAATTTACATTCCCACCAGCAGTGTTGAGGTTTGTTTTTACTCCACAGCCTTTCTACCACTTGTTATTACTTGTCTTGTTGATAACAGCCATTCTAACATGTGTGAGATGATATCTCATTGTGGTTTTGATTTGCATTTTCCTACTAGCTAGTGAATTTGAGCAGTTTTTCATATATTTGTTGGCCATTTTTATGTCTTCTTGGAAGAAGTATCTGTTCAGGTCCTCTGCCCATTTTTTAAGTGGATTGTGTGCTTTTATTGGTTATTGAGTTGTATGCGTTCTTTATATATTTTGAATATTAGTCCTTTATTGGAGGTGTTGTTCACACATATCTTCTTGAATTTGGTTGGTTGCCTTTTTGTTTTGTTAATGGTTTCTTTAGCTGTGCAGAAGCTTTTTAGGTTGATATAATGCCCTTCATTTATTTTTGCTTTTACTTTCTTTGCCTTCGAGGTCAAATTCATAAAATCCTTTCTGAACCCAAGTTCCATAAGTTTAGTACCTATGCTTTCTTCTATGCAATTTATCATCTCTGGTCTTATGTTTAGGTCTTTGATCTATTTTGAGTTAATTTAGGTGTATGATGACGGATAGCAGTTTAGTTTCATTCTTTTGCATGTGGCCTTACATCAAGTTTGCTGAGGTGTGATTTACATACTGTAAATTCACATTTTTAAGTGTAAAATTCACATTTTAAGTGATAGATTTTGACTGATGTATACAGTCATGTATAATCTATCACAACCATAATAAAAAACTGCATATTTCTTTCCCTTGTGCTCTCATTTTTGTAGTTAATCCCTTTCTTTCACAGCTAGGCCCTAGCAATCATTAATCTGATTACTAAATATAGTTTTGCTTTTTCAAAATGTCATATAAATAAAACCAGATAGTCACTTGTCTTTTGGATCTGGCTTCTTTGTTGAGAGTCTTCTGTATTTTTGCATGTATGAGCAATTTACTTCTTATTATTGCCAAATTAATATTCCATTATAAAAATATGCCACAATTTGTTTGTTAATTCACCATTAATGATATCTACATTGTTTCCATTTTGTATCTATTTTGAATAAAGTTATTATATACGAGGTATGCCAATTAAGTTTGTGAACTCATCCTAGAAAAAGTGCTATATACCTCATTGCTGAATATCACTATGGTTGCCTTCAAAGTACTCCCCTTAGGAAGCTATGCACTGATGCCAGTAGCTAGTCCACCCTTCAAATCAATTTTGGAACTCTTTTTCTGGAATGACCATCAGAGCTGTCGTCGTATTACCCTTGATGTCCTGAATGTCATCAAAATGTCTTCCTTTCAATATTTCCTTTATCTTTGGGTAAAGAAAGAAGCCATTGGGGTGTAGATCAGGTGAGTAGCAAGGATGTTCCAATATAGTTATTTGTTTACTGGCTAAAAACTCCCTCACAGACAGTGCTGTGTGGGCTGGTGCATTGTCGTGATGCAAGAGCTCCTTTGGGATCATCTTTGCACACATCTTTCTCATGCCAAGATTTTCAGTTCAGATTTTCCTGTTTCTCTATCGATGTTTACTTGGTCTGCTATTATTCTGTCAGTCAGCTGATGATTTTGACACACAATTTGATGGATTTTTGCAATGTTTTCATCAGTTCTGCTGGTTACTGGCCACCCTGACCTGTCTTCATCAGTGATGTGTTCTTTCCCCTCAGAAAAACGTTTAATCTATTTGTACACTGCCGTTTTCTTCATGGCATTATCCCCTAAACTTGGACTAACATGTCCCTGATTTCACTTCCACTCTTGCCAAGTTAACAAGAAACTTAATATTTGTTTGTTGCTCTAATTCAAGCTCAGACATTCTCGCAACGACACACAAAAACACGCAACAACAATAATGAATGCCACTCAGTAAGACACCGCCACACGTCGACATGAACACAGCTGTGAGACACTGATACACCAATGGTATGAAACATTTACTGAGCTGTTTGTACAGTGCTGCCAATGTAAACGCACAGTGGCTAGTATGTGAACTTAATTGCAGACCTTGTATGTTATGGACTGAATGTTTGTGTCCCCCCCAATCCCTGCTAAATTCATATTCTGAAACACTAACCCCCAATATGAACACTTTTGGAGTCAAGGCCTGTGAGAAGGTGATCAAGGTTAAATGGGGTCATGTATTTGGTGCCGTTATAGAAGAGACAGCAGAGCTCTCTGTTTTTCTCTCCCTGAGCACACACTGACATTCAGAACACGCTGTGAAATTCTTTCTGATAATCAACTGTAAGGTGCCAATGAAAAATTTTCAGTTGGAGTCACTTGATTTAAGTGCTTTCAATAGGAGTGTGTGAAAAATGACTTTCACTAGGATGCATGACAAGTTGTTAGAATCTGTAATATATGGTCAGATTACTTCAATACACATTGTAAAAGTAAACTATTAGATAAAAGACAAAAGGACTGAGAAAATTTCTCAGTAGTTACCATGGCATTAGGGAAAATGTTTTTATTGTAGGTTAAGTACTTAGAGTCAGGAAACAAAGGGCAAAAATAAATATGCACTTTTCTAACTGGAGGATGATAATGGGGAGATCCTCTTGGGATTACTTTTTTTGGTTTTATTATTATTAACATTTTAGTCAATTGTCTGCATAATAAAATCTCCATCTGAAGCTGATATCAAGCTATTTTGATTATAAGATGTCAGGCTCATGGAAATAAATTTAAAGATAAATTCTCAGTTATGTGAATATAAAGAAAACTGACAGATGAGCTTTAATGTGTATGTATAGGTAAGAGATTTATTTGAAGAAAAAAAAGAGTGTAGAACTGATGGTTTCAAGATTTCAATTATAACCCAAGAAAGTGCAGTCTGATCCCCAAGGCACCAACCCAATGGCCTGACTCATGAAGAAAACTGGAAACAAATCAGAAAACATCATCCTACAATTGTGTTAGAACTGGAATACTCTATTCTCCAGGTCACCACTCCTCAGACAAAATAGAGCTGGAAGAATCCCAGAAAACAATAAGTAAAATGATCAAGGGGTTCCTATATGAACCTCGATTCAAGAAATTAAGATGCTTTAGGCTAGAAACATGAAAGCTAAGGCAGATATGATCAAAGTCTAAAAGTTGTCAAGTCTATGGCTAGGTGGAACACAGGCTTGTTCACAAAATCACAGAATATAAGAACTAAAAGCCCTGATGCTGGACATATTGTATGTAATATAGTTTTTAAAGTATTACTTTGTAGCTAAGGCAGTACATTTAGTCTGTACATTTTCTTTAACTATAAGTAAGGCTGAATAAACAGTTTCTGGGACTATGATTATTGATGGCTGGTAGAGCCACAGAGCAGTAAGACTGTTTAGGTAAAATCTCTGACCTTTAAGAAATTAAACATATTATGTTTTCCCAGTAAAACCATTATATATTAATTAAAGAACATTTAAAATATAAATTAAAAAATAAGTACATCACCCATACTCTCATTAAGGAAATACAAAGGAAATATAACACTTTATTTTTGCTCATGATTTTCTCTATGCATATTTTTTTGGGGGTGTCTATGTTCATACTATATATACAATATTTAGGGAACCTTATAAAAGTAAAATTCTTTGTTATTACAAAATTTTAATATGATATTTTTGTGTCCATAAAAATCAAGTGCATGGACATATTGTAACTTACATAATCATTCCTCTATTTCTGAGCATCTAGGTTGTTGCCAAACTAAGCTGAACTTTTCTAATATGACATTTAAACAGTGATGATTCTTAAAAAATAATCCCATCAAGACATGTCAAAAGCATTATAGAAGAGTGGCAAACCTGGGGACATGAGGTTATTTCAAGTTGCCTTAGAATTGGTATTTACCTCAATCATTACCTATACACTAAATAAATAAATAGCATATGCTGCAGAGATTCATAATATGATTTTTAGTTTTATTGGCATGCTGCTGTGATTAATAAAATAGAAACTTGTTTGTAAGTTACATGGAATGCAGAGTAGCTTTTTGTTATGCATTGTGTCAAAAGTACAATCACTAGCACGAGAGGAATTCATAATATTTTTAATTAAAAGGAGATTTTCATGCTTATAAAGATTAGATAAAATTGCTCTGTAGTCATCTCTTGAGGGTAAATACCAGAGCTAGTGATAATTTTGCTAAAAATTTTATTGAAAGCTGTCAGTATAATTTCTTCCATTTGGTTTGGGCCAATTTATTTTCTCTTAAAGCACTTTATTTGATCATAAAAGAGGGAAAATAAATCAATCTACCACACCAATAAATACTTTCCTTTAGAAAAAGATGTAGATGAATAACAAATATCTTTCTTCAATATAATTGTAATCTAATTAGGGAATAAAAATATGCACAGAAACATAAGTAAGATTTCTATAGTAAGTTTGACAAGAGAGAGGAACTGAAAAACTTCATGGATGGGGTAGGATTTAACTTGGAGGTTGAAGATGGGTACAATTCATACAGTTAAATAGGAGGATTGGAAGTCTATTGGGAGGCCATGGTAAGCAGACTCTTGAGGGTGGTAATACCATGGCATAACCAGGGATATGAAATACGACTTTGGCTACCATGGGGAAATTCATTTCGGAGGGCAGTAGAAAATGGAGATGGAACTAGAGATGGAAGATGAATGAAAGATTTTAGACTTTATCCCCATGTATAATGAGGCCCTCTGAATAATTATTGAATAGTAAGATGACATAATCAGTTTGATATTCTTACATGATTAATGCAGTAATAATGTGCATATAATGAATTGGAGTGAAGAGAGACTGAAAGCAAGAATACCAGACATAGTACAGAGATGAGGCACCAGAGAGGCAAGGTCATTATCCATGCAGGTGAATGCTGTATTACAGCTTTTATTTCTCAACAAGAATAGGCCCACCCAGGAACCACACAATTGTAAATTAACTACAAAGCATTAATGATATAACATTATCTGCCTTCTTTGGACACCAGTAAATTCCCTGGGATTTCTCATGGCATTGAAGTCTCAGGATAGTCAAACTTCTTACAGGAGGTCTGTGTTCTTTCAGTGAGTTTTTCAAGAGAACCAGTCAGAACCTGCAAGCTTCTCATGACTTAGACTCAAAAGTCATGAGGCATCTCTTCTATTCAATTAATCAAAAGTGAGTCAAAAGGCTAGACAAAATTCAAAGGGGGTTACTGCACAGAGGCATGGAAATGGAAATTGAGCCAGAAACGCCACACCTGTTCTTTGATTAGGGTCCAGTTTGCTGTTCCCTGGGCATGATTCTGTATCAGTAAGTGATCAATAAGGCACCGCTGTGAGTGATGTGGAACAAGGGGTTTAAGAGGAAACAGACATGATGCAATTGTGGCAGCTGGTGAAGAAATGTCTGTAAGGATGCTGCCCTTCTCTCTGTCTGCTGGTGGTCTGAAGTCGCTGTAGGTCAGCTGTTGGAAAGAAAGCCTGAGTCAAAAGCAGAGGAGAATGAAGGCAAACTAGAACATGAAAGGACCTACTGGACCCATGAGGACAAAGTTCTGTCTTTCATTTCCTCCAGCCTTGATAGTGCAGGTCTTTTGCAGAAACAATGAGAAACAGCCTCAGAGATGCTGAAGGAGACCCAGGGGGAGCTGGAGTATGGGGCTGGAGGCCCAGCTGCTGCCCCTTCATAGTAAGGGGAGCCAGCAGATTAGCAACACTGTTCACAAACTCCAGGGCTACCTTGTGCTCATACCGAGCTTCAGAGCGTCACATTTGCAGTTTCACTTCAGCCTTCCAAAGCTCAAGCAAGCTTCTCTTTTGGCCATCTCTACCAGAAACATACAGGGAAGGGGATTCTGGGATACTTAGTTATGTTGACGTTAGTACAAACCATCATAAAGTTCTTCTGTCTTCCAATAAGACAAAACACTTCCTGTAGTTGCCGTGAACATCTATGCATTGCACTGGTGGAGTGAATTTTAGAGATGTAATTGGTTTTTCGAAACAACAACAAAAAGCCTTCTTTGGAGAGAGTTACCTAAGAGAGGGTCTGTTCATTGCTTAGATATTTACTGATTACTTACATTTACTTGAATTACTTTGTTTTTCTCGTAGCAGCTGGGATTACACATTTTGCATAAATTACTTCATCAGGTTAACTGATCTATTTCTACTTCAATGTAGGTTCAGATGAAAAATATTTTCAAAAATATTGCTGTGGTTAGTGCTACACTGAATAGATTTCGGTTGAGAATGTTCTGTTCTGAGGAAACAATTTGAGTACTGTTTTACTGATCAATAAGACCTAGCCGCAAGAATGTTTTAATTCCTAGTATTACTATAATTAATCTTTCTAAGCAAAAAAAAGTAGGTGAATCAATAATGAGTAGAGCCTTGCTCCTATGCAGATCTAAGGAGGAAATGTGTCCATGAGAAGTAAGCTCAGCGCTTTGATAGGACTGGAGGAGAAGGAGCTGGGAGGGACAGGCCCTGACAGATGTGGAAGTGGGGGGGAGGGGTTGTGCCTTGGTTGCAAAGCTGAGTGGCTGCAGATGGTATGCAACATCCCTTCCATTTGAATATTAATGACCCAGAAATCCAACCTGACCCTGGATTTTCACAAGAGCAAAGCCTCAGCATCAGGGCTATCAAATTTTGTCCTTTGTGAGTCCTTTTCATGGCAACTGTTGTCAGAGAAGATGACTAGGACAAAGATTGAGCAAATGGGGTGGGGCAGGGAGAGAGTTGCTGTTGTGTCACTTTTTATTTTGTCCATAGCACCCATTTCACATTTTTTAAGTACCTGATGTTGAGTGCTCATTTTGATCTGTTCTTGTATGTATGTTAGAAAGTCTCAGATAAGGTCTTCCCCTGTCTTTAATACCTCCAATCAGAGGTATTTGGAAAAGAGAGGCTTATTGTTGAGTTTTGATTTGTTACTCTAGGGGGACATGACAGGTTTCAATTGTAACTGTGAGAGAATGTTCTGGATTCAATTGTTATTCTGAGGGAACATTCCAGATTTGAACGCTGGAAACTTTATTCATGACTGTGTTGACTTTCATAACGATGTCATGGTTCTTTCATTGAGAAAAACATGGAATAATGAGAAAACAGGCATAACAGAAAAAGCACAGAGAATTGAGTCTTGGCTCTGTTAAGAGCTGTATGACTTTTCCTGATTCATTATATTATATTTGTAATGATGACAAAGAAAACTAAATGTGAAACAGAAAAAAATTCATCCTCATGAACATAAAATTTTTTGTTGGTTTTTGATATGATATAGTGATATGTGGATAATTATTTAAAAATAGAAAACTAATTTTCAGTTCTTTTAGGCTGGCTCTTCCATAATCAAAACAACCCATTTTTTGCTCACTTCGGAGTTCCCTCCTTAACCAAAAAAGTTTCTGTCAGAGTCAAAAACAAAATCAAAAGTACCAGGGGATAACTAAATTCATTTCTATTTGGCAGACACTTAAAACTGACTCTCTTTCAGGCCTGAATCTTATTTTCCATTTCACATTTTAGTCTTTGGCATCTCAACACTCTGTTATCTAAAAACAAGGCACATTCCTCCTTCTCCCAGAGTAAGAGAGTACTTTGCTCCAGAAATAAAAAGCAAGTAAATGCTTCCAAATGCTTATATCCTCTTTCCTGCACTTGTAAAACTTTCAACTAGGATGCCAGTCTGACTCCAGGCCACAAGAGTAGCTGGGGCGTGCACTGGAAGTATGTCAGCACCAACGTGCCCTATCAGGGAGGAATGTGTGTGGCCTGATGCTCTTCTCGCTGACACAGGTGAGCCTCTACAGGACCTCTCTCTTCATCACTGGAGCTATATCAACTGTTCCCACCCAGTGCGAAGTGCAGTGATGGTCTTGGGCCAACTCTGTATGCCTGTAAAAATGCATTATTTACCTTTAAACTTTGTAGGCTCTCTCAGGGTTGAAAATTATTTTCTCTACTGATTAAGGACTTTCTTTTAATGTCAACCTAATTCTTGCACCTAATTCTCAAATAATCAGAGGACAGTTTGATCAAATGGGGATTTGTTTTGTCAAAACTGTAAGTTCAAACATTGCAATAGTGTTGTTCCTTAGCGTTTCATTTAACTCTGAGTTGAAGGTCCAGAACTTAAAATAGATTTGGGTTAAGAGCAGATCATGTAGCATCAGAATTTACTATCTTTCTTCTGGCTGAATTATGAAAAATAATGTTTAAAAAGCAATTTGATGATCATGAAATATTCATAAGAGCATTTCTCACAAAGAAACTAGGAGCTGTAGTGATTTCTAGCCATCTCAAAGAAATTGGGGAGGTATTTGTAAAAGATTGTGAGGTCCAATGGTAAACATGATATTGTGTATTAATCAGGGAAGGACAGCACCTCCAAAAAAGAGGCCATAAGTAAACAGACAAAATAGTAACTCAAGGGAATCAGAGCGAAATAACCTTATTTCTACAGCTAAAAGAAAGGTGCAGAGGCTAACAAATGGTAGGAAGAGGGACAGTTGTACTGAATGCTCACCTGCTGATCCTTGGTTCTTATAGGGTCTCTGATACCAGTGCTGGTGTCATGTGTGTGTGTGTGTGTGTGTGTGTGTGTGTGTGTGTGTGTGTGTGTAGTCCAGAGAGGAAAGCCGAAGCAAGGATAGATTTGGCATTAGGTAGTGGCTAATGCAGGTCAGAAGATAATTTTTCTGTGTTGCAATCTGTTGGCTTTTTGCGTTTTAAAGGCTGCTGTGTGTCAGTGAAGGAGTTAGTCATTGGAAATGGACATGCGAGTAGGGGATGGGAGGAGTGATAAAGGCTTTTCACAAGAAGTGATTCTTGGTTTGAATCTTAAAAGACTATTAGGATTCAATTTGGTTAAAATGGGGAGGAAGAATATTTTAGGTTGAAGAAATGACATGTAAACACATAAAACACAGAATAGATGAGTGAGACTGATCACTCGGGCAATGGTAAATTGGGAGCAAAAGGAAATGGGGTATAATAGGAAATACGAAAAGACTTAGGCAGAGGACAGATAATGACCCCCCTGGATGGTGTGCTCCAGCAACTTGGATTTAACCTGAGAAGAATGTGGAACTGCTTAAGCAGGAAGAGAGACATAGTCATACCCTGATATCACTGAGGTGGAAGTGTGGCAGATTGATTAGAGAGGGTCAGGTTGGAATTAGATAAATTAAGTTGTAAAAATTTAAGTAGGAAGTTATTAGGTAACAATATTCTCCTAAATGAATGCAAAAAAATTCTTATTAAAATTTTCTCAAGTAAATAGTAGAATAGTTAATTTTTGGTATTTTTTTGTCAGAGAAATATTTTGGTTTCTAATAATGGTAGTATATACACACATGTATATATATAGTATAATATAATGATATGACAATAATAAATAATAAATTATTAATGTATATAACTATATATAAACATACATATATATGTATTGAATATATATGCATTTTTTTCATGTGTATGTTAGAAATGATTAGTCAATATACCAAATAGTTATGGAATTAATATTTTGAGTGCTTTTGTGACTTTTAGAAGTATAAGTATTTACATTATTTTTTTCTATTGAAGTTTCAGAAATAGAGTTTTAATGTCATTCAAATTCATTGAAGATGCTCAAATATTCTGAGACATCTTTTATTCTAATTCCTCTCAGTTTCAAGTCTTCTGTTCAATTGAAAAAGGTAAAACTTTCCAGAATTTTAAAGAACAAAAATTAAATGAAACAAATATAATGTAAGTTTATTTTCCTGTTTCCTTCAAATCTAAGAAATAAGGTTGATGTGATCATTTAAGCACAGGACAGTATTCCAATACCACTAATGTTATTAAATAAACTTGACATTGAAATTAAAAAGGACCCCTCACAAAGTGAACATTTTTAGTCCTTGGAAGATGTAATTAGACTGTCTCACACAATGTAAAGGATATTGGTTTTCTAACTGCAGTACACTTTGTTTCTTTGAAATCAATTTACATTTGAGGGGATTCTTTTGTTTGTTTTGTGAAAGGATAAATTCTAAAAATAGTTATGATTATTATATACATTTAAGAAAACCTCACATAAAAAGTGAAATTGTAGATTGTGTCTACATTTTATAGGAGGAACCCTTTTCTAATAAAAAACATGTTTGAACTGCCTAAATATTAATGTACATCTAAATGAAATGGGGGCTTACATGAAGATTTTGACAACCAAGAGAAGCACAAAGGGCAAAACCATTGAAGTGCCTGGACAGTACGTACCACAGTCATTTTATCGGCTCGGGTCACGTATATATTACTTCTCATTTTATGAAACCACCATTACATATAACACCAGCATATGTTTACCATATGCTTTTTTTATCCTGAGTTTGTTGCCTGAAGAGTACATATAATGAGTCCCTAACATACGACGCATTTAAAATATAGTAAATGGGTCATCACTATACAAACTGTGTTAAAGGGCAACAAAATATAACATTAAGAGATATAGAAGAAAAGACATATTTTTCACCAAATGAAAACCCCATTTCCCTTAAATTATTCCTCCTATCTGTGTTTTGGTATTTTACACTGAGGCATTGTTGTTTAAGATAGGGGAATTCAGCTTAACAGTTTCCTGAAGATCTGCAGGAGATTATAAAAGACCCCAAATAAGAAATGTAGTATCTATACTTTATATTTTTTTCTGACATTATAAACACACAGGCAGATCAGGAAAAAGCCAGGCTGAGAAGCTCGACATATGATAATATTACAGTATAATATTACTGAACCAAGTAACATAAATAACATAACATAAACAACATAAATAAGTTTGCAGCATGTATCTATGGGCCTCACTCTTTATTTACTTAGTTTTTTCCCCATGAAACACAGCTTTAAGAAGTGAGCTGTATCAAATCACATAAATTCAGTCACCATGGAATTACTTTTGTAGCTGCAGAGACACTCACTTTTGTACATATAAGTGTCAAGGTTTTCCAAATTTGGCCTCTTTTGGAATGCAACGCCAAAGGCCAAATCCAATAACCATGGATATAACAGAATGTCTGCATGGCAAATGATTTCTAAGAATCAGCCAGTGGCTTCTTCATTTTAAACACTAGTAAAATACACATGTGTTCAAAGTTTAACTTGTATTTAGGCAAACAATTTTTGTGAAAGATTAAAAAAAGGTGATCAAAGATTATAAAAAGGAAATCAAAGGTAATCTCCTACTTTCAGCCTCAGAGATGGAAAGCCTTGGTGGAGGAAAGGAATGAAATAAGAAAAGTAAGAGAAAGGGGGGAAATAGGAGGAACCAGAAACTAAGAGAAGGAGGTGAGATGTCTTACTAACAAAAGTCTCAGGTGTCAAACTAGAGTATATCTAACCCAGGTCAAAGGGTCCACACAAAGAGAGACCCCAAACCAGAAGTAGGTTACTGGTAGAAAGAGGCCATAAAAATATTCTGTCCAGGACAATTGGATATTTTCAATGAAAAAATGTCCCTTAGGAATTTTCCTCTGTGTCTTTTATTTGGTAACGTTTTCTCCACCTGTGTCTATGCACTAAAACGCAAATAGCTGAGCCACACAATAGCATCTTGCCAAAATATTTTATGAACTTATTTGTTCTTATTTAGATTGGTGAACTCATTATTTTATGTTATAGGGTTTTTAAAAAAGTTAATATGTTCCAGGCTCCCAATTTATTTTAAAACTGGGTTTTGTGTCATGATATCTCTAAATATTTTACTTAACTTGTGTGTGAATTCAGTTATCTTAGAAATAGCATGTCCTTAATTTAGCAGGTGGTTTTTTTTTTTTTCAGGCATGTGGGTTAGTTGCCTGAAATCTCGTGCTTTCCTTTATAGTTATTCTTTTTCTCCCAGGCCTTCATCTTGGTTTGAAAACTTTATTGTATTGAAATATCCAGTATAGAGACGTGTACTGGGACCTATACTCTGCAACATTGCATTAAATTCTTTTGTAGTCAAGAGAGTACATTTACTACTTAACGGTAGCAATGTAACTAAAATCATTCACTCATGCTGCACATCACTACACGGGTGGCAATTCTTGTTTGAATACCTTTTACTATGCTTCAAAGAACTTTAACATTTCTATGTCACTAGGTTTAGTAAGACAAAGAAAACAATGCACAAACAATCATTTGGTAAAATATAGACTGAAAGATACAGTCCACCCAGGCCCTGGGGAGAGCCCACTGAAGTTTCCTTCTCACTCAGGGTGATTTTTCTGTCTAGTAAATTAAATGTGAGATCAGTGCATCTTCTCCCTCAGATGTCTATGTAGCCTTTCCTCCCTCCCTCAGGCCCCTTTGAGATACATGTGAACACCGCCATAGCATTTTGGAATCTGAGACAACTCAGACTGATGTAGTGATATCTTAGGCCTTACAGCTAGTAAGTGTTGGGGCTGGGCTTAGAACGGAGGTCAGAGAGAATTCTCTCTTGGTGAAATTGTTAAAAGCTCGTTTACCTTTCTGTTAGTCTTGCACGTCAATTCTGGCGACCACCGACATTCTCATCTGCAAGAGTTTAGAAAACGATCATCCTCTTGGTATTTCCTCTCTATTCATGTCATTTCTCATAATGTGACTTGTGTATTTCTTTACAGGCTTTCCACTTCTTTTTTCAGGCCATTCATAAAAGCAAGTATGTAGGAAAATGGTGAGATCGTGGGCATAATTGTGTCTATTTATAGTGTATCTGTTGTGTAATAGACTGTATTGTTTGTTTAAAATACATGGTGCTTACAGGGGCCCCTCCCTGGTGCTCATCCCTTGGGGAAAAATGTTCTTCCCATCCAAGTGATATCAGTGTTGGCCCTGAGCAAATGGAATCTGAGCAGAATGAACGCAGCCCATTTCTGAGCAGAAGGTTTCAGAGCTGCTACAGGGTGCTTCCATTGTTCTTTTCCTCTTCCTGTAGAACGCTTGCTTCCCAGATTGCGGCCCCTCTTTCTGCCTGGGTTTGGGAATAAAGAAAAAAACATGGGAAAAGGCCACAGCCAACTCACAGCCAACATGTCATGTAGGTGAGAAATATACCTTTGTTGTAAGTCAGTGAGATTTGGATGTTATCACAACATAATATAGCAAATGCTATATTGCATACGAATGAGGCCATTGATTTCACGTGCAATGGCTTTTGACATATTTTCCATGGATAATTTTGACATAAATATATTTCTAAATTAATTGGAATTTGTTAGACCAGATATTGTGCCAACAGCTAAAGTTGCTTTTTATATTACTATTCATTGATCTTAAAAAGAAGAAACATAGGCTGCTATTTTGATAATAATGTTATATCTTTACTGTCTCATTACATCTAATAAAATCCTTTCATATACAGTATCTCATATTCACAGCAGTTCTGTGTAATTTGTATTATCATCTCCACTTGATAAAGGGAAAATTGCTGAGATTTAGGGAGATGTAAAAAATTTTCTCAAAATTCTTCATTAGTAAATGTGGAAAAAGAATAAAAAAATAAAAAAAACAGGTTTCCATTTCAGTGCTTCTCCCCCTACCCCACTATGTCACAGTTGTTACCATCATGTGTGACTTTCTTGTATGATTAGTTTTCTCTTTGATATTTTTTACCATTATTTCAGTTTGCAGATGGAGTTTATAAACACTATAGTTAAAACCATTTTATATTGACGTAAATAGAAAATTTCTGGAGTTCTTCTTCCTGCATGAAAATCAACCGTAATGGGGTCATAGAGATGAGAATAAGAAGAGAAGCTGTCCATAATACAATGATAGGGATGCCATGAACATTAAAAAACTAGGAAATATTAATATTTTGCCTTGTTCTGCTCTTATGCTTACCCATCTCTACTTAGTTAAGACAACCAAAGTCACAGTAGTGAAACTGGACAGGACTGAAACATGCATCCTCTCTGGCTCACTAGAGCTGGTGTGTGTTGCTG
>NW_017731376.1:746525-749083 GCF_001890085.2 Hipposideros armiger | reverse complement strand
TCAATATTCTTAATAGGGCAGAAAGATCACAGTGGTAACATGAGGTAAATAATGGGCAAATTTTATTAGTTAAACAAAGTCATTCAAACCTGTATTTGATTATATGTTATATAGTAAGTTCAATAGACAGAAATTAATATACTGGAAAATGAGAGGCTGCAAACAATTAGCATATATTATTGTACTATATCCAAACATCCTGTTATTAAGCATTTCTTTTGAATGAGTAAATGTTTACCCTAATAAATACTTATAGTATCAAACTCACAGCTTATAAGGAAGGCACAAGGTAAGAGTTTTTATGTGTTTCTTCTCGGGGATGGGGGTAGGGAGGAATCATTTGCTTAGGTAGTAAACTCCACTGTATTTTCTCTTGAGATAGTAAAACCAATTCAGATATGAGCTTCCTGAAAAACTGTTTCTTTTGTGAATGAAAGCCTCAGTAGACTCTAGCCTTAGGCTCCAGAACTGTTCATTGTAGTTCTAGCAACATGTTTCATCTAACAGGAAGTGCTTTCATCTTCCACTAAAGAAAAACATCATATAATCAGTGATGGCGCAGCGTGGCCAGTGCAAGGAATTACACGTGACATGCAGATGCTTGAGGCTTGTGCAGTGCAGGGATGGGGGGGGGGGTACATGAAACTGGGAGGACAGATGCAAACAAAATCAAATTTTAAAATTAGTTTTCTATTTGCTGATGCTAAGAGTTTTGATCTTGCAGAAATTATGAAATCCAGATCATTATACCTATCTCTTAGTTGTGCTTTTAGATTCTTAATAACAAATATTTTTGTCTTAACTGTATTAAAGACTGTCTCTTTCAACCTCAAATCACACTCATTGCTTTTCCTTGTACAAAATACTGCCGAGTACAATTTCAAGTCAACTTGCTTTATTTTGCTGCCTGATTGATTTTAAACATATGATTCATATTTCCGAATGTTTGAAGAATCTCATTACAGCTTCATGATGATTGTTGTGTAGTACATTCATGCAGCTGGACAATGACCCAAAATTTGTCTACCTTCTATCCCATATATTAGGCTGTAAGAAGAATAAAAGTATTGATCTCCCTGTAGTGACATTGACAATAGAAGGGTAAGAAGGAGTAAGCATGAAAACCTTGGTGTCCCAACTCTGAGACTAGTACAATGCTGTTTTTAGCATTGTCTTTTTCATGCTGATCCAGTAAGAGAAGGAGTAACAGCAACTTTACCTGCTTGNCTCATTGCTTTTCCTTGTACAAAATACTGCCGAGTACAATTTCAAGTCAACTTGCTTTATTTTGCTGCCTGATTGATTTTAAACATATGATTCATATTTCCGAATGTTTGAAGAATCTCATTACAGCTTCATGATGATTGTTGTGTAGTACATTCATGCAGCTGGACAATGACCCAAAATTTGTCTACCTTCTATCCCATATATTAGGCTGTAAGAAGAATAAAAGTATTGATCTCCCTGTAGTGACATTGACAATAGAAGGGTAAGAAGGAGTAAGCATGAAAATCTTGGTGTCCCAACTCTGAGACTAGTACAATGCTGTTTTTAGCATTGTCTTTTTCATGCTGATCCAGTAAGAGAAGAAGGAGTAACAGCAACTTTACCTGTTTGACCTCTATAAACATGCATCACAGGTAACTGAGAGAAATCTGTGAGCAAGAGTGTTTTTCCTGTTATAAAATATTACTATAATTCTGAAATCTAAGAAAGGTATTTTGCAAGGAAGACATTTCTCATTTTTTTGGGATGCTCATCTCCTTTCACCATTCAAAGAATAAAATAAAAATAATAACAGATTGAAGTTCTATGACATCATTCATGATTTATGCTTTACTAGGATTTGCAATTAACCCTAGAGAAAATAAACCACCATAATAAATAAAAAATTGACATAAAAATGTACTTTAAAATTTTATTAGGGATATATGAGTATTTAAAAAAATAGTTTTAGATTTAGAGAAATTAAAAAAGGATTTAGTATAGAGTTCCCACATACCCCTTTATCTAGTTTCCCTTATTATTAATATCTTACATTGGCATGGTATATTTGTTAAAATTCATGAGTCCATATTGATATGTTATTATTAAGGAAAGCCCATGTTTATTCAGATTCCCTTAGTTTTTACCTACTGTCTTTTTCCTGTTTCAGAATCCCATTTTATGTTCACTTGTCATATCCCTTAGTCTCCTCTTGGCTGTGACAGTTTCTCAGGTTTTCTTGTTTTTCATGACCTTCACAGTCTTGAGGACTCTTTGGCCAAGTATTTTGTAGGATTTCCCTCAATTGGAATTTGATGACCCTCAATTTTTCTCATGATTATGCTGGGGCTGTGAGATTTTGGAAGAAAGATGACAGAGAGAAAGTACTATTTTTATCACATCACATCAGGGGTACATACTATCATCAAGATTTATCACTGTTGATATTAACATTGAGCACCTAGCTGAGGGAGTGTTTGTCACATTTTCCCACTGTGCTGTTACTTTCTTTTCCTTTTTCTATACTATCTGCTTTGGAAGGAAGTTACTATGGGTAGTCTACACTTAAGGAG
>NW_017731376.1:744481-745578 GCF_001890085.2 Hipposideros armiger | reverse complement strand
ATATTATATATATATATATATATTATTAAAACTTATCGGGATGACAATGGTCAAAACTACATAGGTTTCAAGTGTACATTGCTATAATACATCATCTGTATATCACATTATATGTTCACCACCCAGAGCTGGTTCTCCTTCCATCACCATGTATTTGACCCCGTTTACCCTCTTCTACTACTCCTCTCCCCACTTATTCTCTGGTAACCACTAAACTGTGTCTATGAGTTTTTGTTTCTTTATTTGTTTGTCTTGTTCCTTTGTTGCCTTCAGTTTTATGGCCCACATATGAGTGAAGTCATATGGTACTCAACTTTTTCTGTCTGATTTATTTAAACAATATAGTCAGCAAATTTAAAGCAATACAGGACCAATTTAAAAAACATAACATGTACACATACATTCATACACAGGTCTTTATGTAGTGGAAAGCAAGATGCATGTTTTAAAAAGCACATGTATTTATTTTACATATCAACTTGTAGGTCATACAACTTACTTCTAGAAAAGAAAGGTTGTATCACCTCCATGGCAGATGACACACCCTCTTTACCGAGCAACAATCATATACACACACAAAGAGAAAGGAAAAAATGAAACAGAGAGAGAGAACTAAAATCTCATGTGATATTAAGACAGCTACTGGTAAATGAGAGTGAGCAGTACTCTACATTTCTATAGCCAGTTTATTTTTGCTGAATGAGTTCTAATATAACAAAGTTCATTGAATAATTTTAGTTCTCTTCCCCTCTGTTTTATTATTTCGTTTGTTTCTCTCTATAGGTATGATTGATGCTGAGTAAAGAGGGTGTGTCACCTGCCAAGGAGGTGGTAAAATCTTCCTTTTCTAGAAGTAAGTTGTATGATCTACAAATTGATATGCATAATAAATATGCATGCTTTTTAAAACATGCATCTGGCTTCCTAGATAAAGACTGGTGTATGAATGTATGTGTGCATGTTATGTTTTTAAAATTGGCCCTTTGCTTCAAATTTGTTGACTGTATTGTTGCTCTATATAGTTTTTAAACACAAATATTGTATAGAATTCTAAAAGTTGAATGATCTCAAATATTATGATGTTACCAAAATTGTTT
>NW_017731376.1:694739-742511 GCF_001890085.2 Hipposideros armiger | reverse complement strand
TTTTGGAAGAAAGATGACAGAGAGAAAGTACTATTTTTATCACATCACATCAGGGGTACATACTATCATCAAGATTTATCACTGTTGATATTAACATTGAGCACCTAGCTGAGGGAGTGTTTGTCACATTTTCCCACTGTGCTGTTACTTTCTTTTCCTTTTTCTATACTATCTGCTTTGGAAGGAAGTTACTATGGGTAGTCTACACTTAAGGAGTAGAGTACCTATATAAAGTATCTGGAATTCTTTTGAATAGAGATTTATTTCTTCTCCCACATTTATATATTGATTTGATTATTTATATCAGTGTATATGCATGGATATTTATTTTATACTTTGGGTTATAGTCCAATAATACTTCATTTCTTTTGTTGCTCAAAACATTTCAGTTTTGACCATTGGCGTCTCTTTCTTTTGGCTGTGTCTCTTTGAGATACAACTATTAACATAGGTGTTTTTGTGTTTTGTTTTGTTTTTTGTACTTCCTTAATTTCTGGCCCTAGAAAATGCTCCAGGTTTATTTTGTATATTTTATGGCCTGGTCCTAGAATCAACCATTTTCCTAAGGAAGCCTAGTTGTTGTTTTTTGATGGAAGAACGGTATTAAAAACCAAGACTAGGTACTAAGTATGCTTGTTTCTATAGAGATGTCATTACTTTGAAGGCGTCTTAGCTGAGAGAGCAAGGAGTCATTTGTGTTTCTACTAACTCATATATATATACACATATCTATACACATATATCTATAAATATTTCTATATGTAACCATCTGAATCTATGTTAAGCTAAATATAAGTTCAAACTTATGTCTCCAAGCCTAATGCAATACCATATGGATATTCTAGACACCTTCCCATGCTTATCTGTAAATTATCACTTCAACAGTGAGGAACCTGGCTCCTACCATCCACCGTCCAGTTACTTAATTGTTTTATTCTTGCATACATGTTTTATGGCCCAGTATGTGGTCTATCTTGGTGACTTCCATGTGAATTTGAAAAGAATGTGTATTCTGCTGCTGTTGGATGAGGTATTCTATAAATATCAATTTGATTCAGTTGATTAGCACTGTTGTTCAATTGAACTATATTCTCACTGATTTTCTGCCAGCTTTGTCTATCAATTACTGAAAGAGGAATGTTCAAGTTTCCAGCTATAATAGTGGATTTGTCTATTTCTCTTTTTAGTTCTATTAGTTTTTGCTTCCTATATTTTGATACTCCATTGCTGGATTCATACATATTAAATATTCTTGTGTCTTCTTGGAGAATTGACCCTTTTATGTAACTCTATTCTTTATTCCAAATAGCTTTCCTTGTTCTAAAGTCAGCTTTATCTGAAATAAATATAGCTTTTCCAGCTTTTAAAAAAAAATTAGTATTGGGCTGGCCGAGTGGTGCGGTGGTTAAGAGCTGGCTTGGGATGCCAGAGGGCCCTGGTTCGGATCCCACATATGAGGGCCAGTGACACTGCCCTCTACAGCTAAGATGCTGAACAACAGCTCAACCTGGAGCTGGGCTGCCATGAGTGGCCGGCGACGGCATAGGCTGCAGCCCCTGCTGCAGTGGGTTGCCATGGGCTACCGTGTATAGCCAGCAGCCAGCATGAGCGCCAGCAGCCAGCATGAGCGGCCAGCAGCCGCTGTGAGCGGCTGTCCAGAAGCCAGCGACTGATCTGCCTCACCCGGGAAGAGCGCAATGATGGTGCCAACTTGGGCCAGTGAAGCAACGTCCTTCACAACTAGACTGAAGAACAAAACGACAGCAACTTGTCTGTTCCCCTTCCCCCAATTCCCCAGTGCTGTTCCCATCCCCCAATTCCCCAATAAAAATCTTTTAAAAATAAATAAATAAATAAATAAAATTAGTATTATCATAGTATATCTTTTTCACAGTCATTTACTTTTAATCTATCTGTGTCTTTATATTTAAAGTGGTTTTTTTTTTCTTTGTAGACAACATGTAGTGGGATATGTTTTTATCTCCTCTGACCAACTCTTTTAATTGGTATATTAAGATAATTCCCATTTCAAGTGATTATTGATATAGTTGGATTTATAACTAAAATGTTTATAACTGTTTTCTATTTGATGCACCAGTTTTGCATCTTTTCTTCCCCTCTTTTTCTGATTTCTCTTGCCTTAATTGTGATTTATATTATATAATTCAATTTTCTCTTCTTTCTTAACACATCAATTATAACATTTTAAACTTCTCTTAGTGGTTGCCCTAGTGTTTGCAGTATAAAATTTCTACTAATCTAAGTCTATTTTCAAATAATAATAACTACTTCATGGGTAGTAACAGTATTCCCGTTTATTCTTCCTGGTCCTTAAAAGTTACTGTCACTCGTTTCAGCTATCAATACACTAGAGTCACACAATACATTGTTGCTCTTATTACTTTAACAAACACTTACTATTAGATTAAGAATGAGAAAAATAAAAGATTTTATTTTATATTCATATTCCATCCTCAGTGCTTTCCCGTTCCTATATAGATCTGCATTTCTAACCTACATTATTTTCTTTCTTTCTGAGGAACATCGTTTTCCTTTCTTTCTTTTTTTAAGACATTATTTTTTTAAAGCGCTTTTCTGTTCACAGCAAAAGTGAATGGAAAGTGCAGAGATTCCCCATATACTCCCTTCCCTCACACATGCGTAGCTTCTCCCATTATCAACATCCCCACCAGAGTGGTACATTTGTTAGTTATTACTGCTAGGCCTACATTGACACATCATCCTCACACAAAGTCCATCATTTATCTGAGGAGTTATTCTTGGTGTTGTACATTCTCTGGGTTTGGACAATTGTATGATAACATGTATCCATCATTGCAGTAGCACACAGAGTAGCTTCAGTACCCTAAAAATTCTTATGCTTCCCCCAAGAACTTAAATTAATATTACTTGAAGGATAGGTTTGTTGGCAATGAATTCTCTGTTTTTGTTTATCTGAGACTTTATTTCCCCTTCACTTTTGTAGAATAATTACCCTGGATATAGAATTTTATTTGGCTTTTTTTTTTCTCTTTCAACACTTTAAATATTTTGCTTCACTCTTGCGATATTATCATTTATAAGAAACATATATTTGGTCGGTCATTCAGATGACCAAAATATATTTTTTACATATATTTGGCCTTCTTCCACAATCTTTGGCTCACACAGCTCCCAAAACTCTTGGAATCTTCTAAGTGTCAAGAGTGATCAAGGTGTTTTTTGTTACGTTAATGAGACGTCTATTAGAGAGTGCCTAATGATGGAGACTGACTGTCAGGAGAACCAACCACGTGATTAGGGGGTTAGAACTTTCAGTCCCACTCCCTGTCCTCCAGGGAGGGGCGAGAGACTGGAGTTCAAGCTTCAGTTGACAATGGCCAGTGATTTAATTAATTATGACTACATAATGAATCCTCCATAAAAACTCAAAGAATGAGGTTCAGAGAGCTTCTGGGTTTGTGAACACATGGAAAGGCTGGAAGAATGGTGTGCCTGGAGAGAACATGGAAGCTTCATACCCCTTCCTATGTACCTTGCCCTATGCAACTCTTCCATTTGGCCATTCATGAGTTATATCCTTTTACAGTAAACCAGTGATCTAGTAAGTAACATGCTACTCTGTGTTCTGTGAGCCATTCTAGCAGATTAATTGAACCTAAGGAGTGGGAACTTCTGATTTATAGCTAGTTGCTCAGAAGTACAGGTGGCAACCTGGAATTTTGAATGGCATTCTGAGATGGAGGGGATTGTTGGAACTGCCAATCTGTCATTCAGAAGCCCAGGTAACAACCTGGGCTTTTGACTAATGTCTGTAGTCTTGTAGGACTGAACCCTTAACCTGTGGAATCTGATGTTATCTCTGGGTATGTAGTGTCAGAATTCAGTTGAATTGAGTTGAATTCTTGAACACCTTTCTGATGTCTGAGAATTTTTTGGTGTTGTGTCTGTGAGAAGCCTCACCTCCTCTCCCACCCCCCCACCACACCCCCCCAACACTCACCCCTGGCAATTAGATCCAGGATCCTAATTTAACTCTCTTCTAGCTTGTATGGTTTTTGTTTTTAAGAAAAATTCTCTAATTCTTATCTTTTCTCCTGAATATGTAAGGTGATTCTTTTCCCCCTTCCAGCTCCTTTCAAGAGTTTTCTTTTGACTTTGGTTTTCTGCAGTTTGGATATAAGATGTCTTGGTATAACCTATGGCTACAGAAGCTTCAATTTCCTCTAGTGTCCTTATTTTTGGTTTTGTGTTCTCTGTTGTTGGTTCCCCTAAGAACTCTTTCTTAAATAGAGTTTGAGCCTTGTAGTTCTTTAAACGGTAATCCACTATTGTATTGGAGCCCTGTCAATGTGGTGATAAGGAGGTGGGGAGTGGAGAGGGGTAGTGTTTTATAAGCTTAAGGTTAAATCTCAGTCATTTAGTAGGGCTGTGTTGCTGCGCTGTGGCCTCCACAAATGTTTCCTTCCCTTTCCCCCCTTGTGTGAATTAGAAAAGCTAGAGAGAGCTGGAGTTGGGTAATAGTCCTTAAACCTATGTGAGATAGGCTCTGGTAAGGTCTCTTTCACTTGAGAGTAAGTCTTTATTATGGAGAACACACTGGGTTTATTACAAACTGGGTATTTTGCCCTCCTTCTGTCAAAGATAAGAGGTGCTTTTTCTTGTCTCTTTACCATGAGAACATGGTAGAGTTCTTGGAGTGAAAACCCAAGGAAGTGTGTCCCTACCTCCACCAAGACTTCAACCTGTAGGATTTCCTCATACTCAAGGGAATCTACACTCTAATTCAAGCAATTCATCAAATTACTATTTAAGTTTTCCTACCAATTTATGGGTTCAGTGGCCTCTGCTCTAGCTAAGTTGATCTCAGCTATGTTTTCCTCTGTTTGTCTGTCTCTCTAGATTTTGGGTTAGAGCTTTACCCTGCAGTATCAATTCTCTGATGTGTCCAGGAAATCCTTAATTTTCAGTTTGTTCAGTTTTTTTCTTGTCAGGCTGGGAGTGATTACTTCCAAACTGAAGTCATGTCAGAACTGAAACAGCAAGTCAATATTTACATTTAAATAAGTAAAATTGCTGAGTTTTTCAGTGAAAAATAATCCTCACTGATATAGCTGATACATTAAAATTATAAAACCCACGAGGAAATTTTTGCCATGAGAAAAGGCACACATACAATAAGTGGGAATATTTGCATTTGAGGAACTAGAGCGACCAGAATCCATTCTGAAAAGGATTTTAAAGCAAGTATGTTTAAAATTGTACTGGATAAAAGGGATTCAATAAAATTCATGAGAAAAGTAGGTTTGAAATAATAAAAACTCAGTAGATTAATTAAAGTATTTATTGTTTATAAGTGAAGAGAGAATTGGAAGATAAACTAAAGAAGCTACTCAGAATGCAGCACAGAGATTTTTTTTAAAAAGACAGAAAGAAAGACAAAACACAATTGAAGGAGGATAAAATTAGACAAGCTTTAATACGTGCCTAAAAGGAGTCCCAGAAGGAGAGAATATAGAGAATGGGAGAGAGGAAAACATCTTAAGGTTATGGTTCCAAGTTATTAAGAATTGCAAAAGAATTCTGAGTCTCTGATTTTAAAAGCACATCAAGTACCTAGGAAGATAAATAGATGCAAAATCCTTCCTTAAAAACATCATAGAGATGCTGCAAAATATTTGGCAAGAGAATAAGAGAGAAGTTTTGAAGGCTACTAGAGTGACAAGACATTACCTATAAATAAATAATAATCACAATGACAGAAGATTTCTTAGAAACATCAATAGATCTCAAAAAATAATGGACTCATATCCTTAAAGTACCGATGGGAATACCTGTGTTTTCAGATTTAGGTACCTCTCCCACACAACAATCAACAAAGTGAAAAGGGAACACATGGAATGGGAGAAAATATTTACAAATCATGTATCTGTTAAAGGACTAATATCCAAAATACATGAAGAACTCATACAACTCAACAGAAAAAAATTGATTAAAAAATGGGCAGAGGAATTGAATAGACATTTTTCCAAAGAAGACATACAAATGTCCAACAGGTACACGAAAAGATGCTTAACATTACTAATCATCCGGGAAATGCAAATCAAAACCACTGTTACATATCAATTCCCACCTATTAGTATGGCTATTATAAAAAGACAAGAGATAAGCATTGGTCAGGATGTGCAGAAAGGGAAATTCTTGTGCACTATTGGTGGAAATGTAAATTGGTGCAGCCACTATGGAAAACAGTATAGAGGTTTCTCAAAAAATTAAAAGTAGAACTACCATATGATCTAGCAATTCCACTTCTGGGCATTTATCCAAAGGACACGAAATTGCTATCTCCAAAAGATATATGCACCATCATGTTCATTGCAGCATTACTTACCATAACCAAGACATGAAAACAAACTTGTGTCCGTTAACTGATGAATGGATAAAGAAAATCTGAATATTATTCAGCCATTAAAAAGAAGACAATCCTGCCATTTGTGGGACATTAAGGGTATTATACTAAGTGAAGTAAGTCAGACAGCAGAGACAAATGCCATATGATGATCTCACTTATATGTGGAATCTGAAAATCAGGCCAAAAAAAAAAATCCGAACTTGTAGACACAGACAACAGATTAGTGGTTGCCAGAGGTGGGGAGGTGGTGGCGTGTGAGCGAAATGGGTGCATGGGGTCAAAAAGTACGAACTCCCAGTTATAAAATAAATAAGTCATGGGGAGGTAATGTACAACAAGGCCACTATAGCTAACAACATTGTATTGCGTATTTGAAAGTTGCTTAGAAAATAAATATTAAAAGGTCTCATCACAAGAAAAAATATTTGTATTTATGTGTGGCGATGGATATTAACGAAACTTATTGTGGTGATCAATCATATGTAAGTCATATCTCAATTAAAAAAAGGTTTCCACATATAAGTGAGATCATGCCAAAAAACGATGAAAACTTTTCACACCTTTCACAATTGTTTTTTACGCTTTTAATATCTAATGGTATGGAAGATGTGTAATAATTTAAAAGTAACTGTACGGTAACACTTTAAACTGAGTTTGTGTTATATTAACACAACTGTACCTACATACATTTGAAAGATAATGATGTAAGTCTCTATAATATATAATACATAATATGTGTAATGTGTAACATATAACATGTTTAATGTATACAAAGATATATTTTATAGTCAACCAATAGGCAAAGATTAGTGCAGTACATAATCATGGACAATTGGCCACAATTACAATATTTTTAAAAAGTGCAACTTGATGGCCTCTCATGGCTCTACTTTGATGTTTGTTTCTTACAGTTCTAGAAGTGTATGTTTTTATACTGCATCTCAGTCATCTTGATCAACATACCTTCAAAGTATATAATTTTCCAGACTTTGCACATTCTACCAGATATGCCTGGATCCCAGCTGTTGCAGTTTGCTCTGATGGAGGCTCGGACTGCTGTAAGAGTTGGTGTAGTACTTGTGGAATGCAGGATACTTTGGATTTCAGCGCAGCATGCATACAGTTGGCTCAGGATCAGAGTTTTGGCTGCAGTGGATAGAGCTGGGCCCTCTGAGAGCAATTCTAATTTCAGGTATCTTAGATGTTGGAGAATATTGCCAAAATATTTTTTATTTCTTAAAAACACTCAGATTTCTTCTCCCCCCCTCCTCACTTTTTCAATCTAATAAACCCCAAAGGAACGTTAAACATAAAATATATTTTCAAAACAAAACATTTTCTCTTGATCATAGGAGAAACAGCTGTTTATTCCTGGGTCTGAATATATCCATAAAATATATATATATATATATATATATATATATATATATATATATATATATATTTCATAGTTCGAGAGGGTGGAAGTAATTGATGTGTTGTCCTTTCAACCAAGCCTTTGTTTGCTGTAAGATGAAAGAAACTAGTGTGATTTCATGGCCATGTACTAGCTCAGAACAAACTCTCATGATCACAAACTCTTGCCCAACAATCACCTTCTCATACCCTGGGAATACAGTTCCCTGAGAAACAGCTTGGAAGAAAACGTTCTGTTCTTTTAAGTCTTGGTTTCTTACCTTTGAATCTTCCAAACAGTTTTTGGAAATCCAGCATATGTCTACTCTTTTCAGCTCATTAATTCAAAAAATGTGGGTGATCTCCATGCCAGGCGTTGTGCTAGCTGGTGTGGCTCCCCCTAATGGCTGTGAAAGAAACAGCCCACAGTCATACAGCATTAAGTCCTCATGCCCTTGACACCAGATTCTTGACTTCAGTGGTAAACTTACTTCTCCTTTAAAAATGTTAGAGGTCCCTTTCCCTTGTGCATTGAGCAGCGGTCACCTCTCCCATCATCGCTCAGCATGGATCTTCCTGAGGACAGTCTACTGCAGTTTGCTGGACTGTATCTCATAGCTGGTGGCAGAATAGTTCCAAAAAAGGAATCCGAGGGCTCATTTTTCTAAACAGATGAATCAACGATGCCCTTTAGCAGACACACAGCATTGAGAAGAAAAGACGAGCAGTTTCAGTTGTTCTGTTTTGGTTAAAGTGTAGATAGGCATTGTTGCAGTACTGCTTAGTGGAAAGAGTTTGGACATTAGAGCTTTTTCCAAGTCTGTCATAGGGCTATATACCTCGGACAAGGTTCTCTTTTGGGCTCAGTTTTTTCATATGCTAAATGAGAATAATGTAGCCTTCATATGCTAAATGGGTATATGGTTGAGAATTTATTTAGAAATGGTAAAATGCAGCAATAGTAGATAGTAAAATATTATATATAAATATGTTCTTTTTGCATTATAAAATGCATTACGAAATCAATATGGATTAGCTTGGAAACAACTCTGCTTGCCCCAAGTGTCTCCTGTTTCTCTATCAAATAGTAATTTGTCTAGTAATCTCTTTAAACTGCTGGTATGCTTATGTGTATGTGTGTAAAACACATTGGCATATTCTATAGCTCTCTAAACAAAAACTGGTAGGAGAAATGAAGAAACCCAGGGTTTTCTGAAACACAGCTTCAGAAAACAGCACTTCAGAGGCTTGAAAGAACTTCCCTAACCATGTTAACTTGTTGCCCAGAAGGGAAAAGGGAGATAACTTAGGAAAAGAAAAGGCTTTATCATCATGTTTGACTATCATTCAACCTTTTCTTTCTTTTTACACAAATTCAAGATTATTTTACACTTTTTAACCCTGATCCCCTACCCTGCTAACAACCTTGGTGCTAGTTCTATGCTCCGTCATGCAAATAAATACAGCAGCGCCCACAATATGTACCATACACTGGTTGCCTAATATTTATTATGAAACTCATTACACTTAGAGTTACCAAAACTTAGCTTTCCTTTTTTCTTAAACATGGGAAAAAAATTTTACCCATTGCAGACCTGAGAGACATCTAGGTTTTTATATCTGTCACTGGCTTTTGTCCAAGTGTCATGTAAGGAATTTATTAATATTACTATAATACTTCAGAGGACGGTGGAATGTACATTCTAGGCAGATTTTTTAAGCTCTGTGGGGGGGGGAAAGAGCAGAGATGGTGGGGTGATGGAATTCTGTTCTCTGCAGGAGGGAGGAAGAGAATTTTCTTTATGCCACTCTTTCATGCTGAGATGCTCTACTGCAGTGCCAGTGGCATCCTCACATAATATTAAATCATTGGTTTCTATGTGGGCTACTCATATATTTTCAATGACCCAGAAGGAATTTAATAAAAATTTTAAAAATGTACTACGACAATAATAAAAAGTAGAGATGAATATAATTTAAAAAATGTATTTCTTAGGTAAGCCAGCTATTTTGATAAAATAATAAAAAAATATTTTATAATTCATTGTCAATGCTTTCATTTGAAAATACACATCGTTTTTGTTGTTACAGATATTTTAAAATATCATTTATCATCCTCCATAGATGTAATAAAAGTTTTACTTAACATTTTTAAAATTCTTTAAAGTAATGGAAAATTGACATACCATGTTATGCTGACATTGAGAGTAGTCGCTGTTTTTTATGGAAACACTTAAGAACCCTTCACTTAACTTAATTACCAATTCAAAGGTCTTTGCCTAGTTCATTCTCTTTGACCTACTGTCCAGCGTTTGTTGGACTTCTCCTCCTCTTTCTCATTGAAACCCCATTCTTCATTTGGCTTCTGTAACACATTCCTCTCTAGATGTGCTAATTATTGTCTCTCAATTCCAAGAAACCTTTTCTACTCTGCTTTAAAGAGTCTGAGCCTGGATGGAACTCGCCAACTAACTTCTCCCAGACTTCCTTACCAGCTGGCTTCCTGTTCGGTTCTGCCAGCAGAGGGCCCTAGAGAGAGGCTGGAAGGTGAGGGAGGAGAGGATTTCCTTTCCATTTCTCCAGCCCACGGCAGCACTGTTCCGGCAGCAGGAGACAGTTGGCTCCAGCCTCCAGCTTCTTTTGCAACTTCCAGCACCTGTTGGTAACCAGAAGTGCTTCCATGAAAGTATGGAGTATGAGACCCACCTGTGTTCCCTCACCCACTGAGACATGTTCTTCTGGGCATCTGTTGAGATATGTCCCCTCCGCTGAGTTCCTGGAACCTGCCAGACAGAGGTCTGAAAATCAGCTTCAGAAAGCTTTGTCCAAAGGACTAACTATCAGCTCTATTGGGCCTCTCTTCCAAATTCTAGGTTCCAGCATTACCACCTTTTCTCCTTTGTTTTCCCAGCCTTAGGGACAGTAGCTGCTTCCTGTAATGATTAACCTCTGTGTAAGCTCAGCATCCCTTTCTTGTTCTTAGAGCTGTCTAATACCTATTAACCAGTTCCCCTTATTCCATTCCATTCCATTTCAGAAATACCTAGTATGCTCTATTTTCTTAATGGATTCACAGTTTGCTCTGTGCTCTGCCTCCTTTATTGGTCCCTTTTTCTTTTTCCACCCCAGGTTTCTCTTTGTGGCCTATTTGGTCCTTAATATACACTCTCTCTATATAAAAAAAAATCTGTATATCAAAGATCTGATCAATTTCTTATACACTTTGTATATCAAAGATCTGATCTATTTCCTCAGCATCAAACATCACATCTCTACAAGTTCACATAATCAACTGTGTACTTGGTATTTTTGCTGGGATTTCCTATAAACTCATATTTTATATGCCACATATTGAACTCTCTTCTCTCATGTACCATTTCCATGCTTCCCCACGTGCTCCGTCTTCAAACTTGCTTGTTTCCATCAGTGGTACCTCAATAGTCCCAGTCAGGGAGACGCACACTTTAGAATGTTTACATTCTTTCCTCTTATTAGACCTCATATTCAGTCAGTAATAATATCATCTAGATTATTCTATTACACTATATTTTGCATTTAATCTTTTCTTTCCCACTACTACTACCATTACCCTAATTTAGATCCTCATTAGCCTCACTCCCTGAGGACTTCAATAAAGTCTATCTATACTAATTTACTTATTTCCATAATTATTCTCTTCTGTACATTGCTACCAGACTAATTCTCATAGACCCTGAAATCCCCTTCCACAAACCTTCAGTGGTTTCCCACAAGATCAAGTCCAATCTCATCTGCTGGAAACCTCACCTCAATAAAATGTTTGGCCTTCTCTCTTACTACAACCCCAAATTGGATCTTCCACTTTAGGAAAATTGGTTTGCTCAAGGACTTTCCACTTCTTTCTTCTTAGCTCTATAGAATGTAGAGATAAGAGCAGCAATTCTCTACTTTGTGAAGCTTTCCAACAACATTTTGATGGAACTGATATCTCCCCATGAGAGATGCTACATGGGAACCATTTCTCTGTGTCACCTATTTGGCACTAGTCATTAGTTGCACGCAATATTATGAGAAAAGACAGACGTGTATATGTAAGAATAGTGCATGTCGGGTCACACTGTGCATGTGAAGACCCCTAGGATATATCTATGCAGTGTAATGTCGATTAACTAAGAAGTCAAAAAAAGAAAGGAAAAAAACCTCTCAACAAACAATTTGTTTTGACTTCTTAACACTAATAAAAAAGGTTGTTTTTTTGTTTGTTTGTTTTTAATTTTGAAGTCACTGATATTGATCAGCTATATTGCTTTATTGTTTTTATAGATGTAGAATTTATTACTAAACCTGATATTTCTCACTTTATGGAGGTATATGTCACATTTTTAATAGTTCTAAATGTCTTATCTTAACATCAAGAGATCTGGATGAAATAATAAAATATAACAAAATTTGATATTACATTCAGTACTTCTTAAAGACATATAAAATATTTTTGGAAAGTTTTGTTTTAGAAACATTTCCCTGCCATATTTCCTCCCTCCCTCCCTTCCTTCCTTCCTTTCTTCTTTCCTTCCTTCCTTCCTGATATGTTGTAGTAATTCTTGTTCTTGAAATCCAAGATGCTGATAGTATCGTATTTTATGATTAAATCTGATAATGTCAAATATCATCATTAAATGTGATCCATTAGATAAATGGTAGGTTTTACAGCATGTAGAGATACTGAGTGCTTAAAGGAAGAAGGTCTACAGAGAACAGTGTATAACGATATATTATAAGAATACCAACAAAGCAATGTGGAACTGCTTTGCCTATACTTTCTTTTTTTTCATTTTAAAGATTTTTATTGGGGAATTGGGAGATGGGAACAGCACTAGGGAATTGAGGGAAGGGGAACAGACAAGTTGCTGTCCTTTTGTTCTTCAGTCTAGTTGTGGAGGACATTGCTTCACTGGCCCAAGTTGGCACCATCATTGCGCTCTTCCTGGGCGAGGCAGATCAGTTGCTGGCTTCTGGATGGCCGCTGGCCGCTCACGCTGGCTGCTGGCTACACACGGTAGCCCATGGTAACCCACTGCAGCAGGGTCTGCAGCCTACGCCGTCGCTGGTGACTCACAGCGGCCCAGCTCCAGGTTGAGCTGTTGTTGAGCATCTTAGCTGTGGAGGGCAGTGTCACTGGCCCTCATATGTGGGATCCGAACCAGGGTCCTCTGGCGTCCCAAGCCAGCTCTTAACCAATGCGCCACTCGGCCGGCCCTGCCTATACTTTCTTGAGTGGCTTTCCATAAGCCAACCCTCAGCAGTGTATAGAGAAGCTGAACAAGTTACATACGAAAAACCTCCAAATAACAGGAAATATACCATGAGCTCTGTAGATTAGGAGGGAATATGGAAAGACTATCTTAGTCTTTTGCTTTCAGAGAACTTTATAACTAAATAATTTTAATACAGTCCACAGAAACTAACAGAGCTCATATTGTGTTTCAGGGCAGTTACTTACAAGCCAAGGCAGCGAGTCCTCATGGATAGTAACTCTACACATCACCAGTATCTATTTTTACAATACAATTAATATTTTGAAAGTCAGGATGAACTAGTCATGTCTAATAACTGAATAATGAAGATTTTAGTTTATGTAAACATGTGTAATAATTAGATAATTAGCCCAGTGATAGCAGGGTCTTCAATAAACATATAAACACAAAATCTGTTCTGCTTTTATTCTTATTTGGTCTTCCATGAATAAGGCAAGTGATAAATATTTTTATCATTAAAATCTTGCATGTGCTTGATGCCAGCCAATCCGTCTCCTAGTCATAGACTGAGCATGTCCTGTTTGCCTCAGACAGGCCCAGCACAGGTCTGTCGTCTTGGCCAAATCTGCATTATGTGGTCAATCTACCCATGCATCTGCTCTCATTCAGGCCAAATAATCTACTACTGAAGTCCTTTTTATGATCATCTGCATTTATTTTTCTCTAAATCAACTCTAGGGAGAATGAAGCAGGTATAAATTTCCTCCCCTTAGCTGTATGGAGACAATTCAATGAGAAAGGTACTTGCTTTCAAAAAAGATAGCATCAGATTTAATTATTGAAAGACCATAATTAAGGAGTAATTGCGGGGGTGGGAGTGATTTAAAGAGTGACAGTACTTGGAGGGAGAGAGAAAGGGTGCCACTGAAAACTTCATGATAAGCAGATGAATTCTAGTTCAAGAAATCAAATACCACCTACTTCAATTCCCACCAGAGGCTCAATTAGAAATAGAATACTTCTTTGCTTCCTGCCCTACGCTGGCGTGTTGTTATGGGCAGCACACTGTTTAAACAGCTGCAGAGCCTCACCTCAGGGGTGACTGGATTGCACCAGTGATGTTGATCCCTGTATGGAGCTAAAACTAACAGGAAACGTGATCACTTGCAGAATAACTTAGGAACTGAGGGTGAGTTATACTTTCTGTATAAGGATAATGAGTTAAGAAAGTTGAGAAAACGTGAAACCTCAGTGCCAGTTTTGTTCCGTACAAACCAAGATTGAAAACGGCATAGACACTGATGTACAAGTAGTAAATTAAAAAAATATATCTTTAAAATATGAACACTGAAACATAATTTGGACTTCTGAGGAAATCGAAAGAGGTCATTTGTTTAGTTCCTTTTTCTGCAGTTTTGCCTCCTCCTTTTCTCACTCTGTCATTATTCCTGGTATTATCATCTTGCATTCAATACACTTGTGAATGAGCAGGCACCTGTTCCTTATACACACATGTTCCTCTCATCTAGTGGTTCTCAAACTTTGTCATGTGCTATGAACACCTACAAGGCCTGTTGTAACACAGATTGCAAGGGCCCCATTCCCAGAATTTCTGCTTCAGTATGTCTGGGGTAGAGTTCTCGAATTTCTGTGTGTAACATGTCACCAGATGATCCTGCTGCTGCTCGTCTGCGGGCCACACTTGACAACTGCTGCTCTAGTAATTCAGTATCTTACTGACAGGCTTGGCAAAAGTAAAGCATTGAGAGGGAAAAGGGAAGGCAAATGCATTATTTGGGAAGAGCATATGAGAGAGAAGCACAGGCTACCTCAGTCAGGCTCATGAAAGGCTCATCACCATCCTTCTTGCCGTGGTCTCCTCCACCAGCCCTGCCTCATTCTTCTGAATTCTTCTAGGGGTCACTTATCATAGTATTTCCAGAGGAAAGCTATGGTCATTGAATTTGAATTTATTGATTAACTAAGTAAATTCATGGATTTGAGAATATTAAGTAAGAGTAACTTTGTAACAACTGGATTTTAAATGTTTGGTGATATATTGAGAACTGTTGTGAATATACATACATTAAAATCAACTATGTGCCTGATGGCATGACAGATGGCGGCCTGACCTGTTTTGGGCATCCCCAGAAGGCTGCATGGATAGCACAGAGGAGCAGTGTGATAGCTTCATTGGCACCTTGCTTGAATGGTTTTGCTGCTGCTGTGTATGTGTCAAAGTATTCAATTTATTCTTGTCCTGCCTGCAGAGTTCTGCCTTTTGGTTTGTACTTCTTTTTATTTACTACATTCTAGTCTGTATTTCTTTTCATCTTTTTGTCAGTCTTCTTCAATCTTACTATATATTTTTCTCAATATTCTTCACTTCTGATTTAACTAATTGCTACCTTCATGTTACTCACCGTTAGTGCTCTAAAGATTTTTCCGTCACCACTTTATCTCACCTATTTTTTCTCCCCCACTCATATCCTTCTCAGTATCTTTTACAATATAGTAGAATATCTGCTTATTTTTCTTTCTCTTTCGATAGGACCCATCTTATTCAAGCAAATGTTTTGGAATGTCTGTCAGTGATGTACACAAAACCCAGAAATATAATACATGCATAAATAAAAAAGTGAAGGCCTTGAAAAACATAGAAAAGAAAAGACAAATTAATAGAAAATTTAGAATTAAGAAATGCATACTGTAAAGGCTTTAGTAGTCACATACCTTTCATTAATAAATTTAAGTCTTCAACTTCTTGTCAGTTGAAACAAAAGGAGCTGTGATCATTTTACAAGAATCATATTATCACTTAAGGAGAAGACATGCTAATTGTTTGTAAGGTCAGGCACAAAGGTCTAGGTCTTGAGTGTGTTTGTATAGGGGATTCTGGGTTATACAGTGGATGGCATTTTAATCACACTATTACTATAGTAGTCATTTCATAAAACGTTTTTAGGGCATCCACTAGTGTGAGCCAAGGGCATAATGTCAAAGTATGATGAAGAAAATATCTCATCAGAGGCTAAGAAAATATAGTCCAATATGCAGCTTTTTGATAGTAGGGCATGATTCAGGGGTTAAAAACAAGGATGTTAGGGAGACATGCATTTCATTTTTCCAAAACAATCTACAGAAATGAAATTCCTTTCTAAAGGCGTTTGGTAGAAGTTAGCTGGTAAGCAGTTTGAAAGCATGTTCTCTGGCAATAACAATTCCTTGTCACTAATTAAAGACAGATTCTGTATTTTAAAAATCAACTAACTGAACAGGAGGATTGAAAACCTCTTGAGACAACTACACTAAAAATAACACTCCTTCTTGACTTGGTAGCCACCCAATTACCATGTCAAGGTATGCCAGTCGTAGAGGCAGACCTAAGAGTTTACTTAAGAAATAGTTTCTGAGTCTATTTCAGCAAATTAACAAATTAATTATTAGGTCTCCAAAGTTCTTCACCATAAAATGTGACCAAGAGGAGTTAGACAAGAACATTTTCAAAGCATAAGTTATCAGACACCCACTATGACTATAGAAAAAAAATCTCAGCAAATGCCCTCCTAGTTTTAAGAAACTAATTTTTTTTCTTGAATCTGTCATGATGAATTAGTTACAAATTCATCAAAAGTAACTAAATTAATTATCTTGTTATATGGTGTGGTTATGATCAGTTATATTTTGAAATATAACTGACCTAAATAAATTTGGTTTTAAAGTAACTGATTTTAAGCAATCTTTTCTAATAATAATTAGTAATCAGAACCAATTTCTCCTTGAGAATCCTGATATTGTGTGACATAGTCATGTCATAAACATATAATATGTAATAGAATGAACATTATATTCTTAATATCAGACATATTTGTGCTGACCAAACAAGTTAATGAAATATATATAGAGAAAATTGGTGGAATTAGAACACAGAACACTTTTACATTCTTTAAAATTATTTGATTAGTTGGGAGGCCATTTCTGCCACACCTTATTTCCCCAGAAGAGCTAAGCCTCTTCCAGTAGATCTGTATACCAGGTGTGATCAAAAAATTCGGTGAATGTTCACATAAAAAAATTTTATTAAGTAAAAGACACATTGCCATTAGTCCCCCTCAAGATACTCCCACTTTCTTTGAACACACTTATCCCATCGTTCTTTCCACTCTGAAGCAGTTCTGGAAGTCCTCTTTTGTGAGTGTCTTTAGTTGTGCTGTCATGGCTGCCTCGATGTTCTGCATCATTTTGACTTTGGGGAAGAGCCAGAAGTCACTTGGTGCCAGATCTGGTGAATAAGGTAGATGAGGACACACTGTAATGTTTTTATTTGACAGAAATTGCCATACCAGAATCGATGTGTGACGTGGAGCATTGTCATGATGGAGGATGATTTATTTATTTATATTTTTAAAATTTTTTATTGGGGAGTTGGGGGAAGGGGAACAGACAAGTTGCTATCCCCTTGATCCCCAGTCTAGCTGTGCAGGCTGTTGCTTCAATGACCCAAGTTGGCACCATCATTGCGCTCTTCCCGGGTGAGGTAGATCAGTCACTGGCTTCTGGACAGCCACTCACACCGGCTGCTGGCCACTCATGCTGGCTGCTGGCTACACACGGTAGCCCATGGCAACCCACCTGCCATTGCCGGTGACTCAGGGCAGTCTAGCTCCAGGTCGAGCTGTTGTTCAACATCTTAGCTGTAGAGGGCAGTGTCATGGGCCCTCATATGTGGGATCTGAACTGGGGTCCTCTGGCATCCCAAGCCAGCTCTTAACCAACATGCCACTCAGCCGGCCCAATGAAGGATGATTTATGTCACACTTTAAAACACACCTCCTCTCAACCTTAGCTCGCACCCAACTGACCATACTTAACAAGTTGAAACTTGTCACACACTATTACTAAGGCTCCATGTGCCACTTCTCATATTGAAGATCCCTGTCTTTCCATCGGATGGCACTCAGCAGCAGTATTCACCATATTTCATGATCACAATGGAAAGGCTTGTGTCACACATTACTTCTGGTATGAAAATTTCTGTCAAATAAAAACATTGTGGTGTGTCCTCATCCACCTTATTCACCAGATCTGGCACCATTTGACTTCTGGCTTTTCCCAAAAAGTCAAAATGACCATGAAAGGAAAACGTTTTGAATCTATTCAGGACATCAAGGCAGCCATAACAGTGCAACTAAAGACACTCACAAAAGAGGACTTCCAGAACTGCTTCAGAAAGTGGCAAGAATAATGTGTGTTTGAAGTGAGGGGGAGTATTTTGAGGGGGATTAATGGCAATTTGTCTTTTATTGTAATAAATTATTTTATTTAAACATTCACCATTTTGTTTAATCACATCTTGTACAGCATCAGAACCAGTACCAGGAAATCACTTAGCCAATATTGACCATTAGTTTTTGCCCAGAGTATAAGGCTGAATAAAAATCAACAAAAGTATGTCATTATGGAATAGACATTGTCAAAAATGGGCTTACATAAGGACAAGATTCATCCAAGTTTGTAACACTGGTCCTTAGTAGAATAATCTTACCCTAAATCTATTACTTCTCACATAAAATACTGAGCCACAAAATATTTATCTGTTGTTTGTCAAGGACAAAATTGGCATGGAGTTTGAGACAGAATATATAATTAATGATATCTCATTTCAGAAACACTGACCTTGCCACTCTTTTGCTGCAGATCTTTATATATATATATATATATATATATATATATATATATATATATTATTTTTCAAGCCTAAGTATGCAATTCTTCTGTTAATGGACCAAAGAATTCTTGGTTCTAAAGAGTTAAAGAGTTCTGAGTGACTGCATAAAAAAAATGGAATGTTTCTCCTTTTTTATTTTCCGTTCACTGTAGTCACTTAATGATAACCAAATGTCACTGAAGCTTGGGATATATGTGAAATATACCAAAATAACTTTGCATAAAAGGAAATAAATGTTAGCACTTTTAGGAATATGACAGAAGAAAATCCTGGAAATAACTGACCAATACTAAGGTAGGCAAACTTATTTTCAAAGCAACCACTAGGATGGAATAACTGAAAAACAATTTCATGTTTGTATTATTCAATAGAAAAATTATAAAAGATACAAAATGTCTTATGTTCTCTAACCCAGAATGCATCCTCTGGTATTGCTCATACACATTTAATACGTGGTCTGACAATTAAGTTTGCAAACTCAGCCTAGAAAAAGTGCTAGATACCTCATTGCTGAATATCACTATGGTCACCTTTGAGGTACTTCCCTTGGGAAGCTATGCACTGATGACAGCACCTAGTCCACCCTTCAAAGCAATTTTGGAGCTCTTTTTCTGGAATGGCCACCAGAGCTGTGGTCATATTGCCCTTGATAATCCTGAATGTCACCAAAATATCTTCCTTTCAACATTTCCTTTATCTTTGAGTAAAAAAGTCATTGAGGGTCAGATCAGGTGTGTAGGGAGGGTGTTCCAATGCAGTTATTTGTTTACTGGCTAAAAGCCCCCTCACAGACAGTGCCGTGTGAGCTGGTACATTGTCATGATGCAACATGAATTGTTGACCAAAAGTTCAGGTCCTTTTTTATCTAACTTTTTCATGCAACATTTTCAGTACTTCCAAATAGTAAACTTGGTTAACTGTTTGTCCAGTGGGTACAATTTCATAATGAATGATCCCTCTGATATCAAAAAAGATTAGCAACATCGTTGCAACAAGTTTGCGAACTTAATTGTCAGACCTCATACATATCACTTCCTTAGGATAACAGTTTATGCAAAATAGGTTTTTTTCTTTCAAGCAATCATAAGTGTATCCTTTTGCCCATGAGATTACTTGAGTAGCTAACTTATCTTAAGGATAAGTGATGTGTGCTTAGTAAGAATGAACGTTTTTCTGCTAATACAAATCTGTCTGTCTCAGATGAGCCAAAAGGCAATATTAAATGTATGTGCATGAGTAGGGCTCTAAAAAAGAAAAAAAATATTATTGCATCAGTGTTTTCTCAAAGGTAATGCCAAAAAATAAATATGTAAAATAAATATTCTCCCTGTGTTTACTAGATCGTAGATGGGCTACATATGTTCTGGAGACTCCAGTAGATTTGCAAGGTTAGCAGATTTACTAAGCAGACTGAGAATTCCTCCCCCAAGCTGCTTCATTCCTTCCTCCAGATCTTCTCAGTGAACTTTGTATGTGTAGAACAAAACTGTGTGATGTTCTTATGAAAACATGGAAATATTCAGAAATCACCCCTTTCTCTGAAGTCATCTTTTGAGATGTATTTCTTTTCCTAGCCTGTCCCTGAAATGTGAAGTTCCTACACAACCTTACCTACTGTTTTATTCTTCCTTCCTCAAACTGAAACCCAAGCATGTTCCAGCAGAGTGAAAAATTCATTTGGCATGTGGTCTATATAATGGTGTTCTAAAAGATATTTCTCCTAGAACTTGCTGGCTTCCATGATCAACCATTCATTACATATCAGAGGATATCACTCACATTGCATCATATTTATCTAAGAAAATTCTGTTGCTTATTCTAAAGGTAAATGGGCCAATCGCCCTTATATCCTACTACAGTACACTGTGTGCCTTCTTTCAGAATGACCTGGAATGCGTAGGATTCAAATATGGTGATATAATTGGTATGTTGACAAATAAAACTCAGCATTGAAGCCAGAGATTCTTAGTAACTTCTGTCACTCTACAGAGTTTAAAAAGGTCAATTAAGTTTATTAATTGTCTCATATGCATCTCAAGGGAAGGTCACATTACTCTATTTACTTTATTTTGGATTGCATGGCACATACAATATTTGCATAAGGACCAACATTACTTTAGATGAAATTCCACAGGACAATCATGGGGCATCAACTAGTTTTACAAATTTATTTGTTCTATTTATCCTTGAAAACGTTTCAAAGAGTAACTCAGGTATAAAGTCACAACCACTTTCAAGGCATAGGACCATCTATTCCTCTCTAATAGGATGAGGAAAACTTAGTGGTCTGGTCATAAAGATTCATTCAGAAATTCAAAATTACTTTGTTGTTTTGTACTCTTAGAAACATCTCAGTGCCTCAGAGCAATTATAGTAAAGAAGGTTAATCCTGCTTCACTCTCTAAATTCATCAGTAAGAGGCATATATATGTCATAGTGTTTATATTGATAATCATGCGCCAGCATTATTTGAAACAGAGAACCTCAATATAAGTGCTAAAACTGTGCAAATGTTTCATATGGTACAAATAGAGAATTAATTTAGAAAGAATACTGTTAACCTCAGCAGAAAATAAAATCTTTCTTAATGGGCAATATTGAATAATAATAAGAACAGGGGCCTTTATTTGAATCAGGTTTCAACATAACTACAACACTGGATGTAGAATTGCATTATTGATATCTACTTGTCTTTCTTTCCCTTCTAATTATAAGCAAATACAAATTGAGACCTTTACAAATTGTCTCCTTTATTTGCTGTGAATGCTCACACCTTTTAGTACAGAGAACTAAGTGCATTACTGACTTCAAAAATCTTCATGTCAAAGAAATAGTGAGTTCTGTAAGAATCTATATCTAATTTATTTCAATTTAACAAATGCTCATTGAGTATTCAGGCAACATTCTGGGCATATAAATTACAGACATGAATTAGCAAGCCATGGTCCCTGACATCCAGTAAAAGAAACAAACATAAATTCAATTAGTTATAGTCAATAAGTACTCTATTGGTATATGAATAAATTGTTATAGGAGCAGAAAGGAAGAAATCCCTAATTTTCTTCGGAGATTTCTAAGAATTGATTCTCAAAAAACAAAATGTGTGCATTTCATGTTGCTATGAATTAAAATTTTCTTTTGTCAGATGAACAAGAGTAAAAGCATTTCCAGTAGGAGAAACAAAATAAGAAAATATAGAAGTCTTATTAAATTGTGCAAGTAATACTGAACATCTTAGTGTGGTTAGAGGAGAGGTATTGTGGTAGGGAGAGATATTTGTTGAAAAAATGCATGCATGAATGCATGAATGAATAAATGAATGAAGAGTGGCATAAATTGAAAAATGCCGCTCAGAGGATCCTTTAGTTAATCCAATGCAGATCACGTAAATCCACTAAAGATTTTAATTGAGATAATGAAAGGACTAGATTGTGTGTTAAACCTTGGTAAGCAGTCTGGAGGCTGGATTATAGAAGGAAACTATAAGGGAAGTGGAAATTCAAGGAAACAATTTGTTTTTTTGCCAGAATTATCAAAGTAAATAAGAAAACAAGTAGTTTTGCCTCAATTAAGCGCATAGTTGTGGTTGGATGCATCCTGTTAGATTTATGTGGTGCTTTTTTACATAAGGGAAGCTTGGTTTGTGTCATTTCTCTTTTCATCTGTTCAGTTTTTATTCCCATGAAGTAAGGAGAGTGGTATTTTCCCCTCTGTCTCCTGTCTATGGCTCATGACATTGTTTATCAGAGGCTTTGAAGCCTTTGAAGGGGAATGCCATCAAGATCACAGGGTGTTATTGTCCATTTTAACAGAGACTCGCAGTGTTTGCCTTACTTATGCTACCTTTGAATGAGGACCTTCCAGATACCAGCTGTCAGACTCTAATTTATATTAAAGTTTTTTCTTCATGAATGAATTAGAAGAAACTTTCCCCCTTTCCTGGAACCCAGTCCAACAGAAAATATTCCCCATCAGCAAAATTTCTTGGATGTCAATAACAACACAAATTCCTTTAATGACAGACCTATTGGAGCAATTCCTGGCTCTTGGTGGTGTTTTGCCATAAACATGTAAGTTATGCTCCTGAAGTGGAAAAGATCTTTCTGGAAAATGTGTTTTGACTTTAACAAATATTTACATTCCTTCCTAGAATGCTCGTTAACCAAGCTTTCTTGAGGCTCTCTAATGTTCCTAGCTTTCAGATAATGCCCTGTCATAGGTAACTCCTTTCCTCAAGCTGCTGCTAGTGAAGAGGTGTTTCTGAGCCCTTCTGAAACATTCTGGCTCTTAAATAAAACAGGTCTCAGGCAGTGTGATCTCCTAAAGTAAGTAAGACATCTTTGACTTGCTTGAAGGAAAAACTGGAGGAAATCAAGAGGGTTTTAATGTGACAACACTTTGGCTTGAGCTTTCTCCTTTCCATTTCCTGACTCTAATAAAAATATCTTTCCCTTAAATACCTCAAACCTGAATAAATTGTAAGAATGAAATGTTTAAACCAGCTTTTTTTGCTCTGTAGCAGCACCCCCCAAAAGTTGTTTTGTTTTTACTTTGTTGCAAGCTATTTAAAACTGTAGAATGGAGACATATAATTTTCTTTATTGTCTAAGTATGTGTCATTCAGATGTGCAGTTGTTTCCTCAACCATTATAAATTCAGTGCCATAAATTAGCACATGCTTCTATAGATTAAATATTTGGGCTTTAAACAATTTGGTTCTATGTCCTAATTAAATACATCTCAACAAATTTTAACTCAACAACTAAGTAAGGCAAGGAAATTTTTTTACATATGTTCGCATGTCTCCATTAGATATGTATGTACATGTGTGTGGGACTTACGGTAACTTTCAAAGTATGTAATCAGCAACTCCAAGATATACTTTCCCACATTCTAAGCTCAAACTATCCTAAAGTGAGGAGTCTGTATAACATTAGTACTCTACTTTAGCTACATTTATTCACTTCTTTCTTTATTTAATAAATATTTTTGAGCCCCCATTTTCTCCCAGGTACTCCCGTAGCTGCATTTTATAGCAATGAAAAGTTAGGTGGACTGTTAAACCATTCTTTTTGACTAAACAGTAAATAGTAATCCAAAACATATCAAAACTCAAGTTACTGTGTCTATTGAATTGTAAACCAATAGAAAGTATAATTATGTCAGCATTTGTTTGGGGGAAATAATTCAACATTATATATCCAATGCAATTTTCATAGCAAGGTAACTATAATATGATGAGTTTATTTAAAAATAAGAATTACTTTTGCTCAATAATCTAATATTCTGACTGTATTGGTAGTTATTTATTATAACCAAGTCTCGACTGCACTTTCAACATTTTATTGTCAAACATGAACAATAGTGGACAGATCTGTAACCATGACCTACGCAACATTGCTTTAAACATCATTTTTCCCCCACAAGTGTGTGTGTGTGTGTGTGTGTGTGTGTGTGTGTGTGTGTGTTAATGGGAGTGGAGATTTGTGTCTGTATATAATAAAATATTCCACTTGAAGCTCATGGGATAGCTTCTGAGATTCAACAGATTCATTGGTTCAAAGCATCATCTGAAAACAAAGTTTTAAATTTAGGTTGCAAATGCAACCACCCAAGGGGGATTAATCCCCCTTGTACATAATGACCTTCAACGCTTATATCATCACCAATACTTGAACAATCAAAGCAAAGCAGGAAGAGGAGTATGCTTAGTCCAGGATTAGTGTGATGAAAGGAAACCTGTTCTGCTTGTTTTATTTATCTGACTGTTTGTGAAGGCACAAGGATGATAAAAAATAGCTCCCATGATGAACAACCAAAGTACATTTACCTACTACTCCACCCTCTTCCAGATTTGCACTGAGGGTGTCTAAATTGCTTGCATTATTTGTATATGAAGAGAATACCACGTTTCTACACTGAGCTTTATTGTCAGGATAGAGTAGGAGTTTGATTTGCTCACGTGAGCTCCTAGTTACGAAACTCCTGAATGTGAATGAAAGCTGGGCATAGCTGAGGGCACAGCCTGTTATAAAGATGACAAATGGCTGGTTATCTATCAGATTCTGGCCTGCTAAGCTTTTAGCATGAGCCCTGAACAAAGTTTTTACAACATTTTAAGCCTACAATAAAAAATTAAAAAAAAGTAGACTGTCCTTAAAAATCTGGAATTTCAACTCTTCTTGAAAAATTAGAAAGTATGATGTCTGCACTCACAATGGCCTAATGGCATCTGTACTCTGAATGGGCACATTCTCCTGCTATACTGAAGTTTCCACCTGGCCAGGGTCATTCTTCGATATTCCTGGCGAAAAGAACTTGAGTTTGTTAACTTGGGTCTATAGCTATTAAAAGTGTTGCTTCTTCCATGTAAACTGACTGAACCAAATGAACAGGTTTCCAGGGACAGAAGCCCTGTTTGTGACTTCATAATTGGGTGTAAAAATTTGTATTTTGACCAAGTATCAAGTCACAATGTAAATGAATATCTAATGTGTTAGAATATGAAGAGGAAATTTCCAAGTAGATGAGCAAGAATCAGTTAGATAGTGTTAAAACCCTTTAGGAATTATTAAAAAAAAAAAAGAATGAGAGGGGAAGATATCTCTTTTCAGAGTGCTGTTGCTTGTTGTCAGTCCCTATTTATCCCAAAGAGGGAGGCGTTGGGGTGCTGCCTCCTTCGCCTCAAGCCTAATGATGGTGGCTTCCATGGGGTCATCCAAAAGCTTGAAATATGTTCCCTGTGGTTAAGAAGCATCATTAGAAGATGCCTAATTCATGTCAGAGAGAGGGATGCACATTCCCTTTAGATAGTAAGTCTACTTCTATTGAGTGTGCCGCAAATAATGATTTCAGTGAACCAGACAGATGTGGGCTCCCCATGCAGGAGAAGGCCTGTTTTGTATCCTCTTGAGAGGGGAACATGAGAGACTCTAACAGCAAGAGCCTGTGAGGAGTAGACAGCCTGAGAAGTCAAAGAAAAAGGTCCACGTGTGTGGGGGAAAAGGGGAAGCAAAGACAAAGCTGACCACCTGTTCCATAACAGACTTCATAGCTTCTAGCCAGCTGGAAAGGAGAATATATTTAGCACTACATGAAGTTTAGAATTATGTTACATAAGATTTGGAACTTTACTTACCAAATTGAACCCGTATTTGCACCTTAGAGTGACCTTAAGACTGTTATCACCTGAAAGGGATCATTAATGTCATGTGATTTCTCAAGGTCTCATCAGGGTCAGGAGAAGGTTACCACCACCGACTACATTTTAAATGGACAACTAGACACAAAAACAAAGTTGTGTTTTGATGATGTAAGGATTTGTGCTTGTTCATTGTACTGGATACAAAACACCACCAGCAGCATAGCAATGAAGCAACCAGGCTGTGAGGGGAGTTTGGCACGTAGCCTTCAGGCCCTTAGACCTTCTGGCTTTCATGTGCAGCTCTATAAATGTGCTGATGAGCTGGTCGCCTGCTCTGAGGTCACCAGCATATTGCCTAGTACATCTTTCTATTATTTGCCAAGGCTGCGGAAACCATGATTGGCATTAATTTTTTTAAACTATTTTTAACTCCCCTCTAATCTTCCTTAAAATCTTAAATTCTATCAACTTATGGTTACTTTCATCAAAATTAACTTTTATTTTTACATTCTCAACAATTTCCCCTTGTTGCACAAGGTAGATAGAAGGTAGAATGTCATCATGTACAGCCACTTACAGACTGTGGAAAGCCCTCAATGCCTTCTTCCCTGCCTGGGAATTTTATGGCATGCTCCAGTGCCTCATTTTTTCATTAGAAAATAAAAGGAAATAAGTGTTTTGATATTTCCTAGAAATTTATCTAGAGTTAGAGAAAGAGAAGTAAATGAAAATGAAAAGTGTTGAAATTAATAAGGTGACGGTTGAAGTACAATAATTATAAAGAAGCAAAAGAGAACCAAATTTATTAGCATGTTGTTGACTTACATCCTAAGTAGGCTTCCGGTGAAAGAAAATGTCCAACAGAAAAATGTAAGAATAATGTAGGTTAAGTCGCTTATGTCAGAAGCAATTGATACTTAATATCATAAAATTAGTTAATTGGACATATTTATAGAAAATAGAGCAAAAGTAAATCAATTTATAATTCCCTGGGTACATTTATTTAGATTTAAAAATATGAAGACAGACATTAAAAAAGAGGATGAGAGGAAAGGGACTATGAAAGAAAGGACCTTTGGGAATTCATGAAATATTTTCTATGCACATATAGTTAAGTATTTGTACATTTCAGAGAAAGATAGTGAGGCAATAAAACAATTAAAAATTAAACTGATATTTTAAAAATTACTAATATATTCATTTCTTCATCAATTCATAATTATATCATGGATATATTTAATTTCTCAAATAGTTAAAAACACATGTTATTTGAGCAGTCAAGTTTTTTTCTTTTCTTAAATCAAAACATCCAGTAGCAGGTAAGAAGTAGAAAAGCATTGTTTTAAAAATATATTCTTAGTACCTAAGGGAAAAGGAGAGACTATAAAAGAAAAATACGAGAATGCTGATGAATTACATTGCAAATTCTTTGGGAATATTATAATATTTATAAGTCGGAGCCTAAAGAGATGATGCTCAAAAAACCAAAACAAAACAAAACAACAAAACTGAAGAATGAACCAATGAATGAATGAAAAACTCAATGCCTCACTAACCTCAGAACTTTTCAAAAACAAGCATATAAATCTGGCTTTACGCCCCTCTCCAATGTTGCAGCTTCATGGAGTGATTGCTGGAATGTTAAATGTAGATTAAAGAGATCTCAGAAATTCAGTCTAACTCCCTCATTTCACACAGAGACCTGGTGATAGGACAGGGTAAGGCAACACCACATGCAGGCCTAGAACCCAGGTTTTCTAACTTCATTGTGTTCTTTTCACTATGGCATTGGTCTGACAAATTCTTTAGTGTTAAAGTTATTGGCTCAAAATGAAATCTTCACATTGACATTGTAAGCAGTATTGAGGAATGGTTTAGAAACCTTCCTCGACGTAGGCAGTTAAAGGCAGTGTATACAGCAGTGATTCAAGCATAGGCAGTGACCTTGACTTCACTTGAAGCTTCCCTTTCTGGGTAAGAGTCTATTGTCAAAGTTGGAAAGGTAGATAGATGGTTTAGGAGAAAATTATCTTGAGGTCCGATGAATTCTTGCGCTTAAAAAATGGGGTAGGTTTGCCACTAAGTGTCCTAGAGAACATTTCTCAAATATAAGCACTGTTATGAAAAATGTTTCTTTTATTCAGAATTCTAAAACTAAAATAAGGAAAGTTTTAAGTAGAAATGGATGAACTCATAGTTTCTAATAACAAGCAATGCACTTTTATTCAAAGCATGTGCTGTCTTGAGAGCTGTTTAAAAAATACCCGCATTTATCATCTCAGTGAATATTATTTGGTATTTTGCACAAGACTGACTGCAAACTATGACTCCATCTCGTTCATCAATTAAAGAAATTTTCATAATGGCAAAAAACACAAGGCTAATACCACCATATTCTCAAAAACAATGACTAACAATTGCAGGATATAAATGAAAAAAAAAAAGTGCCATGAAGATAATGCAGTGGCTTTTAAACACTTGTGAGAGAGTCCAATTATAGTATCTCCTGCTACCTTCTGTCTTTCCGAATAACCTGCCCATCCATGAATGGGACCATGTATCACTTCCTCCAAAACAATTCCATTCAGTTCAATCATGAAGAAAACCTCTTTTATGCAGATCCCCCACTTCCTTCCCTCTGATGTCCAGGTCTTTCAAGCTCACTAAGTCACACAGCATTTCTGTGCATTGTTACCTCCTCCTCACTGAGGTTGTTGGGAAACACTTCAAACAGCCTGTTCCGGAGAGGGACGAAACTGGGGAGGGGGAAGGGGATGGAAGGGAAATCAAGGCATTCCTTGGCAACACAATGAAATAAAAAGTGGGAGTTGGCGTTTGGTGGTGGTGGATGGGGAATAATCTTTATTGAGCCAAATGGAATGGTACCTGAGAGGAGTGTTTAATTTATTCTAAAGAGAAAAATTTATTTAGGAGTTAGGTAATTACTTTAAATTTGTGAAAGTACATACATAGAAAAGCAGTGTTAAGAGAATAATTTGGGGGTATGAAAGGGAGGCCCGAAAGGATGTGGAGATGTCTTTGACATCCCTAAGTTTTTCAAAGGCTCTTAATTTTTATTCTAACCCCCCGAGACACGAGGCACTTAGCATCAGCACAACAGACCCAGTCTGGACTCGTATGTGGCTACATTCGTTCTGACACAAAAACCTGTGTATAAGATTTCTCTTTGTGACATGTTCCCTGTAATAAAAACATAAGCATACTAGATATGTATAGCATAAAGGCTGATTGTTTTTTAAACAGGAGGCTTTTCAAGGTTTACTGCAAGGCGTCAGCTACTCTTTAAGTTAAAATAATGTTTGACAGGTCAGTAATGAGACATAAAAGATTTTTTTTTTAAACCAGACAATTTTGTACAACTAAAGGGGGCAGAAACAGAAACATCAAAGCTCAGGAACTGTATACATTGCACAAAGCATTAAAAGTTTCTGTTCTCTTTAACATTTTGACATATGTTGTATAGTGTGGTTAGAGCTATTAAGAGAATGCAAACTTCTTTCCAAGCAGTTCTTTTACTGCTCATATCTTTCCATGGTCACCTGAAGGACACTTTGAAGTTTCCCAGGAAAATGGGTGAGGTTCTGCTGTGCTTTGCTGGGTAGCATAAGTGCCAAGAGAAAATGCTAATTAAGGCATGTCGTCTAATCTATCAATTAAGTAGTATTTGTTCTTGATTTAAATAACATTTTGATTTTTTAAAGCAGAGATTCCAAGAGAAATCTCCTGTCTTCGGTAGTCACCCACCTCTATTAGGACTGAGGACCTCTCCAAGGGCTGAGTTAGTATTGGCAGGTTGACCAACTTTTCAATTAAAGACATGTGGAGTCTCTCCCAGCTGGTAGATGTGAAACACCATATAGATTTGGGAGGGATTTTTCGTAACTATTATATTCTTCTGCTTGATCATTTATTATTTGATTGGATAGTTTTTCATTTAGCTTCAGCGAGTCCTCAAAAGTATTTTGTAGGTGAAATAAGATCAGTGTGATCATTTCTGAAATTAAGTTTGAATGCTCGGCAGAAATGCTTCCATGGAGGGATGCTTTTCAGAGCATGTTATAGGTTAAGGGACAGAGAGACCCTTCAGTTTTCTTATAACTATTCTCCTGAGCTTGATTTCCAAAGGCAAGCTATTCCTTGAAGAGTCACCATCTTGTAATGGAAGAAGCATGGACTTTAGAACGAGACACTTGTAGATTTTTAGGGCTGCCTCTACCACTTACCAGCTGGGGAACCTGGAGAAAGTCCGCTAACTTCTCTGGGCTTTGGGTTTCTCATTTGTAAAATTGGGATAATGATACTAATTTATGGGGTTTTATTATGGGAATTAAAATGTAACTTATGTAAAGATTTAACATGTAACAAGCACCAGTTCTCCCATTCTACCTTCAACAGAAGGAAAACCAATTGGAAAGGCATCCATTTGGGAGCCAGAAAAAAAGTATGTTCAAGATTATGAGGAGGAAACGAGGTTTTCTCTTTATATTAATGTTTATTTTTGTAGTTTCAAAGCCTATGATCCCCAAAACTTGAATGTTGGAATCAGAACAAATGAATGAGAGGATTGTGTAGATTCATTTCTCTCTATTCTTTTTTATTATTTCTGACTCTCCACGCCCAGCATAGCTTTAAAAGGAAGCTGTTTGGGGGATCAGCATGAGCACGCTGAGTGAACACAGATTCCTCCGCCTCAGCTTGTCCAATGCTGACTTTCGGGTCTTCTTCTGCCACCACCAACCACCTGAACTTGAAAGCTAGGACTTCTCCTAGTCCTCTCTGGTATTTCCTGCATACAATCCACCTCCAAGACCTTTCGTGGCTACTTTTGATTGGACCCAGTTCAGTTCCTTTCTCTCATTCCTCTTTGACTCTAAGTTTTGGTACAATTTGATTCTTTCTTGGACTACTGCCAGGCCCTTTTAATTGGTGTCTCTTTCTCTCATCTCAATCTCTTTTAAATACAAAACAAATTATGTAACTCCTCTGCTTAGAACTATTAAATATATATATATATACACATAGATATATGTATATATATATATATATATATATATATATATATATATATATATATATATATATATATATATATTGGGTTGTCAGAAAAGTCATGATGTATTTTTTTCTAAGTTTTTCATTGCAAAAATGCATCATGACTTTTCCGACAACCCAATATATACATATATACATATTTAATATATGTTGGGGGTGCCAAAAAAATGTATACAAGTGAACATTTTGGTCAACTTTGCTCAAGCAGTAGTTCGTTGTAATCAGAGTGTCTGGATGTTGATGGTCACCACTTTGAGCACCTCTTGTAATTGCAGAAGTCAAATGTGATTTGTATTTATCTTTTGTTATCAGTATATATTGAGTATTGAAATTTTAATACAGTTTCCCTTTCTTAAAATGTGTATACATTTATTGGCATCCTCTGTATATATATATATATATATATATATATATATATATATATATATATATACATCCTTAAAACTAAAATCTGAATGCCTTAGTATAGTGAATCAGAACGGGTCCTTTGTGATGTGGTTCAAGCCTGTGTATTTAGCCTTATATCTATGCTTTCCCTTGCTTCCTAAGATCCATCCTGAGTGGTCGGACAATTAAGTTCACAAACTCATTGCAACGATGTTGCTAACCTTTTTTGATATCAGAGGGATTGTTCATTATGAATTTGTACCAACTGGGCAAACAGTTAACCAAGTTTACTATTTGGAACTGCTAAAAAGGGCTATGTGAAAAAGTTAGACTACCTAAATTTTTTGCCAACAATCTGTGGCTCTTGCATCACGCCAATGCACCGGCACACATGACACTGCCTGTGAGGGAGCTTTTAGCTAGTAAACAAATAACTGTATTGGAACACCCCCCCTACTCAACTGACCTAGCCCCCAATGACTTCTTTCTTTATCTGAAAATAAAGGAAATATTGAAAGGAAAACATTTTAATGAAATTCAGTACATCAAGAGTAATATAACGACAGCTCTGATGGCCATTCCAGAAAAAGAGCTCCAAAATTGCTTTGAAGGGTGAACTAGGCACTGCCATCAGAGCATAGTTTCCCTAGGAGAGTACTTCAAAGGTGACTGTAATGATATTCAGCAACGAGGTATGTAGCACTTTTTCTGTGATGAGTTCGTGAACTTAATTGTCCTACCTCGTAGACCCCTAGGATTGCACTCACCCTATTGGATTAAATATATTTCCATCTCCTGGACTATGAACTCTATGAACAGTAAACATAATATTCATCTTTATGATCTCAGGCTATTCCTCATGAGATATTATAAATTAAGGCTGGTTGAACAACTGAATTGAAGATATGGGATCAGGTTACATGGATGTGGCAGAACAGGAGACAGATAAGTGTGATGAGACCAGGCAACATTTGCAACCTGGAAGGAAAATAAAAGAATAAGCTCTATATTATTTAGGGTAATTTTGGCATAGGAATTTTATATAATGAAAACCTATTAGTAGCAAAGAAAGAATAGTGGAAGGAAATTTAGTGTCAAGTGGTATATTTACTTCAAAATGCCAGTGGATCCCTTAAGGTTTTAGATTCATTGTATCAGCTAGGGTATGGCCCAAGCTGTTGTAAGAAATAGACTCCAAACTGTAGTGACTTAAATAAAACAATAGTGTATTTGTCATGATTTCATGATAAAAGTGTTTATAAAATATCAGGAGATGGAAGAGGGATCACTTTGACAGTGGGACTGAGGGAGTTTTTTGCAAGAGAAGTGATAATTGGAATGAAACTTCAAGGATGCTTAGAACTTTAACAGGTCAAAGACAGTCAGGAAAAAGGCATTCCTATAGAAAGAATAGCATGAAAAAAGGAGACACATAAGACACATTCAGTGTTTAGGGGAGTGCAAATAGTTTGGCATGATGAAGTAAGAAAGTAGTGAGAGATGAGGCTGATCAGGTATGTGGGAACCATACCTGTAAAAAGCCTTAAATGTTAAGTTGAATAGTTGGGTTTATGGGAAATCTGTATGTAATGTCCCACATAAGGTTTTGATCCATGTGGTGACATGACCCAAGCTTTAATATAGAAGGATCCTTCAGATTGTAATGGGCAGGAAGAAATGATTTATTTCTATAAGGTTATATGGCACCTTGGTCATTCCTATGGTGCAAAATCTGGGTAAGGGGGTTTACCATAGGTAAAGGTAGATTTTTCTAAATCTGGATAGAGAGGAAAGTTATTTTATCTGGTATAACATGACATCTGGAATGAGTGCCTTAGCATCCACATCCCCATCCAAATATCAAAATACCTGGGGGAGGAAAAGGTCAGAAGGTGAAGTGTCTCCTTCTAGGACTAGTGGGAAGAGCAGGATATAATTATCTTTATTAAACAAGACATGCCAGGAGTTGAATGGCTCTCTTAAAATCCAAGCAAACTTAAAATGTATGACCCTAAACTACATGCCCCCAGCCTATCCACAAAAAAAAGATGTGGCTGTGTACTATTTCCTTGGGGGTGGGGAATAGAATAAAGTATATATTTCTTCACACATCTAAAGATTCCTTTGAACTCATTCTACTTATATCCCTACACACTTTTATTTGAAGGCTGCAGTGCCCACAAATCCAGGCAGATAATTTACATTTTGATGTAAGCAATTTTGAACAATTTTTCCTCTCTGTATTTTTGGCTAAAATTTTTAGTCAGAAAGGAGTGAGTCATAGACTCATAAAAAAGAGATATTTGGGTCATCAGTGACATTACTACAATGCTGAGTCTATAACAGTTTTCAGGTTTAACTTTTTTTTTTTTTAAAACCCAAACCCATATTTTATTGTGCTCAGCTAAAGAAATTTAGTGGAGACAACTCCTAGCGTTTGTCTTCTATCTACTGGAATATTATTTCCCAAGAAGGAGTGAAGCCCATGAGTTCACAGGAAGGTGACATCACTGTAATGTAGAGAGATCACTATGAACTTTATGAAACACAAATTTAGGGTTTGTATATATGGAAGAAATGTAAATTCTTCCATGTAAATGTAAATGTAATTCATTGCTGGTTGAATGAATAGGATATGTAAGGAAAAGCACACATTCATTCTTTCATTCATTCACCAACATTTATTAAGTGCTTATAGGTGTTAAACAGAGCTGGGTACTTAGAACTTAAAGGACAGTGAAAGATAAACCAGGAAAGATAAGTGAGAGATGGAGTGTGGAAGGCCTCACATCGCTAACTAAGACATTTATAATTTCTCTTGGTGGCAATAATGAATCCCTCAAATGAGCATCGTGTTTGAAAGATTAATCCAGGAGCACTGTGTGATGATTGGGTAAAGGTAGAGAAAGAAGGCAGGAGAGTACTTAGGGGAGGCTCTTGTAATAATCTAAGCATGAGGGGCCAAGCCCTAGTCAGTTGATGACTGAGGGATGAAAAAGAATGGGAAATTAAGAAACAGTAGGCCAAGAAAGAACAGAAGTAATTGGTAAGTGGTGTATATGATGAAGGAAAAAGGAAAACATTTTAGAGGGGGAGTTTTTACCTAAATACTATTTATTATATAATACCAACTTGGTAGATTCAGAACATAGGAATTTCCATTTTTTCTCCTATGTATTCATTACCGCTATATCTAATCAGGTCTAGAATATTTAGGAGCATGACTGAATGGTCATCTAGAGAATCTTATATGAAAATTAAAGTGTAGAAAAATAGTTTCCCTTTTATGTCATTCCATAAAAGGAGAATATGAAAATATGTTTAAAAACAATTATTATAGACAATTTCCCACTATAAATAGAAGGTAATATTTTGTTAATCTATATCCAGGAATCAAATATTGGCTTAGAGATGATTTTTTTAAAAACTGCCAGAAGATACATGAATATTTTATTTGCTTGCGACTTAACTACATAATTTTTTTAGGGTAAGATTTCTATGCCAACTTGGTTTTATAAGGAAAATTAATGTCAGTAAGCCAGATAAGAGAAAAAAGATGTAGGTCAAGAATTTCATGTCTTTCTGCAGAGCTATCACTATAAATGGCTTACTTAAAATTGAGTGTTAGCTAGGATTAAAAGTGTGAAAACCAAGGTTTGGTTTTCCAAACCGTAAGAACCATGAGGGATCGGTTACTATGCTTATTTGAGAAACATCAGCTCCTGATCTTGAATAAAGCAAATGGGAAGTGAGTTAAAGAGAGAAGAAGTTGGTCAGTTGGTCGGGAAACTCAGCAGTGATCAGGAGCATAGCAGGATTTGGATTAGGAAAGAGTAGATATATAAACAAGCCCAGCTTCTTAACAGGCATCTAGAAGAAAGTAGATGAGTATACCAGGGGTCTTAAATAGTTTAGTGTACCCAGTGATAATTGTTCAGCCTTTGTCAGAACACGGTTCACATTTTTCCACTACAGTACTACCCTCACTCCCAGAAGAACTCCATTCTCTCATAGATCTTTGCATTCCTTTTTCCTTTATAACATTTATCAAAGTTAGTGTTATACATGTCTGTGATTATGTGATAAATGTGTCTTATCCATCAGGCTATACACTTAATAATGGAATAGAAGGAGCCATGGCTATTATGCTCACCATAGTGTTCCTAGCAATTATTAGAGGGCCTGGTACATATTTTATTTCCAATAAATATCTGTTGAGAAGATTAATGTCTAATACTCATATTTCTATAATAATTTTTTAAACTTTTATGTCTAATTGGCAAACTAGTTGGAAGTAATCAGAAATAGGTGGTATATACTGATAAGATTGAAAGCTCTCAATGTTCACATGTCAGAGAGCAAAATGAGAAACTAAAGTGACAAATAATCAACATTTTAATGGCTTATTGATGATCAATTTAGCATCCATCTATGAAAAAAGATCCAGGAGGGACTATGAAAATACACATTAATTGATTTCACATTCATGAAAATTATCAAATTATGAAGTTCAAATTAGTGAAAATTAAAAATAAAAGTGAATCACTGAACATTTAAACTATGGTGGGAAAAACAATATTTCCATAAGGGGAAATCATGGCTGACCACATCATATAGTCTCTTGAAAGGATATGCATTCATGACTGTGGATAAAGGATAAGCTGAAAATGTAATCTATTTTCACTTTCAAAAGCTTTTAACAAAGTTCTGCATCAAAAGCCATTGGAAAAAAATTGTGTAACTATGGAACTGGGGAAAATGTTTTGTCATGAATAGGAAATTGGCTTTGAAATAGGAAATAAAGTGTAGTGATAAATGGACGTTTTTTTCATTGGAAAAAGTAAACAGTGAGGTTCTCAGGGATCAGAGCTGATATGACTTTTGTTCAACATTTTAACAAATGATCTGTAAAGGGAAAAAGGCCTCTGGAATGTTCACATCTGAAGACTACGTAAGTCTTTCAGGTAAGGAAATGTGAGATGTCAAGTCAACAGGCTGAGCTGCAAGAGAGACTTTACATACTGTTTGAGGGCAAAAATGTAAAGGGTGTTTTACCTTTTGTTTTTATAAAAATGATCATATAACATGGTAAATAAAACAAACAGCACAAAGGGATAAAAAATAAAATGAGGCTCTCAACTCAGATCACCCTTCATCTCTCTCAACTTGGTTCTATTCCACAGAGATTGCCACCTAATACAATTTCTGGATGTTGCCTCCTGAAACAATATGTGTATATATGTGCACTATATATATATATATATATATATATATATATATATATATATATATATAAAATATTTACACATACATGGGGACTTACTATACACATTATTCTAAGCATCACTTATTATTTACTTAAGAATGAATATTGTAGATATGTTTTCTAGTAGTAGAAACCATTGCATTCTTTCTAATGAATATATATATATATATATATATATATATATATATATATATATATATATATATATACATTCATTATATGGGTTTTTCTATATCTAATTGACTTGGTTTCCTAATGATGGATATATTAGTTGCTTCCTGTTTTTGTTATTATTTATGTGTTATTGTGATTTTTATTATTGTTAATATTACAACAAATGCTTCAAGGACGTACTTGAATTCATATTTCTTTACGTATTTGTAAGTATACCTCTAGGATAAATTCCCAAAAATCGGATTGTTGAGTCAAAGAGTAGGCGCAGCTATAGTTTATTTTGCTCCATATTGTTGCCTTCTAAAAACGTTGTATCACCATATACTCTTACAAGTAGGAAATGAGCTTGTTTCCCCATACCATAGTTAATAGTGAATATTATAAAAAAAACTTTTAGATTTTCACCATTGTCACCTCAATAAACTTAATTAAAATTTTAAAAAAATATATTTTAAATTTTCCATTAAATTTATTTTAAAAACACAGGCCCCACACATACATACTTAAAATGGTCACCATTTTCAGCATGGAGACAATGGAAGCAGCCATAGACTGAGAGGGGAGGGGACACAGTAAGAACAAACTGTGCTTTGAAGAGGCTGGAGAAAAGGAGAGCAAAGTAGCAGGCAGGAGGCAGAGTCAAGACTCAAGTCAGGAAAAATATCTTACTTTAGGAATTTGAATGATTTAGAATTGGAGTGGCCTGTCTCCCTGAGGTAGTAGATAGATTCCTTGCCACTGGAAATGGATAAGCTGTGGCTGAGACAGCCTCTGGCTAGTAACCCTGCAAAAGAACTCATGCACTGGGGAAAAGGCTCTACAATCACCTTGTCCCACGCTTGTCATACAGGGAAATAACTGACAGCTAACTGGAGCCTTCCAACAACATACACACTTTTTGTGGAACTGCAGAATCTGCATGTGTATCACTCATTATGGAGAACTCACTGAAGTCAATGGTAGAATACCACAGAGCAGAAAGAGATGATCTTTAAAATTTCTTCCAGTTTGAAGTTTTTATGATTGATACATTAAAAAATGTTTGTATTTAATATCCAGATTAGGGGAAAATAACATGGCTGACCAAATCCCTAGGTGATTGTTGATGCTAGGGGCTTAATTTTACAGAAAAAAATGAAAATAGTTGATTACAAGTTAATATATTTTGAGAAAATCATGCCAGACCAAGACATATTTTGAAACAAAAAATAGTTTCCATTGATAACCTCTGCTTTCATAGCTTATTATACATATGTGATTTTCATAAGTATCTTCCTCATCTGTTTACACACAGTAAGCCTTCCATCCAGCTAAATACGTTCCATACCCACTCAATTTTAGTTACAACTTGGCCCATCTCACATGTACACACTTGTTTTCTCATCTGGGATTTCTACTAATTAGTAAGATGCCTGATATAAGGACCAAGCAAAATGAAAAAAAAACACACTTCACAAATACAGAAGTTGAAGCCTTTTTTCCTTGCAGTTATTTTAGGATTTTGCTAAGAGCCTGGGGGTGGCATTTAGTTTAGAAGATAACTATCAAGGGTGTTTGAAAACATTTTTACCAATTTATATTGAGATGCTTGCTTTCAATATGGGCAATCTTTCAAACGCCTGATTAAATTTGTTGGAAGTTTTGTTTGCTAAAGCATTTCGCATCCTGGGAAAATAAACCAAATATGTTGTTTCTCTTTGTTCTCCACTGAGCCATGCAAAGTTAAAGAGAGCTTAAAAACAAAGAAAGACAGACAAAAAATCAGAACAAATCCCCTCTAAATCAAATTGACCTTTTCTCGGCAATTTTTTTGACTTCTTGGTAGGGACTGAATCTCTACCCTTCTCTTTTTCTAGGCGCATTCTGGGTGGCCCACTTCCTGTGGCTGTTTCATTCTCTGAAATGACAACATTTGTGGATGATAGTAGCTTAAAAACATTAATTTCCAGTCATTGGAAATAGGCTACGTTTCACTCAAAGCAAAGAAACCCTTCCTGCTTCTGACACTTGAGCTTTATTGCTGCTGATTTCAGACACCCCAAACACAGGGAGGTGAGGAGAGCTTCTGGAACCGTTTCCTTTGTCCACTGCTAGCTTTGCCACCTGCCTTTCCAACCGCCCAGCCAGGCTGCTAGCACATTCTCTTCTCAGGCTGGTGTTGGGGGGAAAGGCACGAGTCTGGAGAAAGAATTTATTTTAGGTAAATGTAATCAAGTGGTGAGCTTTTATTTTTACCTTTTCTAGATTCAGAAAGATCTCACTTCAGAATGACAGAATTCTGGACTTCAGTTTCAGAGATTTTCAGTTTTATAGATGATGAAACAAAGTCTTTGCTTTTCCCCTTTATGACTCGCTTCCCTTTTTTGACAAAAGGAAATAGCTTTGCAGTGTACTCAAAATAAAATTCAATTTCCTTCACAAATCAACCCCCAGGGGGCTCTAATTGGTACAAATTTGGTCCCATTGAACTTTACCTTGAGTAGATATCTGCCAAATAGAAGATAATTGACTTTATCTATTTTATATCTTACTTAGCATTGCTGTCTATACACAGAGTCATCAAGATATTCCATTCCATACCATTGAATATTGGAAATTATTCACTGAGCACCTATTATATGATAAATAACTTACACATTGTCACCCTTCAAGCATCTAACAATCCTATGGGGTAGTTATCCCCACTTATCGGATGAAGAAACAGACTCATGGGGTGAATTATCCTTTGCTTTACTGTTAGTAAGTGTTAAAGACTGCAGAGATATATATTAATATGTATATTAAGTTATGTATGTTATATACGTATTTCTGTTTCATGTAATTATTGCTCACAACTTTCTAACCATTGGAAAGAGACACTTGATATACTGGTAAAATATGGACTTTATAGAAACACTTAAACTCAAATGCCAGCTCCCTTTGGTCAAGTTATTCAATCCCAAGTAACTCAATTAAAAAACAAACAAACAGATGTCTCAGGACTATTCCCCAGAAGCAGAGCCTAAAGCAGGGCTTTGGGTACATGTGTTTTATAAAGGGTGTGCTCTTCTGGAAAAAGCAGTAAGGGGATGAGGGGAGCAGGACACAGAAGCAGAAAGAGTGGAGAAAGCATGTGGTCTCAGGGCAAATCTAGCCGTGGCCCAATCCACCAGACACTGAAACACATTTTGTGGCAGCATTTTTCCCACTGAGAGAAGGGGCAGGGCTTTTGTACCCCTCCATCAGTTGGTCATTGGCCTACCCCAGCAAAAGTTTGACATAACCTTCTCCTAGGTGACTTCTGGCCAGTTGACTCCTGTCCACCAAAGCCAATTGTCTGGAGAAGGTGGCAGGTGTCAGCCATTAGCCCACATCATCCTCAACAGCTGGGACATGGGTGTCCTGGAAGGTCAAGGTGAGTAGAGTAGGGCGTTTACAACATCTACAGTGTCAGCTTCTGTGGAGTGCCTACTAGATGCCATTTCTTATATTCCTCACATTAAAGGAACTCAGAATCTAATGGCAGGAAAAGTAAGTGTAGCAGAGGTTAAACTACAAGCGTGTTTGTAGTGTGATGGTCCATTTTGTTTGCCTGGGGGTGGGGATGGGAAGATGGAGGAGGAAAAGAAGGGAGAAGGAGAAGGGCAAAGGGACTAATGAAGGGTTCAGAAAAATCAAATGATACCAGGAGGAAGTGACCTATGAGGTGACTCTTGGAGACCCTTAGAAGCTAGTGGGAGGCGTGGGAGGGATGGCATTTCAGACAGTAGAAAAGGCATAAACAGAGGAGGCTTGATAAATCACAGCAGCTTGTGGGGAACAGTATTATGTCTGTAAAACTTGGCTAACTGAACCTTGTGAGGGCATGATGGGAGAGGACACTGGACAGGGGAGCCAGAGCCACCTCGTGAGGGGTCTTTTGGTCTATGCGTAAGGGTGGAAGTTAATACCGAGGCACTGGGAAGGTTGAAAGAAAAAAAAAAACAAATCCTGCAGGTGACATAGTTTCAGGTCTATGTTTGCCACGTCTGTGACAGTAATTATTTAGATGCATTTCACTCAGTAATTTGATTCATGAAAAGTTTCCCATTTGGTTTCTACTTCTTGTCTTCCACTTCCACTTTCCTGGGAATATCTAAAGTGTAAAATGGATAGTCTTGCCACACTAATATAATTGCTTAAAATGCATCAAAGATAATTCTGAGGTTGTTGTAAAAAAGTAGCACATTGCCCATTCCACATGCTAGCAAATGCGTGGGTTTGAGCACACAGCCCCAAGCTTGCAGGGGCTGCTGGTGGAAATCTTTCTCCAGGCATCTCCAAGCCTGCGCTCACCCTGACACTTACTCCCTAATCTCTGAGATTGTTCCACATCCCATTCTTTGAGCTCCATCAGTCACACAGTTGGTAGACTCCTGCTGGACTTCTTAGCTATGCGTTCACTCAAATCTACGGCTGACGTCATTGAACACTCATAGACTTCTTCAGGGTGGAGACCGACACATATTTTTGTTTATGGCCTCCATTGTTTTCTCTCCATTTTAATACTTTTCCCCTTTCCTTTCATGGAGTCATATTGCTTTTCCTTATGGCCTCTCGGTGTGCTCTGTGGAACTCCCCTGAATTCTAGCCAAGATGCCTGCATTAGAAATGCTTTTCAGAAAGAAGTACAGAGCATGGGCTGGGGTGTGGAGTGGTGGGAAATAGAGGTTCAGAGTCCAGTGTCCAATAAGGAACAAAGACACAAAAATGTCTCAGCAGCACTGTTTATAATAGCAAAACCTGGAGGCAACCCAAATGCCCTTTTTTGGGGGGTAGATGGTATAGTCACACAATAGAATATTGTATAGCTGTCAAATGAATAGATTAAAGTCCCACTCCACAATATAGATGAAACATAACAACATAATAAGTAAAAAAACTCAGTTTCCAAAATTTACATAAAGCATGATACCCTTTTTATAATATGAAAAATATTAAAGACGAATAAACATTTTAACAATACAAATATAGACAATAAAACCATATAAAAAAGGACTGATGAAACAGGATTTGAGATGATGGTTACCTTGCATGGGGGGAAATCAAAGGGATGGAATGGGGAAGGTATTAGGTGCTTGTCAAGGTCTTAGCTTTGATTTTTGAAAGGTGGTGGTTTCCTGTGTGCTTATTATTATATAATTAAAAATAACCCAAAATTATAAACCAGCTACATAAAAGATGGCCAATATGGACCAATGTCAAGAGTGTGTCATGAGCTGAGTATCATGATTAAACTCCCTTTGTGTACCTGAGATCCAAAACAAAAATCATACATAACTGCAGTAGACATTCAGGGGATAAAAAGCAATAGCAGTACCTGTGACATGATTTGTTTTGGGAATTAAGTGAGACAAGCTGTGAGTAGTAAGCATGAAGTTGTCACTTCAAATTCAGCTGTGAAAAGATAAGACTGCCGTTTTTTATTTTCTTTCAACCAATTGAAATTTGACTCCCAATTTGAGAGGACTTCAATTTGAGTTTTCAAGGGGTTTACCCATCTCTCTGCATCCTGCTCTCCCACCTAGGTTGGACCCAGGGTCTTTCAGAGCAGAATGGCGTTGGGGGTGTCCTGTGGGTCGTAGTGGTCTGAGTGACCCCTCAAGCTCTGACAGCTTCATTGCTCCTTAAGTAATTTGGGAACGGAGGTGAATCTTTGGCAAGATTGGGAACCATGATCCCTAAAGTTTGGCCTACGTGGGTATACAACACAGCCATGTCTTTCTGTGGCCCTACCACCTGGATCAGGTCTGAGTTAAGACCCAGGCATCCTTGTCCTCTGCCCACTCCCTGGGAATTTTCTCTCTCCTGTCCACAGAGTCACTCTGCTTGCCTCTGGAATACCTGGTATGTTCTGTTCAGTAAATTTAAATTTTTTGAAATAATATGAAAATATTGACTTCAAACAGCTTCTGCTTTGTGGCCTGCAAATATACTTAAGGCAAGAGACTACTCCAGGAAAATGGGACATGAGAAAATGTAGGCAGGAGAAACAAATATTTTAAATTTTCCTGTGCATACGTTAAGCACTGGTCAAGTGGCATTAGTTGCTGAGTAAATATTTTCGACCTGCTTCCACCCCCACGTTAATAGCAAGGATATGAACTTTTGTTTTCTTGCTTGGCTCAGGAAATCATACCTGATAACGTAAGGGGATTTCACGTGTGCAGGGTGGAAAACCCCATTTCTGGGTTTGCCTCTTCCAACTCTGCTCTTCTTTTCACAGAGCCAAGATTGTATTCTGATGCCCCAAATAGCATGACATATAGGAAGTACTCAATAAAACATTTTCTGATGGATAACTCCAAATTAGGAAATATGAAAGTGTTATTTTTTCTTAAAAAGAAGAAACCATGGATGAAGGCAGAATTCACATGTTGTAAAAATGGCTTGCGTCTTTCTATGGTTGGCACTCTCCAGCCCATCTTCTCTTTCTGCGCTGAAAGAAGTTAGCTGTTCTCTACTCCAAGGGAGGGAAGTGTGCTTCCTTAGAGTATGACTTAGAACATCCATACATACCTTTTAAGGCAACCCAGCCTCCCGTACTCCCTCCCACCACGTTAACAAGATAGGGACTGAGCTTAGTATTCTGTTTTCCTTTACTTTCCATTGATTCATGCCAGCAAGCAAAATAATGCACTATTCTCCCTTAAAAGAGCAACAGTTTAATCTGAGAAATGTCATTCTAAACAACAAACTGGCCATTTAGGAAAAATTCCCTTTGTGTCCTAGCAGTTCCACAGAAGTGTCTCCTGAGTAATCGGCAGTCCCCAGCCAATCTGTTCAGATGGCCCCGTCCTATCACTGGGTGTTGCAATGACATAAAAAAAACCCTATGTTTTGTGTTGGCTGATTTGAAAATGGATCTCTGTTATGGAGATAAATATAGAGAATGTATCAGGTTACTAATCTGCCATTGAACACGGGCCTCAAAGGAAAGTCATAATCATGCCTATCATATCTGTCTTCAAAGGCTGTCACAAATAGAGCGAATGAATTACAAAGGCACCTGCCTCCACCTTTATTGGCTGCCCTTTATTTACTTTTCTTTGTCTTTTGAAAATGATATCAGCTGATTTCATCATAATTAGATGATGATACTGAACAAAATCGTGACTTCTGATCTGCCTTATCATTGTTGACCTTGTATCGGTTTTTAAAAATAACTCACCTAGAAACTTAGGGCTTCTGGAATTTCATTTATTTTATCTATAGTCGACTATAAATGTTTTTGAATGGATAAAAGAGTATATACATTCAATTATCTCAACCTATCTCTCAAAGGGGTGTAAAGCTATCTTCTTTCAGTTTTATTTGAAAAGTATCTATTTCACTCAATACATCATTTCAAATTATTTAAAAAATCTAATTTTTTTCTTTGCTTAAAGATTGAAACTAGGGGATTATTTAATCTGCTGCATAAAACTATTTTACATCACTTAAAATTTTTATTAAACCACTTTCCAGGCTTATCAGCTGACTATCTCCTTGCTTTCAATTTTTTTCTTTGATCTTATTTTATAAACCCGGGGCCCTTCTGAACAGTATTCCAAGTGTGCTTTGTCGCTTGTAACTCTTAAACTAGATCTCAGATTTCTAGTACTTAGTAACATTACCAGTTCTGAGCATAGCAGAAAGGCAAACTTGCTGTTCTTATAAGTTTAAGGATTATTCATACTTAAAAATATATTTGATGTTAACATTTTACAACCCATTTCTAGGTTATTAGCAAATTAGATATTTTGAATAGAGCAATTATCTTAAAATTCAAGTGTAAGTTTCTAATTAAATATTAAAAACATTTGAACTAGATATTTTTACTTCTGGTATCACATATATCTGGCTAATGATAGTTTTTACAATTATGAAGTGCTTCTTTACTGGAAGGTCTTGGTTCCTTTATACTTTTCCAATCCCAGGACCTCTAACTAGTTTCTTTACATATTTTTATATGAAATTTATTATAGATGGAACAATTTCATATTTACAAATAAGTTGTGAAGATAATACGGAGATTTCCCAAACACCCCCATAACCAGTTCCTCCTATTATTGACATCTTATATTAGCATGGTACACTTGTTACAATTAATGAACCAATATTGATATGTTATTATAACTAAGTTCATACTTTATTCGGGCTTCCTTAGTTTTTACCCAATATCTTTTTCTGTTTCAGGACCCTATCCAGGATATGACATTACATTTAGTCATGTCTCCTTAGGCTCCTCTTGCCCGAGACAGTTTTTCAGACTTCCCTTGTTTTTGTTGACCTTGACAGTTTGGGGGAATCCTGGGCAGTTATTTTGTAGACTGTCCCTTAATTGGAATTTGTCTGATGTTTTTCTCATAATTAGACTGAGGTTATGTGTTTTTAGGAGGAAGGTCACAGAGATAAGGTGTCATTTTTATTCGATCATATGAAGGATCCATAAAATTAACTTATCACTGTGGATCTTGACCTTTGTCCTTTGGTTAAGGTAGGCTTTGTTAGATTTCTCCACTGTAAAATTACTCTTCTCCCAACCCCTCTCCCAACTGTTCATGCTGTTCTCTTTGAAAGAAAGTCTTATGAATGGTTCATACTAAGGGACTGGGGCTCCTACATAAATTGTTTGGAATTCTCCTGCACGGGAGGTTTCTCTTCTCCCCCATTTATTCCTTTATTTGATTATTCATTTACATCATGATGGACTCATAAATAGTTATTTTAATCTTTGAGTTATAATCCAGTGCTACTCTATTTTATTGCTCACGTTATTGCAGCTTTGACCATTGTGGGCTTTTTGAGTTGGCTCCTGTGCCCTTTGACATACTTTCATCACTGTAGGGTTTGTAAAAAATAAATTTTAACACTTCCTTACTTTCTGGCACTATTAGATGCTCAAGGCCTATGTTATATATTTTCTACACCAGTCCTAGAAGCAGCCATTTCTCCAAAGAGGCCTGGTTCATGTCATTGGTATTAGAATAGACAGCCTGGGTACATGTATTTGCTATTTGGGTGTCATTTTTTGTAGGTCTTCTCAACTGGCTGAACAATGAAATATATGTGTGTGTATTCTAATCTGTATTTATATTTGCTTTCTTATCAGCAATGAATGAGAGTTCCTGTTTCTTCACTGTTCACCAGCAATTGCTATTATCATTTTGATGGATTTTAACCATTTTAGTAGGAATATATTGGTATTTTATTGTTTTAATTTGCAATTACCTAATGACAAATGATATTGAGTGCCTTTTCATATGTTTATTTGCCATCTGTCTATCTTCTTTTGTTGTGTCTGTTCAGATCTCTTATTCATTTTTTAATTGGGTTATTTGTTTTCATATTGTTAAGTTTGAAGAGTTCTTTATATATTTTGGATAAAAGTCCTTTTTATGTGTCTTGTAAAGGTTTTTTTTCTCAGTGTGTAGCTTATCTTTTTATTTTTTAACAATGTCTTCACAGAGAGACTTTTTAATTTTAATTAAGTCCAACATATCAATTTTTTTCATGTATTATGCTTTTGATATTGTATGTAAAATCTCTTCACCAAACCCAGGGTCACCTAGATTTTCTCTTATGTTTCCTTTTAGGAGTTTTATAGCATTGCGTTTCACTTTTAGGTATATGATATGTTCTGAGTTAATTTTTATGAAAAATGAGAAGTCTGTTAAATTTTTTTGCATATGGACATCTAATTTTTCCATCATTTGTTGAAACTGTTATCCTTTTTCCACTGATTTGCCTTTGCCCTTTTGTAAAAAGATCAGTTGACTATATTTGTGGAGGTCTATTTCTGTACCTTCTATTCTTCTCTATTGATCCATATCTACTCTTTGCCAATACCACTCTGTCTTGATTACAATAGTTTTATAATAAATCTTGAAGTCAGGTGCTGTCAGTTCTCCAATTTTGTTCTTCAGTATTGTGTTGGATATTTTTGGTCTTTTGTCTTTCCATACAGACTTTATAATCAGTTTGTCAATATATACAAAATAGCTTGCTGATATTTTGATTGGGATCATGATGAATCTATAAATTAAATTGGGAAGAATTGACGTCTTAACAATATTGATTTTTCTAATCCAAGAACACAGAATATCTCTTGATTTACTTAAAATTTCTTTCCCTAGAGTTTTGTAGTTTTTGTTATATAAAACCTGTACATTTTTAAGTGTATGCCTAAGTATTAAATATTTTATTTAGGTTTTTTTTTTCTGGGTGCTATTGTAAATGGTATTATTTTTTTAATTCAAATTCTTATTTGCTGATATACAGGAAAGAAATTGACTCCTGGGTCCTAAAACCTTGCTAAATTCACTTATTAGTTATAGGAGGTTCCCCCCGCCCCTTTTTGGGCTTTTCTACATAGACAATCATGTCATCTGTGAACAAAGACAATTCTATTTCTTATTTCCCATCTTGAGGACATTTTTCCCCTTGTCTTACTGCATTAGATAGGACTTTCCAGTATGATGTTGAATAGACATGGTGAGAGGGCATTTTTGATTTGTTCCTGATCTTAGGGAAAATGCATCCAGTTTATCCCCATTAAGTATGATGTTAGATTTTGCTTTCTTTTTAAATTATTTATCATAATCAAATCAACCTGTTATAACAGAATACCAAAGACTATTTGGCTTATAAAGAACAGAAATTTAATTCTCACAGTTTTGGGCGTTCCAAGACCAAGGTACCATAGATCCAGTGTCTGGTGAGAGTCTGCTTCCTGGTTCATAGACAGCCATCTTCTGTCTATCACCTCACATGGTAAGAAGGGTAAGGGTACGCTCTTAGGTATCTTTTTAAAGTGTACTATTTCCATTCATGACCCTCACGAGATTATCATTTCCCAAAGACCCCATCTATGTGGTGAAGTATAACATTCACAAATAGTTCTTATTTTCTCTGAAGTCAAAGCAAGTTCTATGTCTACAAATTCAAAATATTAATTGT
>NW_017731376.1:690865-692152 GCF_001890085.2 Hipposideros armiger | reverse complement strand
GATGGGTGACTTGATGTGGGGAGGCTCTTACAGGATCAGTTTACTTGTAGAGAATTGTGAGAGCTAATTTGAATCCCAAAAGGTTTTACCTTATGTAGGCCATGAACATGCTACTGAAAATAAAAAAAAAATAAAGTCAATTTTAAGAGCATCCAGGAGAGAGGGATTTATGAGTCCCAAGAGCAAGGAAAAGTGGACAGATAATGATAAATCAATAGGAGGTCTGTCAATGGGACAACACAGAAAAAAGATGTAGAACTGGAGCTAAATGCACAAATAAGGACTATGAAAAATATTCCTTTTATGCCAAGTCCAGTATGTGATATTGGGGTAGACCTTTAATGACATTGTACCAACTGGGCTGTTTGCGAAAGAGCACATGAAAGCCATGGGGCGCCATAGGTACTTTTATGTGAGCTGGCCATAAAGCCCTTCATCTGTGCACAAGGTACTTACACTTGTAATTATCAAGAGGATAAAACTTGGGAGTAGAGAGGATTTAGGATCTTCATCTTCAATTCAAAGTCCATGATCTTTAATATCTCCTGCTAAAACAGGACCAGCTGTTTGGAAGGGAATTAAAGTCAAAGAATGTTGATAAACCACTGATTATAGATGCCTTGCCTTACTCTTTACCAAGCCTCCAAGATAACGAGAAGGACAATTCCAGAGGATCAGACAGCCTTTAATGAGATCCGTTGTCTTGAGATGTTCTGTACTTTAAGACTTGTTTGTATTCTTGATTTTGTAAGACTCATTTGGACTGTGGATACTTTTCCCAGTCAGAAAAAGCTTTATTTGTTTGTTGTTATTTCTCCTCATGTGTTTCCAAATATAGGAAAATATACTTTAATGTTACAGTTTCTTGCTTATGTTTTCTGGCCTCTAGAGAAAACCTATGGTTTTTTACTGTTCAGCACTATTCTTTTTAGAAATGGATGCTTTCCCATCCAATATGATTCTGTTGAAACTGCCAATGCTAACATCACATTCTTTCAGATCACACAAATAATATCACACTCCTGGTCACAGGAGTGGGTGTATGATATAGACCATATTTTTCTACTCTCTTGCTAATGTTGAATGATTCAAAGATAGGGATGTGACCCAAGGTAGGCCAATTAATGTATTTTTCCAAGAGTCCTCATTTTGCAGCTAGGAGAAGGTGCTTGCGTTTTTGAATAATAATGCTTGAAGGCTACATTTGTTAGACTATAATTCAGCTGATGTTACAAAGACCTCAAGTTAACATTAGCTTACACAAGATAGAAGTTTATTAATCTGTTA
>NW_017731376.1:671937-688745 GCF_001890085.2 Hipposideros armiger | reverse complement strand
TATGGGGGTCAAGGGTCAGGATCACTATCGTTCTGTAGTAGTCCAAGTGAAATGATCATCCTCAAGCATTATCTTGTTTGAGATGGGAAAAATTTGCTTTCATCTTTATAAAGGCAGTGAGAGGGAAAGAGATGCACAAATTCAAAAAATAGTTTTTAAGTAGAATCACCATGACATGTGGTTGATTAAAACAAGGACATGAAAAAAAGGAGGATTTAAAGATAATATCACTATTTCTGTGTGGGCAACCAGTGTCTGGTGATGTAACTCACTTAAATATGGAGGAAAAAGTTATGGAGGAAAGAGAATGAATTTTCTTTTTTTCTAAATAAAATTTTTTCTTCAAAATTAATTTCATGCTTAATGAAAAGTTGCAAAAATGATACAAAGAAACTTTTAGATGTTTTATTCTCTCTCTGCATAGAGATGTACATAGATAAATAGATGATAGGTAGATAGATAGGTGATAGATAGATATAGATGAGGGATGATAGATAGATAGATAGATAGATATAGATAGATAGATAGATAGATAGATAGATAGATAAAGCTATCCCTGAACCATTTAAGGGTATTGTTCACATCATACATTTTTATCTCTAAATACTTGAGTATATATGTTTTTAAGAACAGGAACATTCCTTTACATAACTACACTATAATTTTCCACATTAGGAATTTTACATTGATAAAGCACTTTAATGCAGCATTCATATTCCAACTTTGTTGATTGATCCAATAATATCTTTTATAACATTTTTCCTCCTCTATAACTGGGTCCATTTCAGGATCATATATTGCATTTGATTATATGTCTCTTTAATTTCCTTTCATCTGAAATAGTTCCCCAGACTGTCTTCCATGTTTTTTCAAAAGAATATAACCTCCTCCTTTTTTTTTTTTAAAGATTTTATTGGGGAATTGGGGGAAGGGAACAGCGCTGGGGAATTGGGGGAAGGGGAACAGGCAAGTTGCTGTCGTTTTGTTCTTCAGTCTAGTTGTGGAGGACGTTGCTTCACTGGCCCAAGTTGGCACCATCATTGCGCTCTTCCCAGGCGAGGCAGATCAGTTGCCGGCTTCTGGACGGCCACTCACTGCGGCTGCTGGCCGCTCACACTGGTTGCTGGCTACACACGGTAGCTTATGGCAGCCCACTGCAGCAGGGGCTGCAGCCTACGCTGTCGCCGGGGACTCACAGCAGCCCAACTCCAGGTCGAGCTGTTGTTCAGCATCTTCGCTGTGGAGGGCAGTGTCACTGGCCCTCATATGTGGGATCTGAACCAGGGCCCTCTGGAGTCCCAAGCCAGCTCTTAACCATTGCCACTCAGCCGGCCCAACCTCCCCCTTTTTATAAAAGAATATTTTCCATTTGAAATTGTCTGACATTTTGTCCTGATTAGAGTCACGTTATGCATCCCAGGTTTAACATTACATAAGTGACATGTGTCCTTTTCAGCGTATTACATTCAGAGGCATATGATTTCCACCTGCCTCTTGTGGATTGTTTATTTTGATCACCTCCTCAAAGTATTGTATTGCTTTCCCACAAAATAGTTATGTTTTTCCTTCTGCAACTTATACTTACTTTATGAAGAGACATTCCAGACACACAAATAAACATATGTTCTTCTTTAAAATCCCTCTCCTCTCACCCTCCCTCCCCACCCCACAATAATTTAATAATTTATCATTTGTTGATGAATCTAGCATGAACCAATCATTACTATGTCAGTTACAAAATGATCTTCCAGCCTGAGTACTTCCTCCACATTTATCAGCTGGCATTGTACTCTAAGAACCCTCCTTTCTCCCACATGTGTTTGACTTACTTATCTGCTTATTGTAACTAAGGACGTGTGGATTCCTATTTTTCAATGGTTTAGAATTCATTACCATCTTCACTTATTTTGGTGCTCAAATTGTTCTGTATTTGGCCAGCTTGAGTATTCATTTTGAGCATTTAGATAGGAATTCTGCTGCAGTGGATATGTAGTTTGAAGCCAGCACATTTTAACATGGGATTCTAAGCTGGCTCCTATTGATGAAGTCAGTTTTGTGCATGTTGTGTTTTCATCGTCTGTAGGACTTAAAAGTGGAGATGTCCAAGAAATTATTGGATATGTAGTTTTGGAAGTCAGGAGAGTGGTTTGGACTGCACCATTGCCTTAAGAATTCTCAACTATATTGACTGTAATTGAAGTCTTGAAAGTAGATAGGATTGCTGAGTATCAGAGTGAGCAGCCATCTAGAGCATAAATGTAAGATAACCCATATTAAATAAAACAATAACAATAACAAGTAATGAATTTATTTGAAATTATAAAAGTACTACATATTTATGGTAGACATTAAAAAATCAAAAATCAAATGAGGCATTTAAGAGACTTTTTACATGTTGCCTCCTAAGTAATAAACACAGTTAATTTAGAATTCTGTGTTACTTATTCTTCCTTTCAAGTGCTTAGTCTGTATTCCCCACTGAATATTATCTTCTAAAGGATACCTGAAAGAAATCTGCCTGTGATATTTGTGTTGATGCAAATTGAGCCTAAACTGACCTCATAGCAAAGAATCCAAAATGTCCAGGATTCAAACCAAATGTCAACAGCAGCAGAACTCCCATGGAAGAGCTGAAAGCGAACAGAACACTCCCCAGTCTGTCTGCTAAAATGTTATCTTTTACTGCTCCCTGTGGAATGGCCGAGCTCAGGTGCTCTGTGACTGTACAGTTAACAACGTCCAAGAAGCATTAGGAATGAGAGGCTATGTGTTTAATGGAAATTTCCTCTAAAGTAGGCTCCACACACAAAAAAGTCATTAAGCTTGGTGATTATAAATTTTGTGTCTGTATTTTCTCATGGAGAGAGGGAGTGATGCGACCGAATACTCCCAGGTGGGATTGAGAAATCGGAAGTGGGGAGAGAGGGAGTTCAGGGTACCCGCGTGATAATGCATTCCTATGAAAAATGAACTGGCTGTCAGGATCAAAAAAAGAATCACCAGACTGTATGTTTTTAGTCGTGTGACTAAAAGTCCACAAAGTTTGAGAAAGAGAGACAGAGTATACTCCTGACAGGAATTCACAGAATTTTGGGGCTGACTGTCATTCTTGGATGAGCTGATGGATTGGTGTGGCAGACATAGTGTTAGATTGGATAAGCGTTTCATTTAAAACTTCCCAGAAAAGGATGGCATGAGCCAATGACAGTTGTCATTAATGTCCTCTTATAAGTCTATCAATTAAAGTATTTTATAATATATTTATAAGAAGAGATTACATTGTTGAGCATTCACATGTGCTTGAAACAGTTCCAAATGTTAACGTATTAAATTATTTAATTTTTAAAACATACTTCTAAATTATACATTATTATAATTTCCATTTTTTATATGAAAAAAGTGAGCTTAGAGGGAATGAGTAGTTTGCTAAAAATTGTACAACTGGACAAGTAAATGCTACCACAATTCATTTAACTTCTTCCCAAAGAAGTCAGCATAGAAGAATTAGCATTATTTTAGAACTTCTGTAAATGAATTAATTTATGCTTGGCCTCAGTCCTTTTTTAGCTCAGTGAACTCTCCCACAAATAATGCTAACATATTCCACATCTACTTCGAAAACACTAATTGTCTAACCTCATACTGCAGTGTAAATTCATATGATTAGTGTATTTCTGTTTTTGCATACTGCTAAACACCTAAGAACTGTGTAAATTCTCAGAGTGGTCCTAGTATATATATATATATATATATATATATATATAATAAATTTTCTGAGAAAGCCAATGGTAATTATCTTCATAATAATGAAATAAATCTTATTTCCCCTGTAGTTTAGGAAGAATGTCATTTAAAGTCAGAGAGTGTGATACCTCTGGCCATGTTAATTTTTCTCAGGATTGCTTTGGCTATTCTGGGTCTTTTGTGATTCCATAAAAGTCTGATGATTTTTTTTTGTCCTATTTCTTTAAAAAATGCCATTGGGATTTTGATAGGAATTGCATTAAATCTGTGTATTGCTTTGGGCAATATGGCCATTTTTAGCTATGTTTATTCTTCCAGTCCATGAACATAGAAAATTAAAAAGCCACCAGCAACAGAAAAAAACTAGATTATTATCTGTCATCATACACCAAAGTTAAATCTAAATGGATCAAAGACCTAAATATAAGACCTGAAACAATGAATTGCATAGAAGAAAACATAGGTACTAAACTTATGGACCTTGGCCTTAGAGAAGATTTTACGAATTTGACCTCAGACAAGGGAAGCAAAAGCAAAATTAATGAATTGGACTGTATCAAACTAAAAAACTTCTGTATGGCAAAAGCAAACATCAACAAAACAAAGACAACCAACCAAAAAGGAGATGTTTTCAAACAGCACCTCCAATAAAGGGCTAATATCCAAAATATATAAAGAACACATACAACTCAACAACAACAAAAAATCAGGTTAAAAAATGGGCAGAGGACCTGCACAGATACTTCTCCCAAAAAGACATACAAATGGCCAACAGATGTATGCAAAAATAGTCAACTTCACTATTAGGGAAACACAAATCAAAACCACAATGAGATACCACCTCACCCCTGGTAAAATGGCTAGCATCAACAAGACAAGTAATAAGAAATGTTGGAGAGGTTGTGGAGAAAAGGAACCCTCATACACTGTTGGTGGGAAGGTAAATTGGTACAGTCATTGTGGAAAACAGTATGGAAGTCCTTCAAAAAATTAAGAATTACCATACAACCCAGAAATCTCACTTCTGGGTATCTACCCCAAAAATTGGAATACATTTATCCATAAAGATATATGTGCTCCAATGTTCATTCCAGCTTTATTTATGGACAAGACATGGAAACAACTGAAATGTCCTTCGATAGATGACTGAATAAAGAAGTTGTGGTACACATATACATACATACATAAAAACCAATACGAAAAGACTAATATTGGAATATTTCTCAGCCACAAGAAAAGATGAAATACTACCATTTGTGACAACCTGGATGGATCTTGACATTTTCATGCTAAGAGTAAGAAGTCAGACAGTAAAAGTCAAGAAACATATGATTTCACTCATATGTGGGATATAAAACTGAAAGCAACAAACAAACAAGACAAACAAATGAGCAAAAACTCACAGACACAGGAAACAGTATAGTGGTTGCCAGAGAGGAAGGCAGGAAGAGGGGTGGTTTGTAACCGGGGTCAAACCTATGGTGACAGAAGGAGATTTGTCTTTGGGTGGTTAACACACAATTCATTCTATAGATGATGTACTACAGAATTGTACACTTAAAACCTATGTAATTTTATTAACCAATTTTATTAACTAATTTCACCCCAATAAATATAATATAAAAAAGTCATTTAACTTGTCAGTATATCTTATGTATGTCACATTATTTCATAATATTACAAATTTGATCTTAAAACTTTAACCAATTGAATAAAAAAACCATAGTAGTTTTAAACTTATGTCAAAAGGTCTTAGAAGATTTTTTTTTGGAGAGGCCCTTAATTCCATATGCAGAATATAACATTTAAATTTTTCTTCGGTATCTACATCATGTATAAAATAATATTATTCATGGAATCATTCTTAATTTCATTAATAGGACTAATAATAACATTCATTATTTTGTGGACTCCCTCATAATGATTCTTGAAGACCAATTGCTGCTATGCATAAATCAATAAATTGCTAAAACATCTGTTGCTACTTTTTAAAAATTGGTCAAATACATAAATTGCCTGTCAACCATAGCCTGGGTTCCATCTATTGCACAGTGTATGCCATTGGGAAATGGACTTTTGCCAAGAATTAATTTTTAAGGCTTTCAAATATAAGTGATTCCTTTGTATACATTGTATGTAATGTTGAATGTAACATATCCACTAATATTTTTGCATTCCTTATGATTTCTATCTTAGGAACAATAAAACTTCATTATCAAACAGGATGGTTTCATCTATTGTAATAAAAATTGCTTGACTATAGTTCATTACTTAGCTAATTTTACCCATCTTTCTTAATGCTGTTGATTTTTCTTCAAAAAGGATCATAGCTTGCAGAAGAGAAGGAATTATTATTTTTCGTTATCCTTATACTCTCAGTCACATGATAATACTAATTTTACTTTAGTGTTGTGGGGCCCATTGCATTTTGTAATCATTTATGTTTCTTTGTAGGAAACGACTGATTAAAAGAGTTTTTAATAAATCCAATGTTGGTGTTATGATTTTCAGTGTTTTTCTCTGAATCTCAATAATGTGATACACATTTGCTAATTTTACCTTTCACATCTCTGCTGTTCGCAGTTCCTCCCTCCTCTCCTTCTCTTTCTTTCCTTCCTTCCTTCCTTCCCTCCTCCCTTCCTTCCTTCCTCCCTTTCCTTTCTTCCCCTTCCCTTTCCTTTCTTTTCCTTTATTTCTTTAAAATTCTCTGTATATAGATGAGCCGTATTTTATTTGACTTATTCTCCAACAATGATCATTTCAATTTACCCTACTTTTAGCTGCAAAAAGTTAACATCATCTTAAATAGGCCTTTGCCAGCTTTCTTCAAATATATCTATAAAAAAATCTCATCCCCCTAAGTAGAATTTTTAGAATGAAGGGCATATACATATCTTTGTATTGGGGTCAAGGAACTAGAATACAGCTCTCACTGGTGATCAGGTTTCTAAATTCTTAAACTTTCCTAAATTCTTCATTTGTGGTAGAGTTTTAAATTGCTAGTTTTATTTTTTTACTTATACAAATGATGCATAAATTTATATTTGATGAAAAATTATCTGAAGAAGAAATTTTCATTTCCTTTTTATTCTCTGCCAAACTTTTGTGAGGGGATGCATGCATACATACACGCAAAAATACAGATGTTTTCCTTTTTATATAATGTGGATTATACTATACATGTTGTACTATGAATATGTCAGATCATTAGGTCAAACATTTTTATGTTTTCCATTTTAAATCAAATTTTAAGGTATAATTTAAATACAATAAAATGTACTTATTTAAAATGTACAATGTGATGAGTTTTAACAAATGCTTATACCCATGTGACCACCACCATGATAAAAAATCTGAAACATTTTCATCACCCTACAAAGTTCCCGTGCATTCCCCTACCTCAGCCCCATGCAATGACTGAGATGATTTTTATCATTCCAGATTAGTGTTGTGAGATTTAAAAATTCATACACATGGAATCATACAGTAAGTAGTGTCTTGTGTTTGGTATCTTTTTTTGATACCAGGGATTCATTTATTGAGAGTCATTCATGTTGTTGCAGGTGCCAAGAGTTTGTTCTTTTATTACTGAGTACATCTCTTTGTGGATTTGTTTATTTATTTACCCCTGATGGACATTTTGGTACTTCCAGTATTGGGCTATTATGAAGAAAGCTGCTCTGAATATTTGTATACATGTCTTTTGGGGGGCAAATAATATCATTTGTTTTGGGTAAATGCCTAGGTGTGGAATTGCTGGGTTATATGTTAGGCATATTCTTCCTTTTATACAAGTCTGACAAGCAGTTCTCCAACCTGATTGTAGCACTTTACATATCCTCCAGAATTTCACCTTCTTAATGATGTTTTTGTAAACAGACACTGTTAATATTGGTGCAGACCAATTTACCAACATTTTTGCTAACAGTCTGTGCAATTAATCTCTTTATTAAGGAATCTTTGCCTAACTTAAGGGGTGAAGGTTTTTCTTTTGTGGTTACTTCCAGGAGTTCTATAATTTTAGCTTTAAATGTTAGCTTTAAGATCATTTCTTGTTAATTTCAATAACTAATCTATTGTCAGATATCCAATCTATTGTGGATATCCAATATTCTAGCACTATTTTTTTTAAAAAGACTTCTTTCTCAATTGAACTACCTTGCACTCTTGTTGAAAATTAATTGACCAAATATGTGTGGGTTTATTTCTGGATTCTCTTCAGTTCCATTGATCTATGTGTGTGTTCTTAGACCAGCACTGCAATGACTTGCTTCCTGTAGCTTGAAAATAGTCCTTGAGACAGTAATGTAAGTCCTCCAACTTTGTTCTTTTCGAAATGTTTTTGCTATCCTGAATTCTTTACCTTTTCATATAAATTTTAAAATCAGTTTGTCAGCTTTTTTAAAACCTGCTGGAATTTGTGTTTTCTGACACTGGTTTTCAGAGATTTGGTTGTGACTTGCCTAGAGTAACGTGTGTGTGTGTGTGTGTGTGTGTGTGTGTGTTTGTGTATCCTACTTTAGGTTATTTGTGTTCCTTGGATCTATGCTTTACATTTTATAAATCAAATTTGGTAAGTTTTTGACCATAATTTCTTCAAATATCTTTCCTGCCCAACTCATCCTGGAACTCTATTGCACATTTTAATAATTTTTGATATTGCCTCACATGTCCCGAGGCTCTATTCATTTTTCTTCAGCTTCCTCTTACTTCCTCATCCTTTAGTTTAAATAATTTCTATTGAAGCTTATTAATTTTTATTTTTCTTGCAGTGTCAAGAAATATTAAGTCTCTCCAGTAAATATTTGATTTCAGGAATTTTATTTTTTGGCTCTATAAATTTCACTTGATTTTTGAAAGATAATTCCTCTCCTCAGGATATTCATATTTTCTTTAAATCCTGTGCACATTATAAAACCCCAAAATGGTTGAGGCTCTGTATGCCCTGGGGCATGTATGTATGATACCTAATAGCTTTGTTAAGTAGCTGAACTATTATACTTAGAAGAAATTAGCACCTATTTTGCCTTTTGTTTTCAAATTTTCTACAATGAAATATATATACACATATATTACATATATACTAGTATTTAATTTTAAAAAGTGTTAAAAGTAAATGCAAATCTATTTATAGCCAAATGCTCTAATAATTTCCCTGACAAATCCTTTAGTTACCACTACCACACACTTAGTCTTGTTTAATAAGATGTAAAATGCCTTATTCACATGTAGGTTACAAAAACAAAGTTAGAGCTGTAGCTGGAAAGGCAAGTGGGAGGGTAGGCTGTGGCTTTCAGGGATAGGGGTTGGAAGCAAGCTCCCAGTCTTGTCAGCAGGGCCTTATGTTTGAACAGCCATGCAGGGAAAGTAGATAAGAAGACCTCCTACATGTTTGGGGATTCACACTGAGAACCTACCATCTTCAGGTCCCATAAGGATGATATAGAAAGAAAAGCTTCCCACCTGCAAGAGTAGATAACAAGAAGACTAGACCATCATAGCTTAGGATCTGGAAAGAAAAAAGAAAATCTCTTTTGACAATACTTATTTATGACTCTTCCATAAATGGGCTAGTCATTTTAATTTCTTGTACAGTCTTGAGCTTGCCATAAAGAGCGATCCCAAGTTACTTATACCTTTGAAGCACCTGGCTAGGGCAAGAACACAACTTTCCTGCAGGAATTATGCTCTCAATCAGGCCAGATGATACCTCCAGAGATAGGACATGAGGCCACAATCTGAAATTATAATGAACACAGGAATGCAATTCACTACAAAACTACAGATAACACAAGGAGCAGAATTAGACTCCTGAGAGTGTCCAACTCCTTGGAATTAAAAGACTGAGGATATAAGATAATATAGTTAAATGATTAAAGATTAAAAGAAAAAAATCTATAAATCAGACTTGCTGGTAGTAGTGGGAGGGGGTAAGAAGTTCTTAAGTTCTGGATATATTTGGAAGGTAAAGTTTTGTTAATGAGTTGTAACTGAAACGTAAGAAAGGGGACTTCAGATATGGAGCATGATTTTGGTCTGAATAAATGGAATAATAAACATTAAGACAAAAAACATTATTAAAGATAAAGGAGATAAAATTATCTCCTTATTAGGAAGACACGTGTGTTCTCAACTTGTACATATCTAATAACAGAGCCTTCTAATATATGATAAAATTGACAGTATTACAAAGAGTTATTGACAAACCCACTAAAATAGTGGGAAAGTTTTAACAACCCTCCCACAGTAATGGAGAGAGCAAAGAGAAAAAAGTAAAAATATGATTGATTTCAATAGCACATTACATTTTTTGATTTAATAGACATATATTAAGTTCCTATACTGAACAATTAGTGAACACACATTTTATGCAAGCATGTACTATTTACCAGAATTGAACTCAAATTGAGAAATAAACTCTCAGCAAAATAAGAAAAATCAATATCATAAAGAGAAGATTTTCTGACCACAATTCAGTATAGTTTAGATATTAACAACAAAGCATATTTACCCCTCCCCCCATATATTTGGACATATTAGAACATTTTCTAAATTACTTATGGGTCAAAAATTTAATAAAAATCAGAACGTATTTATGACAGTGTTAATAATATCTGTCAAAATTTGTGTTACAATTAAATTAGTTTCTGAGAAAGTTTATAGTGCCAAAGGCTAATATAATAAATGACAACTTTTATTGTCATCACATCTGTGACCACATTTAAATTATGGCTGAAAATGTGTAAGATGTCACCTCGTGTTGAGAACTCCTTCCATATTAATATAGATAGCAATACTGTTACACCTGTGTTATAAAGAAAACACACTTCTATATATGGTGATCATATCACTTTCTAACCTTTCCATCAATAGTTGCCTTTATCTTCAGACGTTCCATCTGAACCACTTTAGGTTTTGTAAGCACACTGCTCCTTGTATTTGGAATGCCTTTCTCCCTTCATCCTCCTGGGAAATTTCACCTTTCTTTTTCTTCCTTTTTTTTTTTTTTTAACCTTCTATGAAAGTGTCCCTTCCTCTGATTGTGTTCTTTGGCTTCATTTTCCACTCGTCACACTGCCTCTTCTGTAAAATGTCTGTCTTGTACGTGTATCTACTATTTGACATGTAGAATTGCATTGCAATGGTTTTATGTATCTGTCTCTTCTATTGGCCCAAACATTTTTGAGAGTGTATACCATATCTTAATAAGCATTACCACAGTGCCTGACATATATAGTATGCACTCATTGAATAGGTATTAAATTCCAGCAAAGGGAAATCATACAATCCCTCTACATTCTCTCTTCATCCATAAAGTAAAATGGATGATCTGTAAAATAGTATTCTACTCTAATTATATATAATTGTAATTCTATATCACCACATCACTAATTCACTTCTCTAAGGCATTATCACAAAGGGACTTAAGGAGAGAGAGAGAGAGAGAGAGAGAGAGAGAGACTTGTATTTATAGAGTTTAATATTAGCTTTAAGTGTAGGTAACATCAATGGAAGTTCAGAAAGGGAGGACAGGAGAGAGCGAAAGAATGATGTGGAACATTCATATTTAGGAAGTGTGAGAAATAAGATCAATTCATGAAAGATTTGGACAAGAATCTATATAGAAATGAGAGCCAGGACACTGTGACAAAGAAGCCAAGGGAAGGAGTGAGTGTCACTTTGAGAAAGACCATCATTACATGTGAAGCAAAGCAGTTAAGAAAATGGAAACTGAGAAAAAGAGTAAATCTTAGGCTATTATGTTACTAAAGGGCTATATTTTTGTACTGACTGTAGTGGATACCATAAAATCTAAATAGGGGTTAAATATTTGGGGACAACTGTTGTAACTTAGAATGATTTCAAAGAAAAAAATACACTTTGGAAAAACTTTTAAGATATTTTTTCAAAGCAGACACTTTGGAATTCTTTATCCAAAGTGAAAAGGTTTTTAAGATTAAAACATTCACACCTTTTATCATAATATCTCTAATTACGTACATGACTTTATATATGTCCTTCCCGTTTATTTAGGATAAATCTTCATTATCTTTGGAGAGAAGAATGAACCCAGTTAATGTTACATTTATTATTTCAGAACTATCAGCTATACTTTGAAGATGGATGCACTCAGTTTATATGCCTCACTCCAAACAATAAATTCTAATGTTGATGGTTTCATTGTATCACAATGAAAGTCAGGGTGGGCTTAAGAAAAAAAGTGAAACTTTCAGAGCGAACATTTGTTATTGATTATGAGAATGTGTCGGATATGTGTGTGGGGGAGAAAGGAGGGTGAACGGGTGGGTAGTCGCATGATCTATTAATAAGAAACAGTTTAACGCAGGAGATCACTAAAGCATGGCGAATTCTGAAGCCAAACCCCACACATTCTTAACTTTCCCCCCAGCTTTAGAACCAGTCTCCACACACTCAGTACAGGAACTGGGACATTACTCTTTGAAAGCAAAGCCAGTGTTTAGAAAAAATCTGAAACTGAGCTAACAGTGCAGCATATAGAAGTCACACAGGATGTTATTTTAAACTGTAATGCAGAAATGTCAGTTCATTTGATATCTTTATTTGTTACATGTGGGCTTGAAGAAAGCATGTTATGTATATTTTTGCTTCAGAGATACTCTGTAACATGGTATGTTCAACTGTTGGGGAATTTTGAGGTCCATTAAAAAAGACAGCATTTTTACTGAACAGCTTTTGGAAGTTGGGGGAAAGAACATACAATTATTTCTCTCATCCTTCCCTAAAACAATTCATATTTATAAATATGACTCAGGAACCATTGAGAGAGGGTATCTAACTGGGTGAATCACACAACTAAAATGGTTATGCAGTTTAAACATAGAACTCATATTTTATCAACATGCTCCCTCTCCATTACACATAAGTTAAAGATTTAAAGGCACAACTGAATCCAAAGAAAGAGTTGTGCAATATCCAGAGGTAATGAGCATCATGTTTAATTGGTTGCACTTGATTAATGCTTGTGCTATCCCTACAAACATGTCAGTCTAAATTTCTCATTTAAACCACATCCTATATTTACATTTTCTCTTTTGCATCATTAAGAGTTTTCTTTGACTCCTCCCCAAATGTTGAGTTGCATAGCTAATTGTTAAGCTTCTACTAATTGATTAGCTTTTTCAAAAGGGGAAAAAAAATGGAATGTAAAGTTTTAAATTAATGACACATGCTTTCACATTCATAACGGTCTGGAGATTATACATCTCTGTTTTGTATAAAATGTATAAATAGGATAAAAATTAGTTGAAATTTTTTATGTCTCTGTATTACAGATAAGCAGAAAATTCTTTTGGATACAGCACTGAAGGAAAGTAATCCTTGGCAATTTTCTTGGAATTGTTTCCAAAAGAAAAAGGATAGAGCAAGTTATTTTTCTTTAACAAAGACATAAAAAAAGAGAGAGAGAGAGAGAGAAATATATGGAGTGAGAAAGGACCTTTTATTTTATTAGTAGAAAAAACTAGAAATAAAATCTGCAAGCTGTAGCTATACCTCTCTATTGTAGTTGTAGGGACAGCGAAAACTACAATTTAGTAAAGGGTCTACCACGGGATGATGGTGGTTTGGTATCTTAATGGAAGCCATAGTTTATGAGCAGCCAGAGCACTTGGAAGATAATGTACTACAATGTCTGTCCACTCCAATTTCATTGAAAGGAACCACTTGTCAGTATAAATACTTCCAAACAGACAATGAGGTATTTAAAATATTATATGATTTTTAAACTTTATTATCTCTAACAAAATATTTTTATAGAGCCACATCTCTGTTCTTTATAATAGTGAAAATAAACAGAAACAATATTTAATGTGGATTTTACAACTATGCATATCCAAAAAAAGTAAAGCACATCTCTTTCCAAATGATTGTATTGATTTAAAAGTATGCAAAGCTAAAGATATGGAACACATTTTATTCATAAAAATTATTTAAAGCTGCTTAGGTAGAACAGGAGGGTATGGTGTATTCCTGCAGATGTATGTTGCAAAAATCCAGGATAATTAGGTTGCAATCAAGAGCAGTATTGTTGACAATCATTGAATTCCTTGCATGTTTTCATTGTTGTTTTACTTTTCTATATTTTTATTTCTATCCAATTATCTTTTGTAGTGAAGTGGGTGGTATTTTATTACAATTTAAACCATGATAGATATATAAATCCATTCTCACATATACCTTTTTGACAGTGAATACATCTTTTATCCAAGAATCTGAGCAACTCTTGTGTTTAAAAGTATTCTATGTATTCATTCACTTACTCATCCAACACACACATGTTGAGTGACCTTTATCTACTCCGCACTGTGTAGGGGATAGAGCATTCATTCATTAATGCAGGTTGATCATTTGTTTTCAGTCATTTCCTGGGATTTGTGACTTGATACAGGGGTTTTGGGGAGTTCAGAAGAAAAGAAAAATGAGAGACTGATGAGAGAGCAACATTGAACAATCACATGATTCTAGTTTTCAAGTTTTAGGCAGTTTGTGGACTCCTTATATTGACTGTATTAAAATCAATCCCTTCTTTATGGGAGAAATATTCAGCAGTGACTGAGTTTACGTTGATTTAAATAAGACTTGAGCTTTCCACCTTCACTGGACATGGAGGTGCAGGAGTTTAATTCACAGCCGAAGGTCAATTTCAAAGAGCTCAATTGTTGCATGTGTGAATTTGTGATTTTAAACCATATAAGCATTACAAACAAAATTGCAAATGACTTGGTGGAAAAAACAAATAAATTATGTATAAAACCTTCACTGAATTGGTGTTTTATTCTTTTAGAAGAGACAAGTTTTGTATTTCTGGCATTGCTCAAAGCCTCTTTCAACAAGCTAAGAAATAATGGCTTCATTAACCACATATTCAGCTGTTCATGGGCTTTTTCCAGTGCACGGAGATTCTGTGTGTGTGTGTGTGTGTGTGTGTGTGTGTGTGTGTGAGAGAGAGAGAGAGAGAGAGAGAGAGAGAGAGAGAGAGAGAGAGAGAGAGAGAAGGACATACAATTTTAAATCACAAATGTAAATAGTAAACAAAATAAAATATACTGTATTACTTTAGAAATTTTTGCATAAGAAAAAAATATGAGAAAGGGATTCTGGATAGAAAATAGAGTGGACAGACGACACTGGGTAAAGCAACAATACAGCTTCAGAGAATGTCACCTGTTTCAATTTATCAAATTGAGGTAAAAAGAGGCCTTTCAGGAAAAGCCTGTAAGAGCCACTCAGGTTGTGTAGGCACAGTCCTGGCAGATAGGCCCGCCACACATTCACGACGTGGACTGTCAGTGCTGTTGTTCCAGCTGATCAGCGGGCTGCCCACAGGACAGTAGCTCAGCACACAGACTCTGGGTCCAGACAGCCTGTAACTTTAGAAAAATTCATTTACTTTCTGCTCTCTAAATCCCCTCATCCCCAAAGTAAGGCTGGTGAAATTCTATAATTCATGGAGCTGCTCTGAGTTAAAAAATCAGGCATTTGAAACAGTCTCTAGTGCTCCCAAATCATTAGCTGTTATCATTTTTGTTTCCATTAGTATCTGTTTAAAGTATTACCAAGAATTATCATTCTCCTGAGATCTTTTATTAACCCTGCCTCATCTTATCCTCAACTAACAATCTCAATGTCTAATTTACCAAGATCATCAAATTACGTGAGTGTCATTTTCCTCTACTTCCTAACTCTTATTAATTAGCTTACCTATAAAGACAAACTTTGTTACTTCCAGTCATCTAGGCTTAGGAAAATGGTGTCCATCCTACCAGCTTATCCCTATTCATCCTATCTTGTTCTTCTCTTTTCCATTTGTCCTACTTTAATCCCTTATGTTTCCCTTGAATGATTCCCTTCCAAATTAGTTTCCTTGTCCTCCTCCAAACCATTTTGCATGATGGGGCCAAACTGGACTTTTCAAGTTATTTTTGTTCAAGTTGCTCCTCTGTGGAAATCCTTTCAATGCTATCCCTTTGTTCTTAGACTAAAGTGCTAATTTCATAACATGGCCTACGTGATCGTGATCTGCCTTCTGCCTACATCTTCTTTCACACTTCCCACCATACTCCACCTCTTTTGCTTCGTGCCTCCAGCCACCCCGCTGCTCTCTGTGCCATACTAATGGATCAAACTCCTTCTACACCAGGGCTCTGCGCATGTCTCCCCTTTGGCTGGAATATCTTTCCATCATGCCAGCATTTTTTTTTTAACTTGACTTGATGCTATCCATGTTATTTACAACTTATATCGCTTTATATAAGGAGAACTTCTCTGACATTCCAAACTTCTTGATCACTATTTCATCTTAAAGTATCCTAAACTGTCTCTTCCCTCCCGAAGGTTTCCTGAAGTTTCCCATGATAACTATGCAAATTTCAGATTTAACATTTACTTGTTCAAGCCTTTAATTCAACCGAAAATTCAAAAACCTAAGACTATGTCTACAGTTGTGTTTCTGGCACACAGTGAGAATGGTCAATTATGTTTGAATAAATAAAGGAACAAATGCTGCTGCCATCCCTAGGAATTTTGCTGTTGAAAAATGCTCTCAATCTCCTCTTCAGGCGATCAAATTTCACAATTAACTGCATGGATTTTGACATTAGCCTCAGTTTTAAACTCCCTGTAGCCAGCAGAGAAACTGGGAATTTCAGCTATTTAAATCAAAATATGATGCACCAATCTCCTTACTTTTATGGATAAAACTCTTTTATGGATAAAAATAATATTATAATGCGATTTTATTATTTAAATATATCAGCTACAACTTTGGGTGCATTATTTGTGGTCATCTGATAATTTTGTGCTCAGTAGGTGAAAATTGGACAGGTTAGTTAATCTCTTTTTGACTTGATTTTTCTCATTTTAAAATGTGAGGTTATGCTTAATCATCTATCTAAAGTCTTTAAGGCATTCCTGGAACACAGTACGTGATAAGTGATAGCTTCTTTATGATTCTTATTACTAATATTAAAATCAGATATAGCAGCTATACCTGAAGCATATATGTGTGTGTATATATATATATA
>NW_017731376.1:670417-671432 GCF_001890085.2 Hipposideros armiger | reverse complement strand
GAGTTCAAAGAAAAAAAAAAAAGTGATAAAGAAGTCTTGGTTAATTATTTTCATAATGAATTAATTTTAAAAATTAATTTTTCCTAATTGCGATGGAATCTTTCTCAAAGGGTTTTTACTCCTATGCTATCATTTCTGACAATGGACCCTGTATAGGATACTTTTTAAATGGCTCTATAATTTTCTTATCTTGGAGGCTGAGAAGAGAGTATTGGCATTTACCTATGGCAAATGTCTCAAGAGAAATAATAAAGGGTAAAATGAATATGTAAGGTTTACATGAGGCGGCTGGCACAACCAGAAGAGGTAAGTCTACTCCCCACTTCTCTCAGGGAACAGCTCAGTATGAATAAAGACTGCCTTCCTTAATAAAGTCATTGATCCCATAGTGCTACAGCCCCTGCTGAGTTGCTCTTAGAAGGGCAGATGAAGGGAATGTCCCTGCTTCTGTTGTAACCAGGCAGGGGGTGGTACCTCTAAGAGCACACCTGCTTCTGATGAATTTGTTGGAATTCATGGATGGTTATATTGGGAGGAAGTTCTGTGAAGTAGCTGAGCCCTGGTCACAAAGGAGGGCAGCCACAGTTGACATTCTAGGGTGGCAACCTAAGAGGCAACCCTAGTCTCCCATTTATCTTTGTGCAGGAGCAAGAGGGCTTGTGTACCCAACTATGCTATGAAGAGGCATTAACATCACATAGGTCTAAAGTCACAATAATTTTTAGGAGAAGCACACTGAGCGGTTCCCGGGATAGAATCTGAGACAGAAAGGGGAAACTCAGCATAGGTGTTCCTGGTGCCACCTCCATTTGTATTCACTACACACCGCCCCCCACCTCCAGAAAGTAAAATTTCAAAAGGCCTACTTTCTAATAATTTTTGCTTGAGTGTTTGTGTCTCTTGAAAATTTGTATGTTGAAACCCGAATGCCCCATTTGATGGTATTTGGAGGTGGGGCCTTTGGGAGATGATTAGGTCAAGAGGCTTCATGTAGGGTTAGTGCCCTTATAAAAAG
>NW_017731376.1:667923-670288 GCF_001890085.2 Hipposideros armiger | reverse complement strand
TTTTTTTTTTTTGGTAGCAGCTGAAACTGAATGAATCTACTGTCTATTGTGAGGTTCTTTTTTTGTGCAAAAACATTCATCTCCCTATAAAATTAAGAATGTAATAACGTGGACCAACAAATTTCAAGTTCTAGTCCATGAAATTCTGGAAGTTTGCACAATAATTTAAAGAGGTTCATTGAAATACAATGTAGTCCCGGAAGGCATGCCTTAACACCAGCACTTCGGGGACTTGATGCTGACAGTGAAAGTACATGAGGGATGGCAAATAAAACTGTGTTCTCTGGTTTGGGGAATTTGGAGTTGTTTTAGGGAAACAGCAACTAATTTATGATAGGTATTTGGAGAAGAGATAGTCTGTCAAAATAAATGTACCTTTCCTCTTTTCTTGAGAGGAAGCAAGCTGTTTTATGGATTTCCTTGGAATCCTTAAAAATAGCAGGAAGAGGAATGTTTCCATTATTCATGGCATGCTCTTTTTCCTGTTGGTTGAACAGGCCAAATATTTGTATTTGCATAGGTGAAGCAGAAAAGTTCCACACCGTGCTCGCTGTTGAGCTCTTTAGGTGTGATCCACGCCCACAGCTTCATGTCCCATATTCAAGATCCTGGGGCTTCCTCAGTCCAAGGACCGGTCCCTGACGTTACTCACACAGGGATTCTGAAAACGAGGCAAGTCCAGCCCAGCACGGAGGGGAGAGCAGGGCACAGGGAACCAGCCTACAGTTGCATGTGAGTGCTTGCTGTCTTCCTGGGAGTAAAAAAGGCACGATTTACATTTCAAATTCCTTGGTCATTTGTTTCTGACTGTTTACCTGAAAATTCCCCCGTATTTTCTTTCTCTCGCCCTCATTAAATTTAATTCTACACTTTTGTGGAACTTCTGAAGTGAAGTAAGTCTGGGGTTCAAAACTCACCCTTGTCTGTAAATTGGATATAGTATCATTTACATGCAGGAATGTGATAAAGACACTAAATGAAAACAGGTATATGCGGCCCTTAATGAAATGCCTGGCACAAATGCCCTCCACAAATGATAGCTTGAAATCAAAGATGCTAAACCCTGAGTCTGTCGTCTTTGGACTATTGTCGTAATGACACTATCCCAAAAGGACTTTCCCCTGATTTTCCATCACTCCAGTGAGCACTGCGTTTCCTTTCCTTTCCTGCAAACGATCATGGAGATGACCAGTAAAAAGATTTTACCTTGAATTTGTTCCACAATCTTATATGTTTTTCGAGTGTGGTTATAAGCTGAATCAGGTTGAGGAATAATTAATCAACTTCGAATATTTTACCCTCAGAGGCTATCTTCGGCACACAGTTAGGAGGCCTGTGATAGGTCTTTGATTCTGAAATCCATTTCGAGTACTTGAAGGCAACTGGGTCATGCGCCAGTCCGTCTCTCAAAAGTGGGACAGCTTACATAAAGAGTTTTCACTCTACTAGAAACAAATGTGCAGGATAAATGTGTGGATGCTATTTGGCAGATTTAGATCCTTTTGGAAGATACGGAGGAAAATAATGCTTCATAATGATTGTAAATTCAATTTAAAATTGATTTAAAAGCCTTTCTCTTTGGTTATTATGATTGTTTAAGTCCTGGCCCTCCTCCTCTACCATGATTTCTGGCCCCTTGTACTCCTTCTTTATTTCTTGCCAAGGAATAAAATCAAACCCCGCTGTGATGATCCTTTTTCATTTTTCCAAACAAGCATTGTCCTTTCAGGAATACAGAGGGAAGCAGGGGAAAGTGAATTTCTGGCTGAAATATTCAGCTCAGAATTCCCCTCCTCCGGGAAGCCTTTTTCTACACATTCCCTTCCTCAAATCTCTGTAGGAGTAATTACTCATAATTATTAATTTCTGGGCTATCTCTTCACCTTGTACGTATTATTAATATTTCATCTTACCATAACTACTGTAAGTTATTTCCTTGCTGCAACCTGCCTCCCTTCTGAGACTGCAGGCTGCGTGAGGGTAAAGACTGTATTGTAAACATCTTTGTACCCCAAGCTGCTGTTTGAATATATATGGGGCAATTATTGACTGAACCAAATTGCTTAGTTCTTCAGTTCTTCCTGTTCTTTTCGATAACACATTGGAAAACATGTCTACACATCCATTTTCAAAACAAGTAATCAATGAGAGGAGCCATGTGGCTAAGCCCTGACTTTGAAAAAGTTTTCTTCATAATACGTTCATATTTTCTGCTTTTAAAAGTTAATGTTGTGGGCTGGCCGAGTGGCGCATTGGTTAAGAGCTGGCTTGGGACACCAGAGGGCCCGGTTCAGATCCCACATATGAGGGCCAGTGACACTGCCCTCTACAGCTAAGATACTGAACAACAGCTCAACCTGGAGCT
>NW_017731376.1:638293-666864 GCF_001890085.2 Hipposideros armiger | reverse complement strand
AAAGCTGAACTTATTACTCAGGCATTTGAAATGTTGTATCTTGTTGAAGTGACCTCTGTTATAAAGTTCTGATATATCTACTTTGTTTTATTGTGATCTTGTACTTTATTCATTAATTAATTTAAATAAGAAGGATTCCTCACATTTTTTATACTCCTACAAATGATACGCTGCTCTCATTAGGAAAAATATGTCCTCCTCCTCAGAAATTGGATTGTTCTAATTTAAACAGATCCTCAGTTGTTTCTTACAGTGACTATCTAAAATAGTCATCTCATAGTATGGAGTGATGGATTGATAAGAGTTTGTTTCAGAGGTTTCTTAATTTTCTGACTTGTCATTATAAGAGTAAGTTAATTTTTATCTCTCAGTGTGGGCTCTGAAAACCTTGATCTTAGAGCAAATGAGGAGATTAAGCAAACTTAAGACTGTAGATAGAGTGTGCGACTCAATGAATAAAAAAATGTGAAGCTCTTTTAAATCAATCATGTCTCAAAATTTTTTCTATCTGTAAACATGAGAAAAATACTTTCGTGTTCAAATTGAATTTCCAATTTGCCTTATTAATAAAATACTGTCATAATCACCTTCATAAATTTGAAATACCAAGAAGTATAAGAACCCTAAGCAATTATAACAAGTATTGTGTACTATCTGTTTCATATTGTTTACAGTATTAATTCTTCAGTACATCATTTTTTTCTTTTATCTTCTGAACAAATATCATTTACTCAATTGCCTCATCGGTACTCCTTTTAGTAGAGATTATTTCAATATGTCACACTTCAGAAAAAATATCAGATCTTGGAGAGCTTGAATTTTTTGCTTTAGTTGCCTCCCAAATTGCTTTGTATATTAGGTCATAAAGATTTCCTAAAACTAAATCAGGCACATTCAATTTTGTATGGTTATAATTTATTTGTTTTAGATAAACATTATCTACAGCAATATGAATATGCTTTAAATTATTTTATGATGTCTTGAGAAATTATGTCCATTATAACATCAGAAACAATTTTGAATTTTTCAATTGATCTTATAGGTTAGTCATTGATGTTTTTACATTTCCCTTTTTTCCCCCTGAACTTTTAGTGAAACCAACATCTCTAAACAATTATCAGAGTGACTGTAATGTCTGGTTTGTTTCTAAAATCTTTGAGTTCTGAAATATATTTATGTCACGCCCCTATGAATGCTGTAGAGGTAATACAGTTGATTTTAACTTTGTAAGACATAATGGACAGTATAATTTCAAACATGTCTAATGAATCTTCTAGGATACATCTATTTTAGTTTACTCTTAATACAAACCAAAGTCCTCTGTATGGAACATAAATCATTCAATAACACTCAAAGTATAAGTTAATGATTCAAATCATTATGATTTCTTTCTTAAAGCTATCTCTCATGATTTTATCCTGTTTCCTGAGTGAGAAATAAAGTGTAAGTATGCCTATCTGAATAGTTTTTATATTACTTTCTGCAGTAGAAAAATTAAGCTTCTTTGCTCACACCCTTTCTGAAAAGCACCTGTTTCCACTTAAAGCTTCCACTATGGATGTTGGTGAACCTAGGCAGCTTCTTTGTACTAGGTGACACTGCCCCTAAAGGGACTCAACCAAATTCGCTGAGCCATGAATTTGGAATTTAGAATAATCCAACTGAATGACTCATCCAGCTAAGAAAAACTGAGTTCCAAGATTATAAAGAGATGGAACTGGAATATGAAAAGCAGAGGTTTCCCAGCTCTCAGGACTGGGCCAGTGTGACGGAGTGGAGCTGTGCTTTCATTGATTACCCTCAGATACGTGGGAGACTGCCTGTTGTGCTCTTACTCTCAAATTCCTTCCACTACCTGCTTCAAATTTGCTATGCAAGCTTGGGTAATGTTCTGTTAATTGCAATCTAATAATCCTGAGAGGTATTTACAAATCAAAAGATATTTATAAATTTAATACTTGTAAGATGTTATAAATCAAAAGAGTGAGATTCTCCTTACAGTTTGATTTTGTATAAAACTACCAGATCTAAAGTATGTGAATAGTATATATATATATTTTTATATATATACACATATAATTCATATACATATATGTACTATATATATACATATATATATATATATAAATTTGCAAAAGAACTTTTTGATCTTAAGGTGTATTTCCATATTAGAAAATCATAAGCACTTTCTTCACATATCATTCACACAAGACAATCATGTCAGATATTCTCTAGTAATTCTTAAATATCTTCTTGCCCTCAGCCAAACTTGAACTCCAGCATTGTTAAGCTTGAACTTAATAGAAAGTACACTTATTTGTTCAAGAAATAAATTCCTCTATTTGGTCCTAGACTAGCATTTTTCCAAGTTGTGCTCTTATTTGTTTAAAATTCAGTATATTTTTATGTATTGGAACTCTTGATTTTAAGTGACAAAAATCCCAAATTTCAAATGGCTTAGGTAAAAAGAGAAACGTATTGCTTCTCATAATAAGGTTTTTTAATATTAGACTTCAGGTCTGGCTCAAACCATAACTAATACTATTTTTCTATTGACTCAGCTTTCCCCTGTGGAGCCTGTTTTCTCATGTAGGTGTTCTCCTATCTCACATCCTGCCTGTTAAGAAATCTAGAAACCTTGTCAAAAGGAGAACTCATTCTCAATGTTTCCAGCAAATGTCTGACCCTGCTGTGTAGAATCCACTTCTGTGGCCAGAGGTGGGATGCTCTGAGTTGCTAGGTCTTGGTCCCAGGTCCACTGAAGTCATGTGAAATAAGAGTGGGGCAATGGGGGGCGGATAGCTTCACAAAGGAATACCAAGATGCTTTTACTGTAAGAAGGGAAGATAGTGCTGGGAGGCATAAGCAAAGGGATTCCCTGTATCTCCCCACACTTCACCCTTTTCTGTATGCTTTCTGAATTCGTTTGCTTATTATAGGTGTTTGTTGCTGTCAGTTATGGCCTGTTGACCCACACAGTCTTATGCACTGATAGTGCATTATCTTTCAAATGAGATCCACCAATTCAAAAATCATTCAGCCAGTGATAGTGTTATAAGCCCAGACCTTCTATGTGACATGATTTAAAGAACTCCTGGAGATTTCCTCTTTTTTCCAAATATTACCTCCCACTACCTGACACAGAGATGTACTTTTTTTGGGTCCTAGGGGTCTTGAAGTTTTCTAGTTTTATTTAAACACAAATATCCCCTTAAAGCAGCAATATCTTAAGTCCTCAGAGTTGGTGCTCTAAGCAGTGATTAGTGGATGGCCAGTGATAAAACAGTTTAGTGGATGGCCAGTGATAAAACAGTTTTCTGAGGGACAGTGTCTAAGGCAGATGATTTTTGTTGGCACAACATCAAAGATTTACTTGGTCTAACTTTACAATTTTGCTTATTGTTATTCCTGCTCTAAGCCATCTTTTATACTGACTGCTTCAACCCTAATGGGAAAATACAGATACGTTATAATGACCATAAGAGAAGAGAAAAAAAATGGCAAAAGAAGTTTTTATTCATAGATGTTGAAAACAAATGAAGGGATTTGAAGTGCCAAGCCACAAGAAAGACAAGATATGATAGCTATCCATCAGTGTTTGTGGGGTAAGAATCTGTGTCAAAGAAAGATAATGCGGTTATCTTTGCAAATTTTTCTGGTAGGAAAAATTCATCTCAGTAACAAATGTTGAGATTATGAAAGCTGTTATTAAATTCAAGTATAAAACAATGATGTTTTGTTTGAACTGGAGAAAATTTAATTAAATCTTTGAACTTTTAGTACCTTTTGTGTGTCAGTCATTAATCTAGGTATTTAGGATACATTGATATATAAAATAGACCTAAAATCCTCATCCTCATTGAATTTACATGTTAGTGGAGGACATATACAATAATCAACATAATAAATAAGTAAAATATGTAGAGTAATAGATATTTATAAATGCCATGAGTAAAATAAAATATAGAATATTGAAAGAGATAAGGAGGGCTATGTGGTGGTAATGGTACAATTTTATGTAGGGTAGACATGATTGGGATGATAACAATCAGGCAACGGCTTGAAACTGCTCAGGGAAGAGCCACATTGGACAGTGGCAGGAAGAAGTTGTGGGCTGAGAAGTTCCCTGGTGAGAATGTGTCTGGAGGGTTTAGTAACAGTAATGAGACTGACATGTTGGGATTGAATTAACAAGGAGGACAGCAGGGAAAGATGAGAACACAGAGGATACTATCACATTATTTTCTACCAAAATATTTCAGTACAAGTTGGCTGTATCCTCTGAGGTTCTAAAAAGTTAGCTATTACGTGTTTTTTTTTATAAATATGATCAGATGATTAAATTAACAAGGTCTGACTGAGGGAGTACTTTGGCTAGATGTTATTTTTACCTATTTTAAATTTCCTCAATTTAGAATCTCATGTTATTAATAACTGTGAACTATTTCTTAAATTGGTGTCTCACCCATGGATGTTAGAAGAATGTTCATAAAAATGAGATTTCTTGGTAGAGCTGAAAGATTTGACATTGCTGTATGTGACTGTGTGAAGTCACAGGCAAGATGATGATAAAAAAAAGACATAGCCTTGCAGCAAAATATGCCTAAAATTGGAAAACTGCTAACAATCTCCCTCTAGTGTCCAAGAAGGAGAATGTGCAGACCTTATTCGAGTGGAATTTGTTGGAAATAGTGCTCAAGTGAAGTCGGGATGATGTTGGGTCTGGGCCTTGCCACTGATGGCGCTGGGCAACTGTGGACCAGTTATTGATCAGAATCGTCAATAAATGAAAAGGGTTGATTGCATCATTGTGAAGTAACTTGGTAGCTGGTACAATTTATGTGACATCAGTTTTTATTGTGTTTGTCAATGGTCAATTGTAATTTTATGTATAATAAAACACTTGTCAGCATCAAACTCTGTGGATGGAGCTAAGGTATTTTGGGGAAAAAATCCAAAAATGGAAAAATCAGAGTCCCTACTCTTGATAACTATCATATACTTTGGATTTTCTGTCCTTAGTATTTATTCCCAGTCCTGCCTCTGCTACTAAGTGACACTATTTATGGCTTCGTTCTTGCAGGGAATGTGAATGCTTAGAGAATTCACATTATTTATTTAGTGTTAGCCTAAATAAACCAAAGAAAGCAGGTCTATAAAAGGAAATAAAATGTTACATTCCAAAAATAGGTCACCTACTATTACTTGTCTCTTTAGGTAGTGAAGTTGAGAATTGGTAGAATTTTTGAATTGATAGAATTTTAGATCTTTTAATAATTATTTTTAAGTTAGTTGTTTTTCCCTCTAAGCCTTGAGTTCTTGCTCAGTGTTTCTTGGTTATTAAGATTTTTAAATTTGGTTCTTCTACCTGCTCAAGTAATACTTGAATGTAAGTATATCTTAACATTTACGTAAACAAAACAAAAATACAAATGAGCTATACAAATTTTAAATAATATTGGAATACAGCTAATAAAAAGTACCCTTCATCAACCCATATTCTTCAGTTCTACTTCTCCCCACAGTGAAACCAACATTAGGAGTTTGTTTCATTGAAATGTTTAGCTTGTGTACACACACATAAACACAGATTAATTTTCCTGCATTGTACTTTTTCTCACATAACTATATAACTTGGAGATACACGCATGTGATAACTATTCATTTATCTCTATTGCTCTGTCACTATCTCTCTGTTTATCTGTTTACCTACCTGTCCATCCATTCATCCATCCCTCCCTTCATCTGTCTAATTTATCATTAACATCACCTACGAAATCCCCTCTTCATCTCTCATCTCTACTTCTTTCTGCTCATCTGCACCAGTCTCTCTCACCAAAGACTTTCTTTCCTTCCTGTTCACCAGCCCGAAAATACTATCAATGGATTCTGAGTTTACATCTTCTTATCTCAAGAACGCACATAGACTTAGATTATTACTTTCATTGCTATTTCCAAGTTTCACAGGGACGGAAGGGGCTCAATGGCCTTATTGGGTCATTGTGACACCAAACCCATCTACAATGGCCGTGGAAGCAAACGGTGTTATAGCAACATCACCGCCAGAAACCTTGCCCTGCAACTGCAGTCACTGCAAATGAGAGGCAGCTCACAGAGGAAAGGGTACTCAGAAAACAGGTGGGGATCTGGGCATCCAATCTGTAAGTGTCTACTTACAGGTAAACTTCCTCATAAAATATCAACTCAATTGTAAAACCTACCTCTCAAAGGTGAACTCTTATATCAATAGATTATTTTAGACATTTGTGTAGGAATTATCTTCTTATACAACTATTGGGTTGCCGGAAAAGTCATGACACATTTTTGCAATGAAAAACATAGAAAAAATACCTCATGACTTTTCTGACAGCCCAATATTTCTGGGACATCCTCTTCTATTCTTCTCTGGCTTTTGGACCTGCATTACCATCATCCCTTCCAAACTATAAAATGCCTTATGCTGGCATCTGAGCAAATGAAAGTGCACTATTTTTTTTTCCGAAGTTAAATGAGGACACATTGTCTTAAGTGTATTATGTGAACCAAAGGATAGTATTCTTGAAATTGAATCCCACCTGAACAAAGTCAAAACATGCTTGTTCTAGGTATATCTCCTAACAAGAAATATACAAATGGTCTCCAACTTACAATGCTTTGACTTAGGATTTTTTGTTTATACGATGGGTGGAAAGCTATATACATTGATTTTTTTTTCCTGGTCTAGTGATACGTGATAAGGTACTCTCTCATGATGCTGGGAAGTGGCAGAACCACAGCTCCCAATCAGGCATTGGATCACGAGGCACATGATCATGAAGGGTAAACAGTCAGTGGTACTGTGTTGCCAATGGTTTTTAGATACCGCGTTCTGAGCACATTGAAGGTAGGCTAGGTTAAGGTATGATGTTGAGTAGGTTAGGTGTAGCATGTATTTTTGACTTACAGAGTTTTCAAATTAAGATTGATTTATCTGGGTGTGACGTCACTGTAAGTCAAGGAGCATCTGTATATGGTGGCACTGAAGCCAATGTGTCGTGGAAGAAGAGTTCAAAAGAGGTGAACTCCTCATGAGGGCTTTAGGATACTTACAGACCCAATGTTTTGATGTTTTTGGTTCTCTTAAAGAGTTTAGAAGAATATAAAATGCTGTGATCAATATTCATGAAGATACTGTGCTCCAAAGGTTATCTGTTTGTATAATTGGAAGTTTTGCCTTAAAATTGTTGTTATTGTTACAGCTGTTGTTGTCACTCTTATATATGGAACTTTTCAGAGCATTAAAAACTTTACCCCTTGCATTGTTTTATTATTATTTTTTTATATTTAAATTTTTTATCTATACAGAATTTATTTGTTAGAATATGAGGAATAGATCCAGTTTTAACTTTTTTCATATGACTATCTAGTTAAACTAATGCCTTAAAAGTCCACCGTAGAGCCCACAGACTTGGGAGGCTGCTCCTATCATATACTAAATTGTTCATAGGCAATTGAGTATACTTCTGAGTTTTTTATTGTGTCACATTGGTCTTATGTCTGTTTATATGCTAATATCAAATTAATGCCTTTTCAAGAGGCTTTAATGTCTCGTGGGCTTATTTCCAGCTCTCCAATTAACTGCTTTTCCTTTCTAGAGTTTTCCTGACATTCTTGGCTATTCTCCCCAAAGATTTTTAATTCAATCCAATGAATTTTTAAATCAACATTCTCAGTTTCAGGGAAAAAGAAATATGGTGTATGTTTTATTGTGATTACATAAAATTTATTAATTAATTCAGGTATAACTAACATCTTTATAATGTTGAGCCTTCTGCTCCAAGAATATTACATATCTTTCCATTTGCTTCAGTCTACTTTTTCATCTTTTGGGTGTTTTAGTGTTTTCATATAGATTTTGTACATTTTAGCTTATGTTTATACCTAAGAGTTGTATTATTGGTTTTTGGCCATTGACATAAGGTCTTCTCTCCAATTATAACTTCTAAATGACTTTTTCCTTATATATGAAGACCAGTAATTATTGGATATTAAGTTTAAAAACTATTTCTTTAGCAAATTCTGTTTTTTCGAATTTCCATATATATGCTTACATTATCTGCAAATAGAAATAGTTTATTTAAGCTTTCTAATTCTTATGGCTGTGATTGATTTCTGTTGTACAATTGAATGACTATTACCAATAACATGGTGTGCAATAGTGAACATTGTGGTCATCCTCATCTTGTTTCTGACTTTCTCATTTAAGCACCAAGTGATTCCCTGTTAAGACAGTAACTTTTGTGATGAGGTCTAGACTATATGTCCATAAATTTCTGTTCTATTGGTTGTTTTTTAACATGAATGGTATTGGCTTAGTGTCACCAAATGCTTTTTCTGCATCTATGGAGATGATCATGTTATTCTTTTCCTTAGGTTATTATACTGAGAGGGCATATTAATGGATTTCCTAAATTTATATTTCTAAATAAACCCCATTAAATCATGGTGTGATGTTTAAAAGGACTATTGCATTTTGTTTACTACTATTTTATTTAAGATTTCTTCACATCAATATTCACAAGGAGATTGGTTTTTTGCTCTCTCTCTCTTTCTCTCTCTCTCTCTCTCTCTCTCTCTCTCTCTCAGCTTTATACTGCATATAGCCATTGTATAATACTTTGTCACTCTCTAAAGACCATCTAGTAGTCTTACTTCTACAGATAATCGCATTACTTAGCACCAGTCCTTATTTCAATGTCCCCCCATGTTGTTTTCTAATTATTATTTTTTGGTAAATTTCTAGGGGAGGGCTTATGTAAGTAATATTCTCTGATTTCTTGGATTCACAAACTTTTTGTCTGAACCCTTTGTACATGAAGGTCAGTTTAGCTGTATTCAAAACACTTGGTTCACATTTTCTTTCTTTGTATATCTTAGATATGTTACTTAATTATCTCCTGGCATAAAACATGGTTGTTGAAAGTGACATGACCTTTTTGCTTACTTGCCGAAGAATTTTTTTTCAAGTTCAGTAGTTAAACTAGAATATATTATGAAGTTGTGCGTTCTGGGTTGATCTCCCCCTGTGTAACTTGACAATATGCAAAAGTTTTTTTGTTAGTGGTATTTTAGAACATTTTCTTAAATTATTTAGTTAGTGTTTGTTTTGTTCTATTGCTTGAGTTTCTTTTTTGGAGAAAACTATTATAAGTATGTGAGATATTCTTTTCCTATCTTCAACATTTATTACTTTTCTTGAAGTCTTTTTATCTCCTCCCTTATTTTTTTTTTTTATTTATCTAAAGCCTCTCTTTTCATCTGACATTTGCCCTAAAGCATTATGGGATCTCTTGTTCTTTCCAGTTCAATCTTCATTTCTGAAATGATTTTTCTTGTTATAATTCTTTTCAAATAATTCCTTTCTTGAAACTTATTACTAGTTTTTCTAATTCTGATTTATGATATTCTTTCATTGTTTCCTTTTATTTTCTTAATTTCCTTTAGCGTGTTTTAGAATATTAGGTTACTGGTTTTATGTGCTTACTGGGCATTGTTTTTTCGGCTTGCTCGTAGGGATGCTATTCTAGTCCTTATTCTCTTTTGTTCACGTATTAAACTTATACAGGACTGGACCACAATCCTTTTTTGTTGCCCATTTCCAAGTTAAATACAGTTTTCTTTGCTATTAGAGAGTGTTGGGACACAGTAACTTTCCTAGTCACATTAATGTTTTATTGCTTTTCTGTATTATCCCACTTCTATTGTATTTATGAAGTGATTTTAAAAGTGGTCTCATATTTTTGATATCTACTTCCACTCTTCACTAATTTTTATCTAGACTTTTATTTTTGTCCCAATTGTTCCTGGCCTGCTCAATTTGGATTCTATTTCTGGAAATTTCTTCTCATTGAGGAGCTTTGTTTTCTGATTTAGAGTCTGCAGAGCCCCTTACCTCCTGGTTTTGTTTTCAGATTGGCTGTGTTCTTTCCAGTGAAGACCTGATGGAGATTAGAGGGTTCTCTTATTCTCAGGGCCCAATTGCTTTCCCTCAACATCCTTTTTCACAGAAACTGATATTATGTGGGCCTTATAATTACTAGTGATTTTGCTCACTCACCTGTTTTCTAATTTACTATGGATATTTTCTGTATTTTTTTTTCGTTTTGTCATCCTAGTATCTTTCTCTGGTTTTGTATAGCAGGAGGTTAAAAACTATGCCATCATGCATTTTCAGACTCTACCTTCAAATTTTTACCTACAGGGTTTTTGTTTGTTTGCTTGTTTGTTTTTAAATAACCCCCTCCATCTTGTGTTGAGGCTGCTTTATTTGATGGTTTATCACAAGTAGTAGAACACCGGGTAAAGTCTGGTTAGAGTGAGTGAGGTGGGAAGCAGCTTGTTAAAGTAGGTTTTTAAAGACCTAGGACAAGAAGATGCAAACATTATTATGGTGTGGGCAGTCACAGGAACTAAAGGAAGGTTAAATGCTGAGGTTCTTGGATTTTGTTGCATTGTTTTCAAGTAGCCGGAGAAAGTTTGAGAATAAAATGGTAGTGAGATTAAGTAGGTGTTAATTTCCAATTCATTCTGCTCATTCATTGGAACATTTACAACATCATTTATTTGCCTTTGTTTCTGAGTGATACGGAAGAGTTTTTACAGTAAATTTCAATGCCATATGGACAACCTCTGTATAGGCCTTGATGAAGGTGGCCTCTTGTGTATGGTTGGGTAAGAAAAAGCTTTCTGGTTTTGTTTGTTTTAAATCTTGGTAATCTAAAATTTGAGAAGTATTGCAACTTCTTCACGGGAAAGGAAGACAAATTCTTTTGTGAGGTCTCTTCTGTTCACTAACACTGGTATAAGAAAGGCCTTTAAACATTTTTCTTCAGAACAGTAACTTTGTAATAATCTCTAGTTCTTTTTTCTCACCATTGCTAAATGTGCACTACTGCCCTCTGCTGCATGAACTTGGACCTCTCCTAATTTTCAGACTAATAATAATTGTGTATGATCACTGACATTTTAAAAGTAAATTTTTAACAGTTAACCAAAGCTCTTCTCTTGTCAAACAATAATATCATGATGGGTTGCAATTTCCATCCCCCATATACATGGATTACTTAGAGGCATTACTTAGAGTGGTTTCCTTAGAGGCATTTTAACATTAAGTGGCCACTGAAAAAGTAAATCAGATGATCATGTCTGCTATATTCAAAAAGAGCTTTACAAATGTGGGGTAGTGTACAAATTAACGTATATGAGTATTTAATAGACTGTATCTACACTTGGCTAAAGAGAATGAACAGTGTTATAATAAGCATAACTTTTGATCAGAACTTGCAACTATGAGATTTTTTAATGGATGACTTACTAGAATTATGGAAACATATAGAAAGAAAAGTCAGGTAATTTCACGAATTTGAAAGTAGTGCTTAGAAGGTTATAAATGTATTTTGCCTTTTCATGTTAGACAGAGTCCCATTTTGCGTAATCCCTGGCCCCACTGCCAGCTCTAATGTTAAGTAGAACAAAAGGATAATTTTCAAAATTAGAATAATTTTATTACATGCTAAGCTCAAATTTATATAATACAGTTTAATTCCTAAAAAGCAAATTAATCAAAGATTTAAAATTTCATGTTCTTGTTTATTAAAATACACAACCTTTTTATTAAAGAATAAGGCTAACCCAATTTTATAATATGGAAATTGTTGTTATGTTCTAGGAGATATTATTTGATCTTAGATATATACAAATCTGCACACATGTCCTTGATACTAACAATCAAAATAGAGGCTAATAGATTTCAGAATGAATAAAAACAACAACAATAAAAATTAAACTCAATTATAACTTTTTCTAACTCAGATTTCTTGACAATTTGAAAACTTAGTGGTAAAAGTCCATGTACTTTCAAAAATGATTTCATGAGCAATTTCAATGAAATTAGATATTCCCTGTGCTTCCACATATTTAGCACTGCCTTGAATTAATTAAAGGTACTGTGATTCCTGTGACTATTAATTTACTGAGTAAATTGAACAAATCAAATTAAACAAATGGACAAATTAAGTTAGTGACAGAACAACTTGCTGATTGCTAGATCAATCTATTTTTGATTGCTGCTTCCTCTTACTTTGATCTGCCATGATTTCAATTTGGTATCATCTACTCCTGTATTTTATTATTTCCATCTTTCAATAGCAAAGTGCTGTTTTTAACTGTGGAAATGACCTATCTTCTTGGCAAATAGCTTGCATGCATTGTTTTCATTTTCAAGACCCCAGTGGAATCTTGACGATCTCATTCAGACTCAAGTCAGCCAGGTTCATATTTAGCTATAATTCACACACAGAAGGAAGGTGAAAAAGTTAATATCATTAACATAGGCCAGAAGTAAAATGGTAATAGAAAAATTTAAATAATGTTTTTAAGTGTATGACACACCTTCCATGGCCATGTGAAGACACAGTAAGAAGGGGGCCATCTGCAAGCCAAGGAGAGAGGCCTCAGAAGAAACCAAATCTGGTGACACCTTGATCTTGGACTTCTCACCTCCGGAACTGAGAGAAAATAAATGTCTGTTGTTTAAGCCACCCAGTCTGCGGTATTTTGGTATAGCAGCCCGAGCAAACTAAGATGGCGTCCTTATGGCAGAGAGCCTTTTTTGGTTTTCTGCTAAATGATCGTTTAGTGTCCAAGAGGCTTTATTATACTGGGGAAAGTTTCAGTATGTGTACTCATCCACTTACATTCTTGGTGTTCTGTGTAGCCCTTTACCACGTGACTTATCTTGGCTCCTTCAGAGGAACCCATGTTAAGCTTTGATGCAGTGATGAAAAGGCACCTTATTTTCTTCTGGTGGATACTCCTTTTCTTAGGTGAACCCCACATTGTTGCCATGACAGAGCATCTGTAATACAAATGAAGGACTGCTGTGGTGCAGGCTACTCTGTTCAGCACTATTTTAATATTGAACATTGTTTTGAAGGCATCAACTGTGAGATACAAAGAAGAGATGATACATGTAATACATGTAAAGTACTTAACAAGCCTGGCAAGTAGTAAACATTCAATATATTTTGGGTATTATGATTTTTAAAGTATTGCTATGTATTCCAAGCCAGTTAGCTATAAAATTCCTTAAGTAGGTTGATGTTTAATATCTTGATTTGATTATATCTCAAACTGTTCTTGAGCATTGTAGCCTATTATTCCTAGAGTACCAAAAGATAGGATCTATTACAAATGATCGTCCAAAGAGAAACTAAACACAATTTTCTATGCTCATTATCACGGGTTCACTTATCTGACCAGGAACAAGCACATTGTGTCATCACTAGATTCACTGCCCTGTCCTTACACTTTTTTAATATTCCCTACTTCCAGTGACCAAATCATTTCTGACTGAATAAATGGCCATATTTTCAATACCTTTCCTATTTGAGTAATGTTGATTGTGGAACTAATCTGTGATAATAACATCATAGAAATCAATCCATCTTGTTGCTGGTTGGTGGGTTGAGGGTCATAGTATATTTTGTCCATCTTACTGTGGCTTCCAAATCTGAGCAGTTCACAGTTGATTAAAACCAACCAACCAACCAACCAACCAATCAACCAACCAACACAACCATCCCCCAATTAAAAACAATAACAAACTAGGCATTTAAAAATTCATGTTGCTGAAGCCCTCTCTCATGAGGTCCTGTCAAAAGAACAGCAGCTCTAACTTCCTTGTGTGACTTCTGGAGAACCCTGGAGATCTAAGGAATAAAGCTTGGGAGCAACTGGTCCATGTTATCTAAACGTTTTTATTGTTGCCCATCAAGATGAGATTTCTTGCAGTGAACCTCTCTCAAGAACTAAACATATTTCTCTTTCACTGCTAATATAGTATTGTTTCCAAAAATGGATCTTGAAACCACCAGTCACGACTCAGTACTGGGAATAAATGGGCCACCAAGGAAGATATGCAGTGTATAGAACTGGCAGAAATTGTATATCATAAAGGGTAAGGTTTGGTGTTAAACATTTGGAGATTTTTTTTTTCTGATTTCAATTCTACCTAAGATCACTCACATGTCAATAGAAGTTTGTCTACCTGAGTTTCTGCCTATATTATTTTCACACTTCTTTTAGTTAGATTCAGGCTCTAGGGGAGGGATGTGTTCAGTAATTCTCTTCATTTGGGTGGCAGATTAAGTGTTGAGGAAATGATAAGTATGTCAAGGATCAGAAACAAGCCATTGGCTAAACAATTATGTTTCTGATTGATTTACCATGAAATTCCTTGAACCATTTCACTTGTGCATGTTTGTGTCAAGCACAGCTAGGGTCTCAAATGCGAGTGAGGAGGCCTTCTCTCGTTAGCTGGTCTTGCTATCCATGAGATCAAGGCAGAAGAGAATTACAGCTGCTGAAACTACTGCAGGGATCAAATACGAGATGCAATTTTTCACATGTAAAATGGAAATTAGTCCTATCAAGAAACACAAAACAGTGCTTATATGTATTGTAAATTATTTAAAATATAATTGACAGCAACACATGGTACTGTTGTTTCTCAGGCAATGTGAGAAACATAAAGCTCTCATGTGATAAAATCCAAAGTGTGACTACTACTAGGATTGAGAACCAGGTAGCCTGGTTTACTATGGAGAAAGGAAAGCTACATAACCGTATTTTCCAAATCCTTTAATATCCAACAGGATGAAGGTCTTTCATGTCCATCCTATGTGGACAAGATGATTTGGGGTCCTGTAGAAACTACTAAAAAGTCATTTCCCTTCCCAAGTTTGCCGTGGTACCTAAAGTGATTATAAATAGTGCCGTTTCTTTGGGTTCAGCCACAAATGTAGGAGTATTTTCTCCCTGTACACTATTAAAAAGTCCATGAGGAAAGGAAGGGCTCTGGGGCCATTTCTAATTTTTGTATTCCCAAAGTCACATGAATGCAATCCAGCTCAGAAGTTTCAGCTCTAACCAACTGTGAGAGACTGAGACTGGCAGACTTCAATAGCAGATGAGATTAGAGGAAGGCTCAGAGCAGCCGCTCTTGAGAGGGGCCAACAACAGATTTCGGTGAAACATGGCTTTGACAGTGGACTGCAAGCCTCTCCATGGCCAAGGCCCTGCCTGACTCATCTTTGTATCCTCAAGGCCCTAAAATTAATAAATACGCAGTGAACGTATGAAGAACTGCTAAATAGACTGTTGTAGGAAGTGGCCACTTAGGGAGAGAGACAATGGGATGAAGAGCAAGAATACGGAGGTGAGGCATAGTGCGCATTCAGCTCACCTTGGGGCTAAGTATTTAGAAGGAAACCAGGATCTAGAAACAACTGCTGAGACAGTTGTGGTTCCCCTAGGAACCAAATGATCCCATAACTGGAGCAGCAGGGTATGAGGGAATGAAGGCCAAAGGAAAAAGTGTGCAGAGTTACTTTCTTCTGGACAAGAGAACATTATGTTTACTTCTGTAAAGCATTGCTTTTATATATTTACCCCCTAATGATGTTATTGTAAGAGGCATAAAGAAACCTATTCTTCCCATTAAATATGAAGCTTGTATTTTCATACTTATGAAAACACACATGAGGAAAACACACTTGGGGGATTATGATAGTAATTCTGAGACATTTATTTGCAGTTAGCTGATTTTGTGTTTGCATATCTACTTGTATACATAATGGGTTATGTGTGTCTGTTTTGGTCTGTTAGACAGTTTTACAGAGAGCATTTGGGTCATCAACGTAACTACATAGTTTTTACCTCCTTTTTAATGTACAGTGTAGCTGTGTATGTTTTAGCATTTGATTCTATAGTGTGATTTTGCTCTGTATAGAGAAGAGAATATTTGCGCAAGTAAATTTCATGTGAATTTTTATTTTTTTTCAGTGTATTTGTAAAAGTTTGCTTTTGGAGCTTATAAGGTGTTGTGTAAGCTCTGAGATAATCTCTTTTTCATGATAGCCTGAGCTGAGGGCTTTCTTGAGAGTCAATACTCTGAGCTTGATATCACTTTTCTTTTTTAACAGTACATATCACAAGAGTTAGCTGAGATCTCATTTTGGTTGGAGGTAAAGAAAGAGGGAACTGACAGACAGAAAAAGGCAAAGTACTTCAAGTTTTCTCTTGGTTGGACTGAGTTTGTCCTTCAGCAGATGGTGGGTATCTACCCCCCTTTAAGTGGGTGCAGAGTGATTTCTTGCTACATAGTTAGCGCTCTTTTTTTCTTTTCCTTTTGTTCTAAAATACTCTTGAGAAACATCTGAACCAGTAGACTCCTAACTTAATGTTCTCCATTTCTCTAATGTTTTTTAATTGGCAAGTCAGAATAAAGGCAAAAAATATAAACTTCTGCAAAGTCTGTGTTCTGAATCCCAAGTTCTTATTTTTAGAGTAGGGGTCAGTTTCTTTGCCCTCCACTAGTGCCTGGAATGCTCCGCTTGTCCTTACAAATCCATTCCTGGGAGTATTTTTAAAGAGTGAAAAAAAATCTCTCTTTTTTTTTTAACGTGAAAATTTCTACCCGCAGGAAGCACAAGGCAATCCAAAGATAAGAAGCCGTGGTAGAGGGTTCCTCGAGTTTAATTCCCTTTTGCCTGTGTATTAAAATAAATAAACAAACTAACTTTCTGAAGATGAGCAATTCCACAGCAGACAGACACAGATTGGGGTAGCCCAAATTGCAAAGCTTGTGCTTTCTGGAAGAACGAACCCAACTATAAAGTCACACTTTGGAACGCAGTCCTTTTTGGGGGGAAAGAAAGGAGTCACTGATATTCTCATTTAGCGACATGCTGAATGCATACTCCTGTGCGTGCTGGTGTGTGTCAGGATCAGGTGTGAAAGCTAAAGAAGCCAGGTACGAAAATTCTAGCGTGCAGCTGAAGAAATCAACCTCCCCCCCCCCCCGCAACAGCTAGCCGCCAAGTCGTGCGGTGTTGCCTCGACTTCTCCTGCAGGCGCTAATGGCCAAGAAGGGGAAATGCAATAACTCCTCAACATCCCCTCACATTGCTTTGGACGCCTTGGCTCCTGACAGCCAAACTTCTCCAAGCCCCGAGCTTGCCTGGGACAACTTGTCTCTTGCAGTAAGTACTTCAGAGCCCGGTTCGGTCGCTGCCACTGGCGCCCCCAAGCGCCGCGCGCCCGCCTGCCACAGCCCCTGTTGGAGCCTCCGTGGACCTTCGCAGAAGCAAACACGGAGTCCGGCAGATAAGGCTTACCATGGGATTCCCAGGGGCTGGGAGGCAGACAGCCGAGGAAGGCAGGACTCAATGGCTCCCCAGCCCCTGTTGATGCCTGTCTGGGATTTCTCCTTCGCAAAGGGGGCAGTTGCCTGGCACGGTCAAGATGACCGGTTGGAGCTGTGAGGCTCAAACCTTCGGAGCATACTCAGGAGCACCTCATTGCTCCCAGCACCTCACAGACAGGGACATTGGCTGCGTGTGTGGTGGGGTGGGGGGCTGGAGGGCGGAGAATACCTGAGACTAGAAAGTCCTAAACGCCTCCCAGGAGGGGGGAGAATAAGAGCATCTTCCCAGCTCTTCTCCGGTTCTCTTCTCCCCGGTTCCAAAGCCCCCATCCGGATGGGTTGGGTACCCCCAGTAACACAGCGCCAGCCTCACACATCCACTGGGAGGCACAGGCTAAGACTCAGCTTGAGCGTACAGGCTGCAGTGTTAACGCCCAGACGCTCGCTTCCCTCGGTCTTCTGCAGGGCTTCCCCAGTGCTCCGCGGGCCCGCGCCTGGGGATGGGCTGGGCACCTGAGGAAGGGTGCTGGCTGTCCCGAAGCCCGGGGGCAGCTTGCCCCTCTTCACTTCCACATTTGCACTCCGCCTGTTCCCACACGTCCTTCCACCCTCTGGAGCGGTTGTTAGGAATTAGAAGCCCTTATTTTCCTCTGGGGGTGAATCCCATTTTCTCAATTGTTGAAGGGTGGGGGAGGTTAGGAGGGAGAGAGAAGGAGAAGCTGATGGGGAAGCCACAAGGGGAAGGAGAAAAGGGAGGCGGGAACGTGGGGGGTGAGAGAAACGTTTTCACTCTTTGTCACTCTTGAATTGGGGGCGGAGGAAAAAAAAAACACTATGGGAAGCTATAAAAAGCAAAGGGGGCTGCGGTGAGAGAGCAGACTCAGAGAGGGAGACAGCGCGGAGCGCAGGACAGCTCCAGGGCATCGCGGCGGAGTTCCTGGCACCAGTTGGCTGCTGGGCGTGAATTGGAGAAGAACTCTTCGGGGCGACTGTGGGTGCGCGCGTGACCTCAGACCTCGAGGGTCTCTGGTCCGGGTGCGGTTCCTGATCCCCCATCGTAGCATCCGCTAACATTGAAAAGGAGGACTTGAGTCCCGCAAAGGTTGAGACATAAAGGGTAGGGAAGGAAAAGAGAAGAGGAAAGCAACTGAGGCCGAAGAAGGAACGAGTGTGGACCTCCTGAGCAGTTAGGAGGAGGATTGGATCGCGAAGGTCCCGGCGAGTCCACGGAGGTGCGGGGCCAGGAGCAGCGGAAACGGTGCGGGCCGTGGGGCTGGGTCTTCTCGCACCTCGGGTCACGCCTCCTTGGCTAGAAGGCGCCTCGCCTTTGATTGCTTCCAGTTACTACAGAACTTCCTGCTCTGGTGGAGAACTGGGTCTTCCTTGGGTCGCACTCGCTTCTCGTTTGAGGCGTAAGACTGAGTTCACACGGTCCTGGGCTCCCGAAGCCAAGTGGGGTTGGGGGTACAGAGTCGGCAAGCCTCCGCACCCCAAGGGAGGGACCCAGTGTTGGGGTCCTCCCTCCCCTTGCATCAGTACCCCTTCGGGTTTTGCGCCTCCCCGGGGACCCCTCGCCGGGAGATGGCCGCGTTGATGCGGGGCAAGGACTCGTCCCGCTGCCTGCTCCTACTGGCCGCGGTGCTGATGGTGGAGAGCTCACAGCTCGGTAGCTCGCGGGCCAAACTCAACTCCATCAAGTCCCCTCTGGGCGGGGAGACGCCTGCACAGGCCGCCAATCGATCTGCGGGCACATACCAAGGACTGGCTTTCGGCGGCAGTAAGAAAGGCAAAAACCTGGGGCAGGTAGGAAAACACCCCAAATGCACTCTTCAACCAGGAGAGGGAGGGACCAGCGCTCTTGAACGCGTCGCCTTTGCGCCCTTTGACCTTCAAGCGGGTGCCCCCAGGTGTGGCGCGCACAACAGCTGGGCAGGGGATTCTAGAGCAGGTCCGCGAGAGCGGAGGTGGCTGGGTGGCTGCTGGTGCTGGAGGGAGTGGAGCGCTCGGCGGGTTAGGGTTCTGCCTCACCTTTCCTTTGGGTCACGGGCATGTACTGGAGACCTAGTGCGTATCAGTGGGGAAAGTGGCCAGAATGGTCCTTCTCCATATTTAACACTGCGGTGCAGAGGATGATGTTAAATAGCGAACACATAGCAACTGGCACTGTTCTAAGAGGTTTACGTATACTATTTAATCTTCACAACCCTATGAGCTAGGCGCGGTTACTGTCCTCATTCTGCAGATGAAAAAGATGAGGCACAAAGTAGAAGTTATTTACCCAAGGCGCACAGCTAGTTTAAATGGCAGAGCGGGATTTCAATGCCAACAGTCTTAGTCCGTGTCCAGGACTCTCAACCATTACATTTTACAATCTGGAGGCGGGGTACCCCCTCTCAGACTCTCCTTCCCGCCCGACAACTTTCTCCCTTCAAAAAAGATCACAGACAGAAAACTTCAATGGGCCCGCATTTCTGACTCCCGTAGAATTGTAAATAAATCATATTGGGGGGGGGAGCAAAATAATGAAGTGACAATGACAGCATCATTGGCGCGGTCAACCAGGGTGCGGGGGACATAGCAAAGAAGACGCCGGAGGCATTTTTTGCGAAAGGAAAATTTCCGCGAGCTTCTCTATCTCTGTCGCACAGATAGATTGACAGTCGCATGCAAACAGTAGACACACACAGATTGGAGCGCACACTGCACCAGCGGTGGCCGGCGCGCAGCAGCCAGGAGAGGGGGCTCTGTGGGCACTGGGAACCGCGACAGCTCCCCCTTCCGCTCCTTTTGTAGGAAGCCAAAACCGAAAGCCAGTTTGCCAAACAGCACACGCACTTCACACAACTGTCAAACCCCAAAGGCAGCTTATTGCCACACAGATCCTGGGTTTCCTTGTTTCGTCAAAGAAGCCAACTGCAGCCGCTCTGCGCTCTCTCGGTGTCCTCCGCTGCCCCTGTCCCCAGCGCAAGCGGCCGGGTGAGGGTTGACAAGCGAGGGCCAGTCCTGGATGGACAGCAAGGGAAGCCTTGGCCCGCGCTTGGCCCCCTACTGCCCTCTCACGGGACAGTTTTGCTGGGTTTGCAGTTCCAGAGTGCTTCCTGGGCTTTGAAATGTCAAACATTTCAGCTATCTTCTCAAAAGGAATACAAAGTCTGTGATCATAGAATTTTTTTTTAATTGTCTCAAGGGAAGTGAGAAACTATGCATATGCATACACACTACACGCATACATATTCTTGGCACATTGTCACACATGTCACATACCTCCACCCTTACATGACCACTATCGTTCCCTTTTTCCTTCCCTCAGAACCACCCTGACATTTTCAATAGGAATGGACTTAACATCCCCTTAGAAGTCCATCATGAGATGGGACAAAGGTTGCAAGCAAGGATGCTCTCAATCCAGATCATTAGACATATCTTTAATGCTACTTACTGACTTCAAATTCCACCTTATCAGTTGTTGAAAAGAGTTTAGTGTTTAGTTCAGCCAAGGACAGAGGGATGGATCCAATGCTCTTTTGAGATTCCTTTCGATTCTAATCCATGCATATGCTTTGAGTTTCTGTAAAGAACTTTCTTTACAGAAGAGTTTCTGTCACCACTGGGCCCGAGCAGCTGATGTTCCACAGTCAAATTATCACTTTTGTCAGCACTGTCACTAGCCATGGGGTTACATGGACTAGACTGAGGGATGCACCCCAGAATCCAGCTTATCCTTTATGTTTTGATAGTTTATCTGTATATAAATATGTACAAAATGTCTGCTTATATTGCTATCTCTCTAAATATGTGCTCCTTAAACAGGTCGCAACTCTATTTGCATGTCTTTAAATTGAAGGTTTATTTATTTATTTTAGAAATAAGTTGAATTGTTTTGAGTTGAATTTCCCATATCCTCTCCGGAATTTAGTGGTTCTATAGAATGTATTTTATTATATTTATTTACCTGAATTACCAGACCCTTAAAATTTGACATTTGGGTTTGTCAGAAAAATGTAACATATTAGAGATAATGGTAACATAAAGTAAAGCATTGAGTTGAATTGTAGGAAAATAGCTGGAAAATGGGAAGATTATCTTTTCCTGAAGTGTGTATTGTTATGAAGAAACAAATAGAAAAAAAATGTCTCTTCTTTGAAGTAGGAAGAGGATTATTTGAATATTTTTGGGTCTCTTTATCTTTATCCCACTAGTTATGTGGTTACCAAATTTCTTAGCACTCTTATTTTCATAATGGAATGAAAATCAGAAAGACTATTAGAAAGGAAAGATGTCACTTCCTTTTATGGTGAAAAACTCTAGAATTGAAATGTAGCTAAGCTGAATTTTTATCTGTCATAATAGAAAAACATGACTGATTGAGAAGATTGAAAATAAAGTGCTAACTGATCAAACTAGCTAATAATGTAGTGTTATCCTGAGGCCTACTAAATTGACTTATCTTCCCTTTTCCCCCATCCTTTACTGATGATGCTGAAATAAATGCATTTCAGAGATGCAGGAACAAGGAACTGTAGGATGCAATTTCAAGTAGGCATATTAGAAATAGTCTTTGGTCTTCTTTTCTATAGTGAAAATTGTCTGTTTTTTTCTGATTTACTTTTAGGATAGAGAATTAAATTTTTAAAAATTATTGCTATTGCAGAAGAAATTATTGAAGAAATTTAATAATTCATTAATCTACACAAGTAAAAATGAGACTAAATGGGAACCAAGGTTTTCTTGATTTACTGTGGTCTAATTTCATAACAATCTTATTTATAGGGATGCTACTTGTGATAGACAAGGTGGATTATTTGTAAATCACTCCTGGAATATGTGCCTTTGAATTTTGGGGAGAATTTATAAGGCTCTCAGAGAAAATACACTGTTCTCTAGAGGTGTTACAGTTCTCATTCTTAGGTTTGCTTTCAAAGACACAGCTGTGAGTTATGACGGAAACTGACATAGAAAATTGAATGTGGTAGTATTCAGGGGATTTGTAAAAAGGTAGCAAAAATGATTTTGCTGAGTTATTCACATTAATGTTTTAATTTGACTTTCCATTTGCATCTATTGCTAATGGGTTTAAGAAATTATATATATATATATATATATATATGAGATAAATTAGGTTGTAGGACTGTTACTTATATATATATATATATATATATATATATTCGCATTTATATACTTCAATTTCTAAAGAGACTATGTCAAATTTTCTAAATCAAAGTTAATTTTAATAGCATATGGATAAATATATTTCAATTAAGTACACTGTTGCTCGACATAACCTCTGGAATTTGAGGTATCAGCTTTTACAGGTTATCTTAAAAACAAATTTTAAAAAGAGCAATTTACAAGACCATTTTACCTTTGCAATTTACAATGATTTTATTTTATTTTTCAGTTAATTAAAAACCTTTTGGATTTGTGTTTGTAATTGTTTCTTTTAGCCTTTACTCCTTGCGTTGCATTTTTGAACACAACATCTAGGATTTTGAAATACTTTTAAAAGCTATGAGTAGGACTGTGAAAATAATTATACTTTAAAAGTAGATAAACTTCCTGATATGTGTTTTTAAAAAGAAGCTGACACTGGTTTAACATAAATTCACATTCCATGATTTTCTAATATAACTTGGACATTTGAAGGACAGTGGTTTGGATGAAATTATGCTGTGAAAAAAGAACGCTGGAAATATTTTGAAACAGAAGCTTGAGGGAGGTGGTGAGGGAGCACTAATACTTATATATTGCATTTTCTTTAATAAAATGCTGTGTGAATTTGCTTGCACAAACATGCATGAAATTGCTCATTGAAATAAACTATACAGTCTATTTTCCGTAGATGATCTCCTCACTTTCTGAAATTATCCATGACTTTTCTTTTAACCCCAGCTCAACTTTCCCCTGCTGGAGAGTAAATATCTGCAATATCCTCTGGACATCAACTAACACTAAACGTAATCGAGAAAGCACATCATTGTTAAAATTAAATTTTCCAAAATCAAAATGAAAAGATTTTGAAACAATCTACACTAAAGATTCCTTTCCTTTCACTATGAATAATAGAGCATTGATGATAGTTGATACAAGCGGAAGGTTACCTTGTGAATAGCAAGAAAACTATTTTAATGATAATCTAAGCGTGACCATCCATCATTTTGTTTTTGCAGTAGAGTAGACAGAGCAAGGGACACGGTTCCTTAAACTCACTCCAGCTGTGACTTTGACCCTACCATAGTCATCCTTACTACTCCCTTCCGATACAAACTCGTTCCCAGGATGTTGCAAGTCTTACAGTTTCTAAACTAGAGAAAGCAGTGCAATAGAAGGGTAACTGATCTATGCGTATTCTGTCCTAGGAGAGCATTGCCACTTCCTCTTCTTTTCCCTGCACGATCATATTAATTGTACATTAAAATAATCTGTTAAATTACAGAGGCCTTTTCCAATACTCACTATATTTGCCATTTAAGACTCAGTCTCCTCTGGCTGCTCGTTCTTTGGCATTAATGGAACATCAAAGTGAAATGCAATCTTATTTCTGTCTGTGACTCCCTGTCGGCCTTTAAAGCCATCTTACTTCATTACACTTCTAGTCACTTATACTTGTCTATAAAAAGGAGATAAAGCTGCTCCTACTTATTTATCTGGTCTTTGAAAAGATTTAGGAGATTTTGTATCTGTCTCTGCCTTTTATTGAGTCATTAAAAAGAAAAAAATCTGAGGCAAACCCCAAAGGAAACAAAATTAATAGTAATTAATAGACTTGTTCGTCGTGTAGGATTGCTTTAAGGCTATATAGGAAGATTAAATATGGAATGCAAAACAAAAATTTAGTATTACGATTTAAGGTAAGCAGAAGTTAATTTTCTCTTCCTCCTCTGTCCACTCTTGCCAGGAACTAGAGAAGAATGACATATTTTTCTCTAGTTGTTGGATTTTTTAGGAAAAATATAAACCAGTCTCCCAAACAAAGAGGTCAACTGATATAAAATATGGGAGATTTTTTGATAAGAACATCTGTCCACAGGAAGAAAAGTCACAATCCAAATATTTTAAATAGTGACTTCCCAATGGGTCTCTCATGCTAAAGACTTTGGGTGGCTGCCTACCTCTTCTGGTTCAAACCAAAGAAGGAAGCCCACAAATAACACCAACATCTAATCATAAGTCCTTAAGGGGAGCTCATCCCATCAATCCTGGACTTTGTAAAGTTAAAATGAATCAGAGAAAGCTTTAAGGCAAAGGGATTTCACTATCAGATCTGAATGGCTGTGCTTTAACTCAAGTAATTCATTTATATAGCACTAAAAACAGATTATTCTAACACTTAGTCCACAAATACTGAACCTGTATAATGGATTATATTTCTGTGATCTTAATACTAGTTTAGAGATATCTATGTGCTCTAAATGATAAATGTAGAAATAAAATCAGCAAAACACAAAAGTAGTAAATTTTTTTTAAATTAGAAAAAAGTCTGTCTTCCATAGTCAAATAAAAAGGATAAATGTGCATCAGATAGTCTTTAAAAATATGTTACAGTGTCTAATTCAACTGGTTGATTCAATTTATGTATTATAATTTGGTACACAGAGTAGCTTAAATTTAAATATTTCCTAATCATACAACTTTTAACTGTCCCACTCTCTCCAAAGCAATGAAATAAATAAATGAATGAATGAATAAGTATATTAAGTGGCAAAACACATCAAACCATCACATTTAGGGGATAGAGGAGTGACTTCTTCAAGTGGTGGTCCTAACCAAACATTTCCTAAAAGATGTTAGCTCTCCATATGATGCTTTATCATGTGAAGTAAGAATGGTTTTTCTTCTGGGGACTGGAAGAAAAGAGTCATCTTAAGACATACTATTTCCTTAAGCTTGCAAGGAGTTATAGTGCACATCACATTTAGTAAGAGGAGGTTCCATTTGTTGATTATTTACTCTGTGCCAGGCCCTGCTCCAAAAGCTTCATTTAAATTAACTCTTGATTCTTTCAGCAGCCCTTTGAAGCAAGTCCTAATATCATCCTTATTTTTACAAATGATGAACTATTTTATAAACGAGAAAACAATAATTCTCCTGAGGCCCAGAGGGGTTGTGCAATTTGTGCACGTCACACAGCAGTGACTGGAGAAAGCCAAAATACGAACCTTTGCAAAATAATGTCCGAGTCTGTAACTACCAGGCTATCCTCCTACAATATGCTGAAGCTATTCTGGACTTAAGAGGAACATGGACCTTTATTTTATTCTTCCCTTCTGTGTTTTGTAATGACATGGGTATAACTCTGGATTCATTAATAACCACGGCAAAACCCAAGCCCTCTGTTGCTGCCAACTGCTACTCCGAGCAGCCGAAGCACGTTAGCGCTTCATGGATACAAAGGCAGGCACCAGAGAAGTACACCGTTTTCATCTCTGCCTTTACTTGCTTCCCTGCCAGGAATTCTTCACTGTCATCAAGAAAAATACACACACATGCTTTTCTTTCTTCTACTCTTTCTCAGTAAATTATAGCGCTGCCCAAGTAGAAGGGAATGTTGTCAGATAAACCCCATTTCTCTTCTTTTCTCATAGCAATCCCCTCCCCCTCACACACACTCCCCATACTCATCTCGCTGCATCTGAGTGCCACCACGTGCTCACGGACAACGGCAAGCTGGGGGCCTTCTCAATGGCCTCCCTACCATGGCTTTAAGTTGGTTCAGCTGGCAGCCCTCAACTCTGATCAGGCAGGGCAAGTTGTCTAGGTTTAGAGCCCTATTGCTTTTACTTTTTCCTTCCTTTTGCCTCCTCATTTAGCTGCTTTTCAGACAGTCTAGTAGCACGATAGCCCTGCCATTTCCTAATAGGCTCCACGTGCTGGCTGGTCGTTCACTCGCTTAAAGTCTTTGGAAAAGTCACTTAATTCCAGCTATTTTTATTTTTAAATCTGTAAAATGGGATAACAATAAAACGGCAACCATAATAGTAATAATATCTGTCTTACTGGGCAACAAAGCGGAAGAGAAATGTGCACGCAGTTATTGTGCTGATGTCATCATTACTACCAGCATCCCGGAATTAAGATCACGTGCTCATGCACAAGCTAGAAAGTGGCTTCTTCCTCTTCCCCAGCAATTTGCGCAGAGGTAAATAAATGAATGCATGTCATGTACATGGAGGAAACAAACAAACTCAACTACACTAAGGCCAAGAATTATAAAACAAAACAGAACAAGACAAACACACACACACGCGCGCGCCCGCACATGCTATCATGTTTCTGGTACTGAATGTTAACACTAAGAGGGATGGTAAGTCAGTGTTGTCTTGGAAAAAGTAAGCAAAATAGTACATAATTGAGTAATTGGTGAAATTACACAGAAGCAAGGGAATACCAGGCATTAAAAATAGAATCACGATAAGTGGAGGTCCTAACAACCCCTGCGATATTAACTATTTAAGCACAGGAACCAAAATAATTGGAGAACATGTTAGAGTCTGCTGCCAACAGCATTAATTTGATATTCTCCGAAGTAAGATGGCCTCTGCAAAGGCAAGCTTCCTGACGCTTTCTGTACGGTGCCTGGGGCCCAGAGCGCTCGCTGAGAATCTGGAAGGTTTACAACCCTCTTTGTGTCAGCTGTCCTGCTAGCAGTACTCAGAAATTCAGGGTTCATTATTCCCATTTCCTTCTTTCTACTTTCTGTTTGTTTTGTTTGAGGTTGTTTTTGTTTGTTTTTTTTTTGTTATTTTGTGGTTTTTTTTTTCATGATTCAGGTAATTTGGCAATATTTCAACAATGATAAATTGAGAGTGAAAGTCATCTCATTGAAGTATGTGATAAATGTCTTTTAGCATGTTGGAAACAAGCTGTTTGCTAATAAGCATTTATGTCTAATCCTGAACTAAAAAGGTCATCCAAATGTGAGGACAGGGGAAAAATTGTTATTTAAAACCAATTGAAATGATAGCTACATTCAAATCATAGTGTTCACTTGCTCATTCTAGCTTCACTTCATCTAACCTTTTGAAATTTGGCTCAACAGGCATTTTGTTAATTTGTCTCTTGAAATCCAAAGTCTTTTTTCCAGTAACCGACCACTGTACTTTGTAGCCTGTTGCCTGTCCTTTACACTGAATATATATATCCCTTTGCTTCTGTCATATTATGTATTTGTCTTTTCATCTCTGGCTCATTCCTCTTTCTTTATTTGATTCCTCCTCAACCTTCTACCCATGAACGTGAACATTTCTCACATTCTCTCCTCACTCCTCTTTTCTTTTTACTTCTTTTTCTCTTCTTTGCTGATATTCTTTCCTTCTTTGGAATCATTACACATAAGCAGATATCTACCTTGAGCTTGATTAAACTCCCAAGCCCTTTGCCTGCTCAACTGCTTTGGAAGTTATTCCAGAAATCAACAACCAAGAATACTCCATATCTAAAAATTAAGTCTTTTATGTCTAACTTCAAATTGTCAGGCCACCAAGTCTTTAGTATTTTTCATAGCTACAAAAAGGCTGCCATAAAGTGCCCTAGGTTAGAATAATGCAGTCCTCAAGAATCAAGTCTGATTGCCCCAAATCTTCTCCTGCTCTGGCCTGTGTCATCACTCACTGGCAATGAAAGAAAACTGTGCAGATTATTATCGAGACAGGTGCTTTTGTTTCTTGATCCCTACTTATTTGATGTTTGGGATTTTAATGGCCTTCAATTTTTTCTCTATGCTAGCTAGACTTGTTGTTAAAGCAACTAATGTCTGATTAGAATGTGCTAGTATCTATTATTTATGCATTTATAGATGTTACATTATTATAATACATACATACATGTTTTAAGCAATATCTAATGTTTGTTTTTATACTTTGAGCTATATACTACAGAGGGGTTTTTTTTTGTTTTTTTGCTGCTTGCTATTTTATGAATAATTATTTGTTATTTTACTGTGGAAAAACCTCCTTAACATTTAGTTTCAACCTTATAGACCTTTTAAAGTGCTTGAATATTTAAGAAACGAATAAGAAGTTTCTTCAAATGGGCTTACTCATTGTTATTCAAGATAGGAACTTTATAGAAAGAACAAAGAGAGCTGTTTGTCATCTACAACTTTCAAGAATTTGTATAACAGGCTAGAGTGGGCATAGTCAGAGCTGGAAGATACACTAAAAATCACCTACTTTAACTTATGCATTTTACACATAAGGGAACCAAATTAGGAGACTTGCCATGAGGTGCCCAATGTACTACAGATAGTAAGTGCCTGTGACAAAGGAACTTCTGGAACTTGGATCACCTGACTTTTTTTTTTTTTTTTTTTTTTTTTTTTTTTTTTTTT
>NW_017731376.1:576285-638078 GCF_001890085.2 Hipposideros armiger | reverse complement strand
AGGGCAGTGTCACTGGCCCTCATATGTGGGATCTGAACCGGGACCCTCTGGCATCCCAAGCCAGTTCTTAACCATCGCACCACTCGGCCGGCCCGGATCACCTGACTTTTAGCACAAGCCTTTCAAAAGCAGTGCTTTCTGTTAAATCTGTAACAACAAAGTTCTGTCGAAAGACGAAATGCAGTTGACTAAAAAGCTGGTGGGAGATAAATTATATGTAGAGCTCCTCTTCAGCTCTAAATTTGTGTATGTCAAAATATATTATTAAAGAACACAATGTCATGACGACAACCATGTCAGATGTAAACAAAATTGATGAAAGAAAGTGGCTTTGACTGTATTGTCTTTACTCACTTTTTCAGTCATGATACTTCAATGACATGATTAGCAAGAAAGCTGGCTGGATAGAGTCTGCCCTGGGACAGCAGGAACACATGAGAGAAGGGGAGAAGATAGTGGTGGGCTGCTGGGAGCCCTAATTGCTTGACCTTTGTGCAAGCATCATCTGGTATAGAAACCAATGGCTTTAAACTTTTATGACAGAGATGCATTGCAAAAATATATGTTACATTATGATCCAGTACGTACACAACACTCCTGAAAAAAATTTTTTGAAAATACTCTTACGATGGGTAATGCAGTGAGATGTGAGCTTTTTTTTTTTTTTTTAGTCCTCTTCTGTGCTTTTGTGCTGCTCTCTGGTCATGACTCATTGAATTGATTTTCAAAACCTATGGTTTGAAAACCACTGATCCATCAGACTACTGTCTTGTGCCTTCAGGGACCTTAGGGCCCTGTGCTTGGAGATCAGCAGTACTTCAGGAATCAGCCCCGGTAAGGGGAGATAGGAAGCAGAGGCACACATTTCTTCATGGAGAGAGGCATCCATAATGGTAGTCCTCTCCCACTTTCCCTTCTGCAACTTCATGTCAGCCCTGGCTTAGATGTGGTGGGCACCTTGTCCTGGGGACATGCTTCACCTCTGCCTCTCTTTCCATTTCCAGGAGGAAGTGGCTAATAACTACTCTGCATTTGGTGCTTGGTCGTTTCAGGCATGTTTAATCTGAATCTTTGCTCCCACATTAGTATTGTTCTTTCTGGGTGTATGCCATGTGTACCATCATACTTTATTTCTAAGACTATGCAATTGAGGCTGGTTACAAGTTCCAAAGCAGGTAAGCCTGGAAGAGTATGGGATATAAATTCAGAACTCCTGGTTACCCTTTTCTAAATATGCTAGACTTTGAAGAAATCATCTAATACCTTCAAGCCTTAGCTTTCCATCATTAAAATGGTAGTCATAATAAAAGTGTATTTTTCTATCTCTGCAAAATGTGAAATACTGCTTATTTACATTAACATGTAAATTAGATATTGCTTTACAAAAAAAATAAAAAAATAAGACCTTTCCAGTCTGAATTTATTTCTGAAGCAAAAGTTAATTAGAGTCAACACAAGCATGAATTAATCTAGTTGGATCTTACGATTCTGGAATCATAAATTCTGTTTTGATAGATTCCTTTTTTTTTGTTGTTGTTTTGTTTTTTTGCCTGTTTTGATTTTCTTGGATTTCTTCAAAAATTTTCAGTACCAGTAGGAATGCTTCACATTTCTGATTAAAACTTAGTTTTTTGTTTGTTTGTTTATTTTTTGTTTTTTTTTTATTCTTGCAAGCTACTAACAGCTCTCTTGCCAGTGTTAGAATATCCTGCCTATGCCATTCATGAAGAGCCTTTTTATTCTATCAGGTCTGAGATGTGCTACAATTTATATAGTCTTAAAACCTCTTGGAAAGGCATAAGGGTCTCAGTGACAGAAATAAGTGTATTTTTAAAGCTCTGAAACTAAACCTGAGGGTCATATTTGGGCACATTAGAGGTATGGGGTTCAGAATGAATAAAGCTCAGGGAAATAACAAATTGTAAAATCAATTTGTATGGGTGTGAAATCATATGGACTGTGACAGGAAATAAATTGTGTCAAAAGCTCTTCAAAAGGAAAGTGCGTATTTTTCAAAGCTGTTGAAAACGTATAATGTATTGCTAAGAAGGCATTTCATAGTGAAAGATGTACTAACTCTGATCATTGATAGTGCATATGCATAAATCTCACCCAAGTCTTTGTCCAAGTAGAAACAATCTAGGCTTCCTGCTTTCTATCTCTGCTTCTAAGTAATTGTTCTCTAATTTACAGGATTCTACTTTATCTATATTGATCTCTTTTGCTGCTTTCTTGTCATCCAATTGGTATTGCCTTGATTCAGACCATTGTTATTTCCTGATGCACTGTTACACTATTGTAATAGTTTTGAACTTTTCCAAACCATTCTCCATACTACACCAAATGTGAGCTTTCTGAAGTAAAAATCTGATCAGACTCTTTTCCATTTCATGTCTATTTCTAGAGTATGAAGTCTAAACTTCTCAACATTGCACACATTGTCATCAATTATCTTGTTTCTGTCTACTTTGTCCCTGGGGCCACACCACCGGTGAGTGGCAGAACTGGGATGTAAACCCAAGCAGTTTTACCTGAGTTTGTCTACTCAATCACTGTGCTATGATGCCCCCTCACATAAATTGGAGGCCAGAGAAACTAGTTAGCAACTTTTTGCTGATATGTTTCTGAATTCAGATGTGATTAAATTCTTGTTATTTAAATTCTTCAAATAAGTCAGTCAACTTGTGAATTGCTGACTTACTTCTTAGGTGTATTAGATGCTATGATCACAATAAACAAACATTCATGAGACATATGCTATACTAGATCCTTGGTATGGTTAACCGTAAAAATAGATGTAGTCTTCTTGTGGAATTCAAGGTACCTAGAAATTGTCCAGTTCATGTGTCTGTTTCCAATACAATATTGGAGCTGGCAACTTGATGAGCTTTCTTTCTTATAAAGATTCGTAAGGAGAATTGTATTGTATCTCTTAGTTATCTAGTCATCTTAATTTTAATTATGGTAAAAATGAGAATATTCTCCTTTCTGCTCTAAGTGAATCATGAATAAAACAGAGCTGGATATCAATCACTGTGTAAAAACCCCTCCTTAGTAACATAAAATGTAATCTAGTTCTTTCTGTCTTTCTTCATGGTTTAGACTCTGTTTTCCTTCCATGGACAGCCAAACTGACCTGAGACAGTAAGACTATCTCCAAAAAACAATCTAGAAAAGGTCTGTTCATGCTGCACATTATGGTGATAATGGAGAGGTGGTGTCTGCTTTCTCTTTCCCAAATATTTTAGAAGAAATTAAATTTTAATTTTTCTCCTTTGTAAATGCCTCACTGTTCCCTGAGGAAGAAGTCTGCTCTTAATTTTATCATTGACAATGCACTGAAGAAACATTAGTGAAAAGAGGTAAGCTTACAAAGGAATTAGAAATATGGCAAAAAATAACATAGCTGCACTAGCAGGAGGAGGGTAGGTGTCTGGTGACCTCAGAATGGATTGGTGGAAGGAGTGTGTTAAGTGAGTGGGCACAGTCTTACTACAGGTAGGGCAGGGGGACGGAATGTGTGCTGACGTGGATCAAAGAAAGAAATCTGATGATGATGTAAATTTAAAATGATGTCATAGATTTTTTAAAACAAGCACACTCGAACATTATTTTCCCAGGTTAGTCACTGCAGAAAACTCATTCCTTTGATATTGTCATTTAGACCTTTCTTTTGTTTTGAAACTATCTTCAGAAGAGTTCACATGTTTATTTATTTTAGTCCATAACTTTATGACCATAAACAGTGTTATATATATTGATTAACATGCCACATTCAAAATACTTGTCTCTGAGTTACTTTGTGTTGTTCCCATAAACCAAATGCCACACAGAAGTTGAGGATGTCAAAGAAACGTGGTGTAGTTTCTGGAAACAATCCCAAAAAGTTCCAAAAGACATTCTCAGTCATAAAATCAGAATTATGGTTACAATTACAAACACTTCAATAATGATGGCTTTAGGTGGAAAACCCTCAGTTGGGTTTATGTCTTAAAATGAAGAAAAATAAATGTATGTAATATTATCTGGTAATGAGGTCTCCAGTAGAGAGAAACCTGATCAAAACTTTTGTAGTATGGTTGCTATTTGCCAGAGAATTTTGATGTTCAGGAAGCAATTAATGAGTGCAAGCCTGCATAAGTTCCCCATCCAAAACCCACTCTTCTCCTGAAAGAAGGGGCAGGAACAAATCATACCCAGTGTAATTCCCTAGAGACCAAACTGGTGACATACGTTTCTTCAAGTGCCACTTGTTAGCAAAAATGTAAACACTGAGGCCAAAAGAGAAAAAAAAAAAGTCAGTCAAAGGTTATTATTTTTTTTAAAACAAACATATCCAATTAAAATTTCAGAGAAAAAGCCGAACTGCTTAACTCAGTAACAATGTTTTTGCAATTGTTCAAATTAACACAGTGCTTCCAAAACGTTCTTTGGAAATCCTTGTAAATTTTCTTGCTTGCCTATTTGCCCTACTGCTATCTTTCCAACACGCTTCAGAAGGAAATGGCTTTTTAACAAGAAAAATCTTCTTGAAATGGGGTCCTGGCCACACCAGCTGCAACACATTGTAACTGAATTTTAGACTCTGTTGGTTCTCATTGTTAAAGCACAAGTGACCAATACTCAGGTCTTAGGCCACTGCCATCCCAGTGATTGACTATAAATTGAAGTGTGTGCTGTGAATTCTTTTTAGAAAACACAAGCTTTCAACACAAAAGTGCAACTATATTTGATGGCCTAGCACTTAAAAAAATGAGACCAAAAACTATAATTCTGGTTCTTAGTAAACATCAATAAAAAAGAGTGTAGTCCAACCTCAGCAGTAATTCTATATCTTTTCTTAAGTCCACTTCTGAAAGAGTCAGAGACTAACTGGGAAAAATGTTCTGATGATTGAGACTAAAATGTTCTGAATGTTCAAGGACTATTTAAAATATCTTAGGGAATCAAGGCAGAGTGGCCAGAGCAATGGACAAATCCCTTCTATCAGATTTAAGAATTGCAAACTCAATGAAAAGCCCATAGCAAGCTTAGTAAAATTTAATATAAGGATTTGAAGAAGTGACATACTGCAGCTAAGATATATAGAAGATCAGGAAAAGAATAACTGATAACTACTTGTGATTCAAACACAAAATCAAGAAGGATAAATAGGGCAACATCCAAATCATAGTCATTGCCCATCATCCATGGATAATGCAGTCTGATATTAGACATGGTATCATTTCCATCACATTCCTAGCATTAGTGTGGCTTGACACTGAGGAATACATAGTGTCTTTCTTCTAGAAGATAGGGCAACTGACAGTTTTTGAGAGCCTACTTTATGTCAAGAACTTTGTAACATCTCACTTAATCTTCCAAGTACCCTATGAGCTTATATTATATGCAGAACACTCAATAAATCTTTGAGGGAGGCAGTCAGGCAAGAAGGAAGATACTAGAGAAGTGATCATATACATTATGACAAGCTCAGCATGTGGTATCTATGGTCCCATGATGTCTCAGTTTCAAACTTAGAGTTATTTAATTACAGTTTCAATGTTGAATAGTTTTGCCTTTTTGAGTAAAATGGGGAGACCACTTAAGCTTTTCTTTTACTTTCTTTTTTTTTTTTAAATTTGTGAAAGTGAATGAGATTCAGATGGCCATCAGGTCATCAGGCTACCATATAGATGGCCAACAGGTACATGAACATATGTTCAATATTATTAATCATCAGGGAAGTGCAAATCAGAAGCACAATGAGACATCACCTCATACCTGTTAGAATGGCTACTATCAAAAAGACAAGAAATAACAAGTAGTGAGGATGTGGAGAAAGAGGAACCTTTGTGCATTGTTGGTGGGAATGTAAATTGGTGTAGCCACTGTGGAAAACAGTATGGGGTTTCCTCAAAAAAAGAAGAATAGAACTAACATATGATCCAGCAATTCCACTTCTGGGCATTTATCCAAATTGAAAACACTAACTCGAAAAGATATAGACCCCCCCATGTTCATTGTAGAGTTATTTACAATAGTCAAGATATGGAAACAATCTCAGTGTCCACTGGTGGATGGATTGATAAAGGAGTTCAATCCATAAAAAAGAATGATATCTTGCTATTTGCAATACCGTGGATGGAACTAGAGGGCATTACGTTAACTGAAATAAGCTGGATAGAAGGACAAATACCATATGATCGCTCTTATATGTGCAAACTAAAAACAAATGAAAAATACAAACAAACAAGCGCCAAGATTATAGATACAGAGAACCAATTAGTAGTTGCCCAAAGCAGTGGGTGGGCAGGATGTGGGAGAATAAAACCTTTATTTTAAATGAAAACAAAATAAAGAAAATAGAAAGACATACTCTAATCACAAAATCTATAGACTGACAAAACTTCAAATGCAATTAGATTAGTAAATGTGTCTGATAATTCTTTTATGTACTTCATTCTTAGTATAACATATTTTTAATTAAACAGAGACAGATAAGCATGTTTTACTGAAGCAGGCCTTACATGACCTGAGAAAGAAAAATGATCAGTGACAACCTGAATTGTGAATGATTTCTCAAGTCAGTCTACGTCCTTGGATTAAATAAGATTATGAGTTCTTGGTTCAAGTGAATTCAGGTGAATATTTTGATCTTGGTCAAATTGGGATCTACTGAATGTGATTTGTGAAATTTATGTTATAGTCACTGCATTGTCAGGATGATATTGCAACTATAGGTATATTATAAAAATCTAAGTTTTCTTTCCATTTTCCTGCCAATCTGAAAAAAAAAAGTGAATAAGATTGTTTCTCCCACATTGAGGTTTTATTTTGTTGTATTATAGTAGTTTAATAACTTTATAGAACTGTGCCTGTTCACTCTAGGAACATTATCAAAACCCTTGTCTCCTCACCGCTGAAGAAGAAAACAAAATTACCATGATCTTCAAGGAGAGTAACTATAAATACCCATTAAAGGACATTTAGCCCCCCAAATTGCAAAGAAATGAGTGTTAGTTTATACTCTTCCAGATGTCAATTTTAGTGCAAGGAGAAAAAGACAATTAATACTAATTGTTCCATAGATTCTGGATTGTTCACCATGTTTACTCTGACCAGATTTTCATTAACGACCAGGAAGTTAAGGTGTGGGCCAAGTGTCTCAATATGTTTCAGAAAGACTAGGGGAGAGAGCTATTCCCTTGTTGGTCTGACTCTTGCAAACCCAGTGACAGGAACAGAGAGAATTTTTGGAATGTGCACATGCTTAACACCTGGAATTTTCTGAGCTGCAGTCATACTTCATCAGTCACCAGAATGAAAAGCCAAATGCCGATCTGAAGGAGAACTTCTGAGGCAATTCTTCTGGAGCTTGCAATATACCCTACTTGTCATCTCTCAAACATAAGCTTTTAATCCCCTCTTCCTAAAATTGTTTATTTTAAAATGTGAGAGAGGCGAAGGATGTCACAGCTGAGCTGTGAGCTTTCTCTTTAAAGTATCCCATTCTTCAAACTCATCTTCGGCAAAGAAACTGGCATTTCATGTGCAAAGCAGATGGTGTCCTGCGCACTGGCCAGCCCACATGTGCAGCTGGGCCTATCTGGCACACAGGTGTCCTGATTTGGACCTTCTTGAAATTCTGACACCACACTTTCCTCCACTGGGAAGTGTGACTTGGCGATGCTCTTTTTCCAGTGACAACAGATATACTGGCCTAACAACAGCTCGGACTAAGGTGATAACATAACCCTCTAACTCATACTTAGCTGGGACTCAGGGCTTTTTGGTTTTGATTTCCTCTTTCATATTATATTTGGTCATTCATGTCTCCGCCTTTCATTTCTCTGAGATTTGGGGACTTCTCAGAAGGGTGGGAAAGTCCCTCCGAGGGGGAAAATGGTGCTGTAATAAACAAACCAACATAAGCTAAACACTAAAGATAAATTGGTTGGCTTTTCTGATAACTGACAAATATTGGGCAACCACATTCAAGTGTTAAGTAATCTTTAAGGGTTTAAAAATAAAGAAAACTAGACAAATTCATTAAGCTTCTCATAGTAGTTGACAAAAAACTACTGTGAAAGTAAAAGGAGATTTCAAATGTAGGCAGCAAAGAGGAAATTTAGTTGCTGTTTCTTCGGCATAATCTTTTACATAATCATTTCAGTCTTACCAAAAAATATTTCTCAGTGCAGAGCCCAGATGTTTTGAAGTTTTTATTTTTTTAAGAAAGCAATATTTAAGACTTCCCCATTCCTTTCCATCTTAGTAATAGCTGCCTCTAGCAACTGTTAATAATGAATGTGGCTAGGTAGGAAAAACATTAGTGGAAATAATGAGGAAAATAGATGGTATCACAATTTACAGCTTTAAGTTGTATTCTTGCCCTATTACTGATTCTCTCTTTCACAACATAATTTTGAAAAATTGTGTCTCTTTTGTTAAAAGCTAGTCATCGTCACTCAAGTGTGCCCTACAAAATTTATTGGCTCTGCCGTTAGACATAGACAAGCAGGCATAACTACTCAGCTCAAGACGGAACTAAAAATGTATTACCCAGAAATGATTTTATCCCAATATGTCAAGATAACTAAACCATTTCCATTGATCTAAAAGGAATAATATAATATGGAAGAGATATTCTTATTTCAAAAAGTGAAGAATTTATTCTCATGAACTTTATTATTTCTTGATCAAAGAAACTGGTGTTTGGTCCTTGCCATCTGTAGTCATTCCCTTTGTGATTTAATGACCTTGTGACTTTGAACACCACTATATGCCAATGACTCCCATATTTATACCTTAAAGCAAACATCTCTCTTGAACTTTAGAATAATACAATGTATCCAAGTGCCAACCTAACATTTCCACTAATAGGTATTTCACAGTGGTCATGTCAAAATCCCATATTTTCCCGTTTCCAAACATGCTGCCCCATGGATTTCCTTATCTCACTTGATGATAAATCGACTTGCCTAATTGCTCAACCAAAAGCCTTAAATTCATCTATAACTTTTCTCTTTCCTCGTACTCATTCAGCCTATTCTGGAAAGGCCCTTAATCCTATCTTCAAAACATATCCATTGACCAAAAGAGGCATCTCTACAAAGGTAGGAGTTAATAGCAGTAGCTCGCAAAAAATGACTTAGGAATTTAAATCAGGCTGAACAAGATACAGACAGAGCAGAGCAGGGCTTCATAAGAAAATAAGTTCATATAAATATGAGGAGCATATTTGTTTTATAGTCTAGGAGGTGTTTTTCTCTATACGTTTAAAATCTTTGAAAAAATGTAGTATTCTGGGAACCAGTTCAATCATCAAGTCTGCTATTGCCAGGGCAGGAAAAATTACTCAAGTGTAATACCCTATAAAAACAAAAACACTTTGTAAACCCTGTTTTTTGTTAGTGAGACTGGATTTCTAAGTCATTTTCTTTACTTTAGTGCCTAGACAACAGTAAAAATCCATATATTAGCTTATTAGCTAGGTTTCTTTGATACCTTCCAAATGGTTTTCTTTTCCCCCCTCTATGTTATGGTACACATGTAGCTAGCACTGGATGCTAAACAGATAAGGAGAATGGTTTCTTAGCTTGGCTATGATGTTCTCTAATAGTTATGGTAGATTAATACCGTGGATAATCATAGAGCAATGACAATAAATAAATGAATTATAGCTAGAAGTGAGTACCAATGAAGATTTGAAATATAATGGTTAGTGACCAAAAGAGAAAATACATATCAATAATATTGAGATTAGTGTTAATTTGTGAGGGAGTCAGAGGGTTGGTGTATGGGAGGTATACTAAATAGAGACTAGTTATTGATATTGTTGTTCTTGGGTTGGATGGTGGGCTCACAGTTGTGTTTGATAATTTACACATATTTAAACATATTTTGCATGTATCAAATATATTTTAAGGTTTTTAAAAATAAAAGAAATTAAAAGAAAGATTTGCAAATCTTTGTATAACTTAGGGATCTTCCATTAAGGTGGGATATCTGCAGATGAGTCAAGAGAGACATTAAGTATCTCTTAGCACATCCTCTTAATAGTGTTATCGCTTTAAAAGTAATTCATTGAGGTCATATGTTGACAGCAGTATTAAAGAAAGTTGTGTAAGTGTAGGGCTCAGGACTTATAAAATATAAAGCTTTTATGAGTTTCTTCCCCAGCCAATGATGAACCGTTTCCCTCACTCACATCCTCCTACCTCTGGCATATTCCCCTGACATATGAACTCAGATATTCCTCTGCTTTCTCACCATCTCTGGAAACAGCATGGTTTTGAGGATTTTCCATCCAACCCAGCATCTACAGACTTTTTTTTTTCTTATAGAAAAGCAGTCATGACTTTAATAAACAACCCCTTCTGCAAAACATGTCTCCTCTTATTACTGTAACTTACAGCAATGATGAAATTACTTATAATGAATGAGGAGAATAATGAATTTTAAGGTATCAACACTGAAACTGATATTAATATGGGATGAAATTTATTTTAGTCACATTTACAAAAAAAATTTTGCTGAATTGTTCTAATGGGAATGTAATTAAACCTATTTGCTGTTTGGGTACCTTGCTTTTGAAGTAGGTGATCATTCTTAAGTTGTAGTAAAACAGGTTGAAATCGCTTTAAAATCTGTGTTTCAACTTACCTCAGCAATATTATACATGGGATATGAGGTATTTCGGCAGTTTAGCTTGGCATGCACTTTGCATTGTGAGAGAGTGGTTAAAATGATTTTTTTTAAAATTTAAATGGTAGGTTACTTAGTTAGCAAAACTTTGTATTCTAACGTTGATAGGAGTGGGTGCTATAGCTCTTTTCTTTAAGAGCAAAATAGAAAATTACTTTTCCTAATTTATTGACACAAAAAGTTGCCTTATGACAGTGGTTCTCAAAGTTTGGTTCTTCCACGGGCTCATTCAAGGTGTCTCAAAGGTCAAAACTCTTTTGCAATAACATTTAAGGTGTTATTTGCCTCTTTCACTGTGTTGACATTTGTTATTGATGGTGCAAAACAATGGTGAGTAAAATTGCTGGTTTTTTAGCATGAATCAAGGCAGTGGCACCAAACTGTACTAGTCGCTGTTGTATTCTTCCCCAGCTGTCATAATAACATTACACACACACACACACACACACACACACACACACACACACACACACGCCACTTTCCCTTAAGAATGTCCTTGATAAGCAGTAAAAGGTAATTGATTTTATTACATCTTGACCCTTTAGTATCTTTTAAATATTCTGTGGGATGAAATAGGAGGCATGCATAAAGCACTTTTGCTGCATATGATAATATGACTGCAATTCTTGTGTTGGAAGTTGAACTAGCTGCTTCTTTTTCAGGAACATAAATTTTTTTTAACCTGAAAGAATGGCTGTAAAACAAGCTGTGGCTATTCACACTTAGCAAGTATTTTGCAAGTCTTTTCTTTGAAATGAGCAAACTAAATATATTACTTCAAGGAAAACAATTCATGATATTTGTTGCTATGATAAGATTTGAACTTTCAAGGTCTGTATAACTCCATGAACCAACATTTTCTAAATGATCAATGGATGACATTGCAAAATCATAATGCAAAGTAGGCCAAAGGATTTTAATGTAACAGAGTATGAAAGATTCATTGATATGGTTTCAGATTCCATATTGAAACTAACTTTTAAGAAACTATCATTTGTCAAGTTTTGGTGTGATAATCAAAGAAAAATATTCACAATTACATGAAAAAGCTATTACAATTTCCTCCCCTTTCACACTATATGCCTGTATGAAACCAAATTTTCTTTATCTATTTCAACCAAAATAACATATCACAAGAAATGAAATGTGGAAGCAGATAAGACAATCCAGCTGCCTTCTATTGAGACATTAAAGAAATTTTTAAAACTGTCAAATTACGCCATTCTTCTCACTATATTTTTCTTCTGTTTAGTTGTTTCTTTATAAACCTATAATGGGGTTATTACTTTTTCTTTGTTTTTTTTTAAAGATTTTATTGGGGAATTGGGGGGAGGGGAACAGCATTGGGGAATCAGGGAAGGGGAACAGACAGGTAGACAAATTGCTGTTTTTGTTCTTCAGTCTAGTTGTGGAGGACTTCGCTTTACTGGCCCATGTTGGTATGATCATTGTGCTCTTCCCGGGTGAGGCAGATCGGTCGCCAGTCTTTGGTTGGCCGCTCACAGTGGCTCCCAGTAGCTCACACTGGCTGCTGGCCACGCACACTGGCTGCCAGCCACTCACATAGCTCACGGCAGCCCATGGCAGCCCACTGCAGCCCTGCTGCAGCCTATGCAGTCGCCGGCGACTCACAGCAGCCCAGCTCCAGGTCGAGCTGTTGTTCATCATCTTAGCTGTAGAGGGCGAGCGTCACTGGTCCTCAATGTGGGATCCGAACCGCAGCCCTGCTGCACAGAGCTGGTGCTCCCAGGCGAGCTCTTAACCAGCTGAGCCACTCGGCCGGCCCGCTATTTTTTAAACGAACTAATAAGTATTGCTATTTTTTTGAGTTTTAACTTTTAATATGGTCATTATGGATAGATATAACAACATAAATAAAAGCTTCTTGGGGACATCTATAGTTTTTAAGAACCTAATAGCGTCCTTAGGCTCAACTCTGAGAACAACTTCTTTACACAAATTGTTGGCCTGTTTCTTCCAGGGCTTAGGAGTAAGTAAATAGAAAACTTTGGGGGGAATTTCAGAACTTAGCAGAAGTATAAAGGCAACTTGATCCATTTGCTTTAGTTTAATTTGGTCTAGTTTCTGAGACTTAATATCTCTTACTAAGATTGAACCCCATACTTTTCTGTTAATCAATATTTACTGAGAACCTTCTATGAGGTAAGCATTGTCCTAGAACTGGGAATGCAGAGGAAAGAAAAATGCCCCTGTCCTCTCTTAGAAAGGATGTTTAAATTAAATATTGGATTTAGCTTAAATTGATAACTGTGAAAGATTGTGTGAAAGCACTGAAGTATACTTGGTAGATTATTTCAATTTAGAAAATAGGAATAAAAATAGTATCTTTATTGCCCACCCACTCTCATGTTTAGCTGTCTTAATCAAGGGTTAATCTATAACTTTAAAGAAAATCATTGGACATTTTATAGTTTTAAGTTGATGGCTTTTAACCAAGAATCATCGCTATAGACTAACTCAAAGCACACATTACATCTTTACCCTTTTCCTAACTGTGGGAAAGTGGCCTACTTGTAGGTAAATAACATCATTTAAATGGAAAGAAAAAACTCAGTTATTATTGTTTTGTTTTGTGTTTTGGTAAAAAGCAATTCATTTCTGTCTATAAAGTGATGGTGAACTTCACAGATGGCAAAATGCTTTGGGATCCTTAGAGGAAAATAAAATCTTTTGAAGTACAAATTTGAGGAACTGAGGAACCATCACCTGGAGCCAAATCCTTATTCCCAGTAATTCCAGACTCCCACAGAATTATAGAGATTTAGAAACTGGTTAGCAAGTACTCATTTAAAGGAAAATCTCTGTTAGCCAGGAGCCAGAAATTGCTTTTTCTGTAACAAAATGCTTTATTGCACTTTGATACTGATTCAAGACTGTCCCTTCCATTGCTGTGTCAAAGTGAGGGTTTGCATATTTTATTAAAGTGACTTGAAAAATATTGCTGTCCCATTTCCCTCCCTCAGCTGCAAATTCTCTTGTGGAAGCATGATTGCATAAACTTTTTCTGAAATAAAATTTCATTTTTCCTTTGCTCTACCACTTCCAGCTGCAAACTCCTACCTGGCTTTGTGCAATAATTAATACATATTTTAAAAGAAGAACTCATCTTCTCCCATTTACCATCCTATCTGCAGATTTCTAGCCCTTCCAAGTGTTTTTCAACTTTATGTTGGTAGTAATCCTCATCAATACAGAACAAGTTCAGATCCTATGGTACCTCTTTCCAAGCTCACACTGTCTCCTGACTCTCAGTGGTTCTGATTCTTGCCAGTGGAGATGAGCTCAGGACCTTTCTCACTTGCAACATTACTTTTAAATTCCACTATTTTTATTTTATTTTTGAATTCTTCAGTCCTCAAGACATTACTAAATGAGCATTAGCCAAAGAAGAGCATGTTATGACTTTCTGATTTTGAAATTCAGGGGAATTTTTTTTTCTATGCTTGAAGGTGATAGCTGAACTTTTCAACTCATCATTTAGTAGTTAATCTATACTTCATATTAAAAGTGTATTATATGAAAGCATTTCAGTTGTTGAGAAGACACACATACTTCTACTTTGATAACCCTTGATGTTCATGGTTGTTTTCATTTATTTATCTGATTTGCAAACAGAAATTTTTCTGTTGTTTGGCAGTTTATGAAAAGACATTACAAATAATCAGGTATACCTGATCAGAAAGTAATGAATTGATGTTTCTGTTATATAATCCAGTTTTGAATATATTTATTCTTCACCTTTCTAAATATCCTTGAAAATTTCTGCTTAGTAAAATGTTAAGTCTAAGAAACCCTTCTGTGTTATTAAAGTGGTCTTATTTGACTTATAATTTTCTTAGACTATTAAATTCTAAAAACTGGGAAACAAGTATAAGCCTAATTAGACACCAAATAAATCATTGGAAGTCTAGAGAAGGTTCAGCTTGCATGTGTGCGTGTGCGTGTGTGTGTGACTGTGTGTGTGTAAGGTAGTGTGTTGTGTATGAAATGTTAAAGATGCTTTGGCCCTTTTCCTTTACTCTTCCACATGTGGCTATAGTGAGCTTTCAAAATTGCAAATCTGATGGTATCTCTCTCCTTTAAGATAAAGTCTAACTGCCTTAACATGGCTTACAGGAGCTCCTAGAACCTGGTACATCATTTTTTCATTACACATTTTACTTGGAAAGCTCTTACTCATCCTGGAAGCTTACTGTGCCCTATATTTACTCTCTTCATAACTTTTGTTATTATGAATATTTTTGGTCAATATTACCCCTCCTTCCCCATTCCCACCCAAACTGAAAGATCGTATCTTTTTCACCCTTGTATACCCAGTGCCTAGAACAATAACAAACATGGAGTAGGTGTGTAGTAAATATTATTTGAATGAACGAATGAATGTTGAATTATAAATCCTTTGAAGTCTCCCTCAAGCCTGACATATGGTTCTATGTTGCTTTTTATGTAGTTTACTTAGGTTTTAATGCTGGTGATTAGAGAATCACTATTTTCTTTTGACCCCATTTTATCAGAGGCTGAAACATAAGTAGGAACATAACAGTTAGAGAACATTGGAATCTAACAAGGCGCAGCCAGGGAAGGAGCAATGGGCAGGAAATGATATGGGGTCTGGTTTTGAGAATTTCTCATTCTGAGAGTTGATGTGTCCCAAAGAATCAACAAACCTGATTAATGACATGTAATTGCATCCTACTGTTTACCATGAGTCTTAACAATATCAAGTATATTAGTATATGTCTATACTTACTGTATAGCATGACTCCATCCACTAGTATACTAGCTCCTAAACTTAGCGATACATTCGAATCACCAGATGCCCAGGCTGCGTCTCAGATGGATTAAATAAATTCTCCCGGTGTGAAATCCAGGCTCTGTTAGTTTTTAAAGCTCTTCGGGCAATTTCAGTGTGCAGCCAACTTCAGATCCACTGCACTGGAAGATGACAACAGAACTGTTGATTTGGAATTGCATTAAGCTCCATGAGCATGCTCAAGGAAAAGCATCTTTGAGTTAGAAAATCACCTCCAGTTGTGAGCTATAGCACCACCACACCTAAGGTAGTAGGTTTCTTCTCAAAACATTTATTCTTTTGTAGTAGTATCATTTGAAACTATATTTATTTTTTAAAAAAACTAATGAAGTCTTAAATGGCATCACTTTATTTTCAAGAATTTTGGGATAAATGGCTACTTTGGCAAGAAGAGACAATACATATGAAAAAATAATCTGTTGTTTTTTTTCTTCACTGCAACTTTCCTTAAGCCCATTCTGAAAAGAGCTTAAAATGTTCATGACCATATAAAGAGAAAATAGAACCTTGGTTACTCTTGAGTCCATTGACACAGAATGGATAAAGAGTTCTATGCTGAAGCTTCAATTTAAACACAAACTGAAAAATCAACACAAATCTCTTACTATTTTTTTTTCTTTAATGAATTCAGAATCATTCTACTGGACGAAAAATCATTAACCTCAAAAAAGCAAAGTTGCTATGATAGTTGTTGCCCTTTCAAGATATAGGCACCCATTTATTTTATCCATTACCTCTGAAAATTTGCAGTTCTATTTTAAAGTATGTCTTCTCTTTATATCTAAAACACTGTCCTTTTGAAAAGTTTTCATAGTTTATCAATGCCTGCCATGTTTGTCATTTAACACTTGTTATTTCCCTTCACTTTCCCCTCCAAAATAAATGTATTTTACAATCAAAGAGGGTTAAGATTTCGTTTCAATTTGCTCTCAAAATGCAGTACTTATCAATCAGAATTTGAGAACAATTTTTTTCCAAAAGGTTATTATTTAACAGTTACATGTTTCCTAAATTTCCATTTGATTTGTTTTGTACAAACATAGAATACACGCCAGAGATTGCCACCTGCCCTTTCACTATTTTCCTTTAAGTCACATTGAGAGGCATGCAGTGTGAGTGTGGGAGAAGGGAGAGCAGGAGGTTGAAAAAGTGGAAACCACCTGCACACAATTCAGACATCAAATGAATCACATAGAATTTAACACTTGACAAATACTGTGCACTTAACTTGATCTTGGAGTCACTGAAGATTTCAACCAGATCCTAGAAATTCGACCCAGACAAACAAACTTTCTTGGTTACCAAAGGATTGTTTGCTGAAGATGTTCTTTTTCCCACAAACAGATGCTACTGAGCATGGAAAGAGGGCCTGAGACCAGGGAGGACCCCCTCCTTGGGGTCTAGTCAGGGTGTAGAGAAAAATGCACTGTTTTGAATGCTCTTTGATATGTTGAAATTACTCCACCTGAATCACGCTGTAACACCCTACCCACATTATGAAAATTCTATATTCAAATGGTTATCATTAATAACAAAAAAACTGCTTGTTTTTCTAAACGTCACTTTAACATGAGCTTACAAACCATTACCTTTCAGCCCTTTAATTTTTATTTCCGACATTTACCTTTTAGCTAATTAGCTACATTCTAGCATTTTGATTACCTCCTTAGTTCTTTATTTTCAACATTTAAAAAATGTTGGAATTGGTCTTCGAAGCCATGACTGGTTTTACACAGAAGCGTGCTATTTATTTTCAATTCCCGTGGTATGACAATTCTAGTTTTCATATTGTTATGCTGTTTTAAAACGGGAGACCATAGTCTTCCCAGAGGAGCTCCTTTAGTGATTCTGGTATGCTGCCAAATTTGGGAATCCACTATTCCAAGAAAAAAAAAATTGTGTAATAAATGAGATTGAAAAAACTTTTTTAACTAGCGTAGCTTAACCAGTGGAAGAAGATACTTCATAGAACTCTACTTATAATTGTATGATCATAACATAGTGTGTCTAATGGAGAGATGAGTCCATTAGAAACTAAAACCAAAATAAAATTTTATCTCTCCATTTAACAAAAATCTTTGAATATACCCTCTACATCTTTAATTGCAAGTTTAGAATAATAATGTTAATGGGTGCATGGGATATATAGGTGAATTAAGAAAATGGTACACATTAAAAAAAAAAAAGGAAATGTTACACATCAAATAAAATATAGGGAAGAAAGAATAGAATGATGTTAGAGAGTCATCAAAATATCTCCATATGTTTTGGAGAGAACCGTGCTAAAGGCATTGAGAAGGAAGAAACAGATCTAGGTCATTCTGCTGTTTCAGGTTTTTAATTTTCTATTGTTTTGCTTCCTCTTGCTGCCATAACCAATTACCACAAACTTAGTGGCTTAGATCAGCACAAATAGATTATTTTACAGCTCTCTATGTCAGAAGTTTGACACCGGTCTCATTGGGCTAAAATCAAGGTGTCAGTAGACCTGGGCTCCTTTCTGGAGCTTTACGGGAAAATCCATTTCCTGGCCTTTTCCAGCTTCTAGAAGCCGCCCACCTTCCTTAGCTCATGAGACCACCTTCCTCCACCTTCAAAGCCAGCAACAGAAAGCTCAGGCCTTTCACATTGCATCTCTCTGACCCTCCTTCCTAAGTAACGTATCTGAGTCTTAAAGGCTCTCAGACTACAGCCTGGAAAGTTTTCCCAGTTTTAGAGACCTATCTGATTAGGTTGGGCTTACCCAGATATTCCAGAATCATCTCTCCATCCCAAGGTTTTTAATATCTGCAAAGTCTCTTTTGTCACATGGGGTAATAGTCACAAATTCTGGGGATTAAGATACGGTTATCTTGGGAGGCCATTATTCTGCCTGCTACAACATGTATGGCATTTAGGCAATTATTTTTTGTACATCTACAATTTTATTGAATTATAAATGAAGTAAATTTAAAAATCTTTATTAGAAGTAATTTTTGGCAATTGCAGATGACTTGTGGTTAATGGTAGGATAGATATCAATAGATTTTTAAATAAAGAGCTTTGGTCTAAATCACCCTTGAAATTTCTTAGGGAGATAGCATTGTGAATTTTTTCATGGGCCTATCAATTTACTGGAATAGATCACTAGGATTGTGATCTGTCTGAGCATCAGATGCTATAGTTAGCAGATGAAAAAAATGCATATCTCTAAAGACTTTAATCACAGTGAAGTTAAACTCCACAATATCACAATATAAGAAGTGCTTTGGAACTGATTCATCCAATAGCATATTCATGTACACAACCCCTCACTCTGATTATAGAGTTTGCAATGGTGATTTAGTTTAAATTGCTTTTTCTCTTGCACTCTATTTTATAGATTATTGCCCTCTCTCTCTCCTCTCTGTCTCTCTCTCTCTCTGTCTCTCTCTCTCTCTCCCCTTCCCCCAATCCACATAGTATTATGAATATGTTATGTTGAACCATGTTGCTTTATCAATTCTAATTTTGACCATACCTAATAAGAAGAGAAATAAGTAAAACAAATAGAGAATATCAATTTCATCCTAAGATATTTTTCTTCAATATAGTTTGGAATGCAAGACATACAACTTCTTAGAGCAATGCTTCTCAAATTATAATGTGCATCCAAATTCCCTGGGGATCTTATTAGAATACAGATTCTGATTTGGCAGATCTAGGGAGGAACCTAATATTTTGCATTTTAACAAGGTCACAGGTGATGTGATGATGATGCAGTCTGAGGCAGGTTTGTTGTACCTTACTGATGATGTACTGTTGCCATAGTAACTCTGTGGTAGGAAAGAAAGCTGCAGGTTCAGGTCTTTGGTATATGTGCTTAGCTGAGGAGCCAAAGGGGTGAAGCTACCATCTGTAGGATTATGACTGAATGCATCTAAGTCAGAATCTCACCAAGGCAGAACTTTAGGGCAGTGCCGCTGAGCCTGGTATAGCCCTTGGCTAAATGGCAATGAAAGCTGGTGGGATCACTCACTGAAGTAAGATCACAAGGCCTCTCCAGTTGGCCAAAGGCACACTGGGCAGTGGTGTGTGTGTGTGTGTGTGTGTGTGTGTGTGTGTGTGTGTGTGTAGACTGAGTACTCCTGTTAGGAGTGGAATGATGGTAAACTATGCCTGGGCATAATAAAACCAGAGGAAACTGGTGGAGTTTTGCAGGAGTCCTGAGCAAATCCCTCATCTGACCTGAGTATGGGGGAGAAAGATTGAGCCATCTAGTAGTTACTATAGTTCCCTCAGAAGTTTTCCTCAGGATAGCAGGCACACACAGAGAATTCCATGTGAAGAGGAAGGCAAAGATCTACAAGTCAAGGATCACTAAAGATTGCCGACAACCATCAGAAGCTATGAGAGAAGCAAGGAACAAATTCTCCCTCAGCACCCTTAGAAGGAACTGACCCTGCCACCACCTTTTAAATAACAAGCTTTCAGTGGATTTCAGCTCTGAAAGATCTCATTTTCAAGTTATGCATAATGCTATAGTAGGTGGCATGAATCATATAGTACTCATCATTTATGGAACGTGATACCTTATATGACACTCCACTACGCATTTTATGTATGTTTTCTAATCCCCACAACAGTGTCAAGAGATACATGTATTATACCCGTTTTGCAGGAAAGTATGCAAAAGCTGAGAAAAGTCAAATGGTTTGTCCAAGATCACACAATTTGTAACTGGCATAGCCCGATTCAGACACATGTTATTCTAGGACCTGGAATTTTCACCGCTGTGCTTTGGTAACTATTTCAACAGGGAATAGACTGAGAATCCCAGGTCCAGAAGTTAAAATATTGAAATGAGATTAATTTTCAATTTTTATGCCATTTTTAGGGCGTACCAAAGTTGTTTTTGACTCGACATTTGTTCAATGACCAGTGGTTTTCTCTTCCTTTTCCTTTTTCTTTCTTATTTTTCTTCTCCTTTGCTTTTTGGCAGTAGAAATCATTGACCCAGCAAAGCAGAAGCATGTGAAGCCCTCCAGCAGATAAACATTTTCCATTCACATTTTGAAGAGAATCAAACAGCCAAATAAAAGAACCCAAATGGCAAACACTGTAAAGTCATTCCTTCATAAAAATAAATTTTCGGTGAAGAGGTCTTTCATTTGGAAATTAGATCCAGCTTCTGCTTATGGAAAAAGCAAGTAAAAGGCAGGGAGAACCAGTAGGTCCGCTAACTATGTAGTCACTCAGTGATGCTTCGAGAATACAAAAATATAGGCTTAAAAGATCTGAACAATTTGTTTGGATATCTGTGCATTGTGAAATCAGGCATTGTGAAGAAACAGTGTCTTGTAGCTCGTTCAGAATGACATAATTCAGGACAGCTTTTTTTCCCCTTCAACACATGATTTTGAAATCAAAGATTCCTTTTCTTTGAAGGAAGATGAAAAAGTCATTATGTACCAAGTGCAAAAAATTAAGTGTGGAGTGAGATTTTCATGGCAGGTAACATGCCACTTCTTGCTTATCTTTGATTGGGTGAGTGTATCTCTTGCCAAAAAGACCAGTATATTTTCCAGGGTTGAGGTCTGGAATAGTCTAGGGAAGGTAATGAAATAATTATAAGACTTTCACATTCCAAACGACAATGACTTTTTTTTTCTGTTGTCAATTCAAACTGTTTATTTCCCTAATTATTCTAGAAATTGTCTTTAATACATTGTTGTATGTCTTTCCTTATGGAAAACCAGTAGCCTTTCATTCCTTTAGGTTAAAACAATAATAGTTCATTCTTTTGTACACACAAGATCTTGTCCATTCTGAGCACGATAATGCAACTAATAGTGTAAGAGGTGGCTAGCCATGATCTCTGCCCTCTAGGATCTTAAAACCTGCAAATAATCTGGAATAAGAGGAAATAAAAAGAATGTACTATTCTTTACTGAGCATGGGATGCCTATCAAGTTTTAGGCTATGAGCTTTAAATATATTATTTAATCCTCACAACAATCAATACTAGTTGATTTAAACCGCACTTCTGCTGCCTCATAAAGCTATTTCCTTAAAAGTCCTAAAAGTACAAACATCATTATATAAGACTTAAATTGTTTACTTAGAAAATTCTTAGAAGAGGAAGGGCTTTAGGGTTAACAAGATCTCTATTAATTTCCTAGGGTGGCTATAACAAAGTACGAAAACTGGGTGGCTTAAGGCAACAGAAAATTATTTTCTCACAGGTCTGGAGGGCAGAAGTCTGAATCGAAGTATTGGCAGAACAATGCTCCCTCTGGAGGCCGGAGGGAAGGGTTCCTTCTTGCCACTCCCTACCTTTTCACAGTTGTTAGAAATCCTTGGTATTCCTTAGCTTTGAATGTTGAACAGGTTTGCCATACTGGACAGCTGTAGCCCCTGGTCTCACTTCAGCTTTACATTTCTAACCTGAGAGTAAGCTTTTTGTTGTTGTTGTGTTTTGTTTGTTTTGTTTTGTTTTGTTTTGTTTTGCTTGTTTTAGCAGAGAGAAGAGCCCTGTCCATATGATAAGCAGAAAAGTGAAAAGAGGTCAATCCCCAGACCAGTTTATACCTGGTTTTTCCTCCCAGGATGCTTTAAACCTATGATCTTAAAACCAGTTACAATTAGTACAGTTCAGGTGGTTATGGAACTGAGAATAACTACTTACTTCTACTCATGGATTTTGAAGGTAGTGACATATAAACTTCCTAGCTGTAGGTCCACAAACAACAGACTCAATTCAAATTTCAATTTCCTTATCCGTAAAATGGAGATAAGCATTGCATAAGGATCTTATGAGAAAAGACATTGAAAGGGTCTGGCGTCATGTCTGGCACATAACGGACATAGATGTTTGTCCTCTTGTCCTTTGGCTTATGTGGGTACGCTATGTCACAAAGGGGTCACAATTTAGGAAACCTGGTACAGTCTCCCTTTAGCATATAGACTAGGCAAAATAGTAAATGGAAAAAGATTAGTGTATACCAAAAGACAAACATACTGAATAGTTACCAAATAACAAATTGAAGTTTCTAGGTCTAAGCTGCCTTTTTGCTCCTTGAGTAGAAGGCTCTACTCTGAGTAATATTTCAGGTATTAGAAGTAGTTCAATGTCCAGTATTACAAATTGATGGTGCACGTTGTGCTTACATTGAAAAGCTCATATACAGTTTGTCCAAATGTTGTAAACAGCATTCTTTATTCTAATTTAAATGAGTGCTATATTGATGAATTAAACAGAAACACTGTAATTTTCTCTAGCTGTTAACATCATTTCAAAACCATTGAACTGTGGTTTTTCAGCCTATAACACTAGCAAAGAAAAATCCATAGTAAAAACAAGTTTGCCATTAATCATGGACTAATCTTAAAAGTAAGAATATATTAGATATATTGCAAATCTTCCCTCCAATAAATATGTTTTAGTGGGTTTTAATCTTTTATTATTTATAGAATTATGCATTGTTTCAAATATTTTGGTCTGTTAATGTTTCTGTTTCTATTTTATCACCTCTTTACACACTTTCCTTTTTCCCACTTATGTATGGTCTTATCACCTCTTTATGTATTTCTTTTCACATTACATATTTTATCACATTTATTCATTTCCACAGTGATAAGGTTTCAAAACATTCCCCTTCCTTTCACAGGCGCAGTTCTTTCTATCAGAATTATTTGAAGAGTTGAGCCCTAGCAGTTTAAAATACTCTAGTTTATTCTTAAAATTTACATGGTACATATGTCTATAGAATAATAAAGTTAAGAAGGTGAAAATATACACAAATTTGACTTAATTTTTTAATTAGTTATTTGTTTTGTTGCAGCCATTTCCTTTGTAACTAAGGAAATAAAGGCTGAATTAGAGAAAGAAGTCCCCTTAAAAATGATATATGCATATATATATATATATATATATATATATATATATATATATATATTTATATATGTATAGTCACATACACACACATTTATTTAAAATTTTCTTTATAAATTTGGGTCACATCTAATGCATTCTTTTTTTTTTTTTTTTTGCTTAGAGTAGTGAGCAGATTAAAGCATTATTACTACTATTATTATTATTTTATTAGTTTCAGGTGTACAAAACAATGTAATAGTTAGACATATCTAATGCATTCTTAAAACCCTTCAGCCTACCATGCCCCAGGCCTTGTCCTAAGTGATTTGCATACTTTAGCTGTGATTCTCAGCGACTCTAGAAGGAAGATAGGCATAGGGTTTTATCATCAGGAAAGTAAAGTAACTTCCCTAAGAACACAAACCAAGTTCTGAGTTCAGGATATTTATCCAGGTATTTTTGATTCCAAAGTTTGCATGCTTTCCCTGAAGTCAGCTCCTGCCCTATTTTCCCTAAAGAAACTTGAGGTGGATTACTGTAAGGAGTTACTGCACATGCGCACTGGCTGTCAGGGACCCATTTATACGCTTCAGCTGTTCCTCTGAAAGCTTTTCACATTGTATGTAAGAAGCTGTTTTTATCAGATGCAAAATCACATACTTATAATATGATTAACGTAAGTGACAAAATTACTTGAGATTTTATTGCCTCAACTGTAAGCTTTCTAATACAGTCCTCAATGTGAAGCGTTATTTAATGTGTTCTGTAATTAGCACACATAAAATGATTTTTCTTTCTAAACAGGGCAATTTTTTTTTCTGATTCGCTATAGCTATTTGGATATGGCTCATCTTAAGAAAATTTGACCCCTACAGTTTTGGGAAATATTGATGCTTTATAGAACTATTCCCTTTACACGAGAATCTATTAAAGATTTTCATTTAAATTTATTAGTATAATTTTTTAAATCACTATTTTTTTTTTTACTAGAATTACTGAGTTAATGAGCTTTATGGTAAACTGCTTGCTGGCATCCATTTCTGAGATTACTTTTAGAAGGAACATTGATGGTTGTCCTTACTGGAGTAAAAGAAGGGAAGCAAATATACTTTTATGCTCTTGCATAGCCCAAATGATTACAACAATCTGACAGAAAAATGGGGGTACACTTTATGCACTCTTCTTCCAGAAGACATTTAAGCAAAATAACTTGTTTTGTGGCCAGCTGGAGGGCTACCACATTTTGAGTTTCAAACAGAATAAGCTAGAAAAATCCAGTACATTCAGAGTAGAGTAGAAAATATGGGATTCTGTGGACAAATAGGATGTCTTGACAACTGAGAAGAAATGAAAATATCTCTTGGCTTGGATATTTCAAGCTCCTTATGCCAGTTGTTTAGCATTTTCCTACCTCACCTACTTAAATGTTCAAAAAGGGTGTTTTATATGCTGAATGAGCTCTGGCTCATCCTTGTTCTTGAACAGTCTTGACAGCTTTAAGACTATAATTCTAGAAACAGGAGCCTGATAATAAGCATTGGCACATGTTCTCCATTATTTCCTCAGAAGAAAACAATAGTTGGATAAGATTACACGCTAATGGAATGCATTTTCACTAAATAGGTACATTTAGTCAGACGTAATTTGGTAGACTATAAAAGAGAAAAAAAAAGAAATGTATTAAAATGAGAAGGGCAAATGTTTAATGCCTATTAAAAAGTGTCTGAGTAACTGATTACAACACATGCATTTGCAGACCTGAATATTTATTTCAATACACCTGAGTCTTAGAGAGTTTAAAAAAGAAAATTCGGTATTTAAGTTACCAGGAATTTTATCATGAATGTTTTGGTTTGTGGACTTAATATGTTCCTTTCCTCTAATGACTTTTTTGAATGAAATTGCAAGGAAGCTTTTCAGGTGGCATAGTAAAGGAAAAATTGAACTCTAAAGAAATTAAGAAATATATCTCTTGGGTGCCGGGATAGCTGATTAGCCCCAAATAATTTGTTGATACTCAGTGTGTTCCAATATTTCAGGAGGAATTACATCTATTTGACTATTAACATTACATGTCAGGCCCTATGCTAAACGCTGAGGATATAGAAAGAGCTCTTATACAGCTAGTATGATGAGAATAGTTTTTCTTTGTAAGTGGGAGATAGAAATGGGTCTAATGGGTTTGCATTGCAGAGATTCAAACTTGAGTTTTGCACAAGGTACCATTTTCTAAAATTCAGGTATTTTATAAAAATTAATGTTTGTTTTGTTATCGATATGTTAATGTGTTATAGAACTCTGTAGGAGTGTTCTAAATGGAATCATGTGCCAATTTGTAGGGAATAGTTAATATATGATAGTTCTCAATGAAATGATTTTATTTTTAAAATAATATGTCATTTATTATTAGTCAAATTAAAATTAGGTTCTCAGAGTTAACCTCGGCTTACAGCAAAAGGCTAAACTAGGTGTCAGGCAGACACTTTTCAGAGAAGCAGGAAAAAACCTGGTTGTATTCCTGTCACAACTGCCTTAGAAAAGAGAGAGCCAATCGTGTACAGCTGTTTTTCCTCATCCTGCTAGTTATTAGACCAGCAAACAGGTCACCAAGGGGCCTATGAAAACCTGTCTCCACCCCCTGACCCAGTACTTTTGTATGTGAGGTTAATCACCAGACGTTGCCTGTTTCTTTGATGTTTTAGAGTATGAGGGCAGTCATGGCCTCCAAGGTCTGTCAACTTCAATATCCACATGATTTCATAGCTTACCTTAGTTCTTTCAAAGACTTCATTCAAAAACATTTCTTGGTAGCATACTAAACTTACAATCTGCTGTGTATGAGGGGTGTTCAGTTACCTTTCCTAGAAATAGAATGGGATCCCGATCAGAACACTTGAAAAAAGAAATCTCTAAGCTTCTGCTTTTGTTCCCTAGAGTTGCATATTCTATGTCATCCATAAATCGAATCATATGCTATTTTTAAAATCTGATCTACAAATCATTTCAGGTGGGGCCAGCTTTGTATCTGAACATATCATTTAGGAGAATTCTGTGACTCTGAAGATCCAGACTGACATATATATACCTTTCTTTCCATGTATTCTATTTGATTTTCATTGCAAATGAAAGAGTCCCAAAGTAGGCTTTTTTGGTTTTTAATTCTTCAGGACTATTTTTCCCACTTTAATATCGCTCTCAATGTCACAGAATTAAGAATTTGGAACAGATACCCACATGTCTGATGAAGTGAAAATATGGAAGTCACATTTCTTTTGGATTTCTCATGGAGAAAGGAAGCTCAGTACATACAGTCCTCGTCCTCAGTGACCTCATTCTGCACGTGAGAATGACTTGTTTTCCCTCCCACATTACGTAGGGTTGCGAAAATTCATTTTGGGAATTTTATGTCTTAAGTATTGCTTCAACAAATAGTAAATAAGCAAGAACAAAATTAATTCTTTCTGTGTAGATTACTTCATGAAAATCAATAGAACAGCCACTGAGACTTTTATCTAATCTGAAAATGAAAAAAAAAAAGATAACACATGGGACAGAGGTAAAATTTCTGAAATAACATATAATTTTAACTTATAAACTCTTATATAAAGTACTTGAAGTAGGAAAAAGACTTTCAGAACTCTAATCAACATATTTCCAACAATGTCTACTGCTAAAAAGCAAAAAAAAAAGAAATGAAAGGGTTAACAACAATACCATACATTTTAATCCCTGACATTAATTCTCAGACATTTTCTTAGAAAATGACAACTAAGGCTATTATTAATCTTAATATAATGTTTAATATTATTAAATTCTGAAAACATATAAAAGGAAAAAAATGGACTATAAAAAATTAACATTTTAGGTAATAGTTCTAGTATTATATTTAATTAATACTGTTAATGGTATTAATAATATTACCTACAACCAATGAACACTAATTGTTATAAAATAATATGCCAGTCTTGAGAAAATTTTGGTGGTAGAATAACAGCATATTTTACTAGAGAAATGAATGAGACAATAGGTCCAACTGTCTCCTTAAAGCTGTTTGAGCAGAGTTAACTGCACGTGCTCATGTGTCAAACAAAAGCCCTTGTAGGTCTCACTCTAGTGCCAGGGGAGCAGGACAGTCCTCAGAAGGGCACCAGGACTTCAAAGAAGAGCAGCTGGGGGCCAGATGGGACCAGTCATCACCAAGAAAGGGTTAATTTGGTAAGTTCCTTAGCCAAGTCTTCTTAGTCTTCCTGGGTTACTTTCCCTTTATTTACACATAGTAAGCCATGGTGCTGAATTATAAAAGAGAAAAAGAGGATTGGTCTCTAACCCTCAATTTTTTTTCTTCAATAGTTGGTTCACTCAGTATAACCCACCCTTTGAATTATTTAATTCAGAATTACTATAAACTTTAATAGTGAACTTGTAATAAGGGTCATTTGTGTGTGTGTGTGTGTGTGTGTGTGTGTGTGTGTGTGTGTGTGAGAGAGAGAGAGAGAGAGAGAGAGAGATTGTTTTGGAAGACTTTTTTTTTTTCTGGAAGAAGTAGGGATGGATGTGTCTAAATCCTGGTCCAAAAGTGTATAAGCAGACTCTGAAAAATTATCTTCAGCGAATGTAAGTAAGCCTTCAAGTGTGTTGTGGCCACTTCAGTCCAAGGAAATAGACATCCACGAATGGGCTTTGCACTGTAAGCTCTAAAATCTTGAAATCTTGTCTCATCCCTTCCCCTCTCCTTCATCCCCACCCCCTCCAAACTAACAACCCTCAGTTCTTCCTCTGTGTCTCTGAGACTATCTCCATCCACTTCTCCCATCCATTCAGTTCCTTAGAATCCACGTATAAGTGAGATCATATGATATTTGTCTTTCTCTGACTGAGTTATTTCACTTAGCATAATGTTCTCTAGTTCCATCCATATTGTTGCAAAAGGTACTACTTCCTTCTTCTTTATAGCTGAATAATACTCCATTGTGTAAATGTACCAAAGTTTCTTAATCCAGTCATCTACCGCATTGTTCTGTACACCTGAAACTAACAATAAAAAAAAAATAAAATAAAATAAAAAATCTTGAAATCTTGGCTTTTGTCCTTAAGAGGTCTTAAACAGGTTGGTAACAGCCCAGAGATAGGGAAAGCTAAACAGCCCCGCTTGGTGAGAGGAGAGGACGGTATGTGAACTAAATGGCGGAGAGGCTGCTAAATACAGCGTCTGTTGGCAGTTTCCATAAACCACAAAATGCTCTTTAAGTTCTTCAAATCGAATTACTTCAAGCACTAGATAAGGTTTCAATGCATGATATTATTATGCTGTAGGCTTTTTCCCCCTTCCAAGTTAATATTTTTGTTTTGATTTTGGCTGGGGAAGTTCCTTTGTTGGTCAGCCACAACATTTCCATTAACTCACACAAATTCCCCATCTCACGGCTCTTGCCAGCTTTCTCCCTGCCCAAACAGGATAGATAACATTAGCAGTGGTGCGTGAAACATCTAAAATTAAAATGATTTTTCCCACCACTTCCGGCCACTGGATTGTGAATAACTTAGGTATTATTCATAATCTTCCTAATCAGAGCAATGAGTTTGGGAATACTTTTTATTTTCACTAGGAACTAAATCTTCATGCATTAAATTAGAAGTTGTTTATAGGTTTTAAAAATATAAAGGAATACCAGAGTTGCTTCAGAGATTAAGTTTTTATCCTGTAATCTTGTTTGCCTGTTTTGGCTGCCCAAAGCAGCGGTCACCGAGAGCTTGTATGACTTCCCCCTTTAATTCCTAACAGCAAGGAGTTACCACTCGGCCTCATAGGCCTAAATAACCCAGCAATCCAATCAGCAGTCCAAGTAGCCAACATATTTACTAAGGCTAATTGTGAAGCAGATTAGTCCTCATGGATACTGCGGCAATAGCTTCATGGGTAAAGTTAGCTAGTATTTCACAGCTTAAATAAACTAGAGAAATGAGCTTAATCCTGGGATAATTAGGAACCTCCACTTATTGAGCATTTTACCATGTATCAGGCATGGGCTGATTTGTACTTCATATACATAATCCCTTGAATTACTGACAACAAACCCAGAGAGGTAAACATTATTTTTCAAATTTTACAGATTTATAGGCATAGCTCTTTTAAACAATTTGCCCAAGGGTATATGATCACCAATACAAGAACCAAGATTTAAACAAGACTCTGAAGCTATGCTCTGAACCATTCATTACTCCAAGCTATTTAATTGAACCCTGGTTAGCCAGGTTTTGGGAAGAATGGAATAGGGTAAACTTCTCTGCAAATGAACTGGTTTCTGATTAAAAGGAATGCAAAGAGAGGTCCATAGTGGTTCTTACGGGATCGTCTTAGCTCCTAAAAAGATCCCCATTCAACCCATATGCAACCCTGTTCCTTTTCTCAGAGGGCACAGGAACACTTAGTGAGTTCTCAGTTAGACTTCTATGTGACAACGACAGCAATAAGCCCAAAGAGTTTTCATCTTCTGCTAGGCGCTGTTCTAAGTGCTTTCCATGCAATAACTCATGTAATCCACACAAGAACCTTATGTTCTCAGGGCAGGGTATATTATAGTGGGGGAAGATTTTTCTATTCAAATATATGTGTGAAATGCTACCTACTGTATTCTCTTTCTAACGATTCACATTTCACATTTGCTTAGTAAAGGCCCTGAAAAGTTCTGCAGTAAGAAACTTATCTTTTCTTTAACCAGAATATCCTGAATTTATTTTAATACACACTCCCATCTCCACTAACACCTATTATAATAATATCTCACAGAGTACACACTGACACTTGCTCTTCCAGATGGTCAATAATAGCCTGAGTCCAGAAGCAAGCCCAATGGCCAGAGGGTGGGGAGGGGGCAGCAGGTGAGGAGGGATGTTGTTCTAGTAATTCTAGAGACCCCCTTAGAGACATAGCTCAGGCTTGCAAAGCTACATTCCACGTGTCAGAGTGTTGTTTGGTAGCGCAGAAATAAATATACAAAAAGTGTGGCACTTAACTAACCTGACCCTTTAGCATTTCTATCTCCTAATACAAATCTTCCATCTACTATTAATAATAAGATGATTCCAGGACTTCGGGAAGACTAATGACATATATGTAATGGCTGATAACAGGGTAAATCCATTCAAGCATAGATTACCTTGTTACATGTATTTGTAAAATGTGTTGGTCTTTCATAGCCAGCTGTTTATCTCAGAACTCTGAGGAACGACTCAGCAAGTGACACAGATTCAAAATCGGGTCACCTTTCTGGCTCCATGGGATCACTTCAGAGTTTAGTGTTAGGGTGGACATAAAAAAAGGAGTGATGCAAGGTTGGCCATGGAAACAACTGGAGAGAGGGCATCCAAGGAGCAAGATGATTGAGGGGCTTAACTGTCACTAGAATTCAGTGTTTGGAGCTGAGGATGTAGGCTGTATGGTGAGGAAGGCTTCAAAAAGTTTGAGCCTCAATAATTAATCTCAATGGAGGGTGGGATTTGGAAAAATACAGATGAGGAAAAGTGGTATTCTGATGTGTACACATGTATATGTGGTGCTGTGTGTGCATGTGTGTTAGAGGCCAGGTAAAAAGGAGTCGGTATGAAACAAAAGCACTGTGGCAATTATAGCCTGTGTTCTGGAAATCATAATAACTGGATCTGGCTGCGCGGAAGTGCTCATAGAGACGTTAGAAATGTAGAGTAAATTCAAGTTATGGAGTTCTTTGAAGACCAGGCCAAGAATTTGAGTCTCTTTTGGTAGTAAAAAGAGAGCTCTGAAGACTCTTGAGCAGTGAGATGACAGGAAGAAACCATGTGTTAGAAAGAATCACAGAGCGGGTGCTAGGTGGGATAATGTTAAGAGAAAGAGAAGGCAGAGGACCCTACAGCAGGCATGGCCATGGAGTGAAGCAGGATGAAAACTTGGACTTATATTCTGGTGGAACGGAACCAAAAGGAAGGGTGTGAAGGATTCCTGGGTATAAGGGTGAAGACAGCGGTAGAAGAATGCAGGTGTACAAACCTGGGTGATTCCTAAAATGGAAGTTGAAATAATTAACCCTGAACTTCACTTTATCTATGAAGCACATCCATTTTGTCAATATAGTGAATAATTATGTTATTAATATCAGCTCATTATTTTATACCAAAAAAGTAACATTTTAATAAAATGTTACCGCAAAATTCTTTTCACAAAGGACTTTAATCCATTGCAAAAAGGAATGTGCTCTCTCAAAATTTGTGAGGCTATATTAACTATTTTTCTCAAGTGGTGTCCACCATGGTTTTATATTGGAAAGGCACAGAATAAAAATTTTAATCTAAAAGAGATATAAATTATGCTTGTTCTATTTAACATCCTACCTTCCTTATGGTCGCCATTTTCTTCTGTATGTGCAGAAGGAAAAGAGAGAAAGGTAAACAGTCTTCTTTACTCTGAGCATTGAGTATACTGTCCACTTGCCCTTTCTGATCCTTCTTTAACTTGTTCAGTGCCCTAGGAGGCTGACATGCAAGAAATGCATCAGGGGCACCCTTGCCTCTGGTAGCCAGTTGAGGTTGGCCATCAGAAAAGACAGGAGATTGAATGGTAGGAAGAGACGCAGTGGTGAGTAGAAGAGAGCCAATTCTGTACATTTTCCCCCAACTCTGCTTTCAGTGGTATCATATTTTTAGCTTGCAATCATGCATGATGGGAGAACTTACACCATGAACATGAGCAAATGTTACAAATCAGATTTTTTTTCATTTTTGGAAAATCAGGTTACCAGCATGCCATTAAAGGAGTGGGGTTCCAGGTATGTACCTTTTGTTCCCTCTGTGCTTGGCCATTTAGGTTGGCTGTGTACCTTAACCAAAGGTGTATGAAGGAGACTCTCTCCTTATAGAAACACTATTCAGGTTTCTGTAACTACTGTTTCTTCTTCAGGCTTAAAAGTGATAATGGTTTCCCGCTCTGCTCACCTCAAATTGCTGCATAATTTCTTCTGCTTCCCTAAACCTACACCATCCAATGTTGTAGCCACTACCTATGTGTGGCTATTGACTACTTGATGGTGTGCTTACCATAATATTTTAATAGATAAAACAATTGAATTTTTTCATTTTATTTGGTTAAAATTAATTAAAATTTAAATTTAAAAACAGTAATAGTATAAAACATATCCTGATTAAACAGCACTTTATTGTTTTGGTAGGACTACATTTTACTTGAGACATTATTTGAACTGAGATAGGATGTAAATGTAAAATACATACAATGTTTCAATGACGGAATATAATAAAAAGAAAAACATCTTACTAATATCTTCTTTATACTTATTACATATTAAAATAATAGTTTGGATATGTTGAGTTAAACTAAATATATTATTAAAATTCATTTTACCTGTTTCTTTTCACTTTTTTAATGCGGTTACTAAAAAATGTTTAATTACTGTATGGCTGCCACTGTTGGACATTCTTGCCCTAAACCTTGCCCACCCTGCTGTAAACAGGCTCTTTATTCTCTCTTGAAATGCACAGTTTAAACATGACATCAACTTCCGACTGGTAGAATTCTAATTGATATCACCAACACACACACACACACACACACACACACACACACACACAAATTTGTGACAAATTTATTTTATTCCTTATGAAGTAAATTATCACTCTATTTTTAAGGAGAAAAGAAACAGACTTCTTTTGGGGTATATATTCAGAGGACACTATTAGCTAGGTGACGCTTGGCTTCTAATGATATCTCCTAAACAATTTTTATAGTGTGCGCTAGTGAAATAATCCTCAAAAATGTTTTCTGAATGGAAGGAAGTATTAATATTGTTAAGTAGCTATCATGTGCCAGAAAATTTTTGGATAGATTATCCAGTTCAACTCTCCTAATAATCCTGAGAGACAGAAAGATTTTGAGGTACCCTCATGTTACAGACCAGGAAACTGAGGCACAGAGAAGCTACTGTATTTCCCCATGTATAAGACGCACCCGTTTTTGAAAAATTTGGGGTCTAAAAACTAGGTGCATCTTATACAGTGGTTGTATGAGTGCAAAAACAAGCGTGAAAAAGGCGGGAAATGCAAGTAAAAAAAATCTACAACCACTGTATAAGACACACCCAGTTTTTAGACCCCAAATTTTTCAAAAAAGGGTGCATCTTATACATGGGGAACTTGCTCAAGGTCACATAGCTAGAGAGCGAAGAGGCCAAAATGAAGCCCAAATTTGCTTGTCTTTATAGTCCAAGATATTGCAACATAGCAAATAATGAGTATTCCTTACTCTAAGGCATTTTAAACAAAATTTAGGGAGGAAAGTTGTTGATTTTACTAGATATTGATTTTAAAACTTTCCTTACAATGTAGGTGGTCTTGGCCTTTAGCACTCCTTTTCCCTCCCACCCAATCTCTTAGGCCACCTGACACTTCTTCCTCAGCCCAAAGGATAACAGCTTTTTCACAGACCTAGAAAAGACCAGAGCACACAATACTTCTATGAAAAAATTGTTTCTAGGGGTGTCTTGTCAGGTCACTTGCAGGAAGGGAGAGCCAGAGGTGGTGCAATAAATAAGGCCAGTTTGGGCAGGCTGTACGCCACTGAGCCCAGCCCCTACCCTAGCCATGGTCTCACCCCATTTTGCCCTTGAGCCTCAGAGTGCTATGTGGACCATTAGATCATCTTGCTTTCATTTAATGATACTGGGAAAGGAGGAAAACAGAAACTCAGAGATGTGCTCTGTACCCAAGTTGCAATAGGAATAAAGGCCCTTGACCTTGGAATTGAAGACATCACAGTGCTGCCTCCCATTCTTCCTTTCAATCTATGTATAATTTGATCCTCCTGCATTTGACTCTGATTTACAATGTAATTCTTCATGGGAGTTTTAAAGGGATGTTTACACACATGTTAGCACTTGTTGCATTGGACTTCAGTATCCTCCCTTGCTAAATGGGTGTGAAATAAAAATATTTTTTAAAATGCAGGTAGGGACTGTACATGAACCCATGTTAATTCTGGAGTTGTGCACAGCTGTGTGACATTATACACTAAAAAGAGAATGACAGAAAGCTCCAAGAAAAATTGGTCATGGTTTTGTATTCCTTTGTATTCCTTATTTAGAGCAAGGAATTCATAATAAATATTGACTATTTGAGAAACAGTAACAAAGCAAGTGATGCTCCCTCCTATATCCATTTTATATTTTTGTCTGATCTAATATGATTGTATGACCATCTAGATATCCTCTGACTTAAACTCATCTGAAACTGAAAACAGGGGCCATGTTACTTAGGGATTTAAAACAGAGCTTGGAATCAGGCAGACCTGAGTTTAGCTGTGTTACCTAAATGTTGATGACTGTGGACTAGTTCCTTCACCTCCCTACACATCAATTTCCCCATCTGCAAGAAGAGGGTAACATCATATCAGTGAGGGATTGTTTTAGGTATAAGCAACATAAATCAACTATTAAGTGACACATACCAAATATTTTTTTAGGAAAGAAATTTATTGTAAGGATATGAGGTAGCTGAAAAAAAATCAAATGAAAGAATGAACTGGGCATCAGAAAAGTATGAACCCACGGAACTCCAGGGTTCTAGAAAAGACCTAATGGGTGTTATGAGTGCACCTTGACCAGAATAAAAGAGCTATAATCAAATTTCATCCTTTGGTCTCTCTACTCAAAACGCAAATTCCCAGAAAGAGTCTAAGTGGCCTAGTTGGGTTCCCGCATGCCTTTCCTTGGCCAAGGGAGGGCAGCAAAAAGTAGGGTGCCCCAAATGACAAACTTCAGTGAATGAGGAGGCAGAGTTTTTAAATAAAACATCAGGTTACCAAGGAAAGGAACATGGGTGTTGAAAAAGCAAAAACAATGAAATGTTTTACAGATTCTTGACTTTAAGAGACATTCTGCCCAAATGAGATCATTGACATACAGTGACAGTATATATATGTTGCCAATAAAGATAATTTTTAAGAAATTTATCATTAGGAAATAGTTCATAATCCAGTTTATTCTTCTATACTAAGAATTAAGAATGATCATATTCTCAAGGAGCATATTTTACACACACACACACACACACACACACACACACACACACACGCACACACAGCATTCCCTTAGCTTTTATTAATGAGGCATTGTAACAATTTGCTATCTAACTAGATGGAGATACATGGAAAACAATATCAGTAGTAATTATGTCCCAAATAGTTAGTATACAATTATTTAATTCAAAAATCTGCCTTTGCTATTTCAAACATAGGCCAACAATAAATCCCACACCATCTATTTTAGTTATGGTAAATCATAGTCGTATGTGGTCGTGATTATGGCTAATTGTGGGATAAAGGATTTAATTTTAGAGTATGAATGAAATATGTTCTTGTTGGCATTTATGCATGACAATCTGGGAACAATAGGGGAAGAGCTAACAGCTATGTGATATAAATCCCCCTACAGAGAGAATAATGAAGAACATTTAAATCAATGATTCTGATTCTTAATGATGGGACTGATGATTCTAGGAGCCTGGGCTTGCCATATTTAGAGTGTACCAGCTGCTTTAAATTACAGAGACTGTAGACTCTTCTGACGTGAGTTCATTGATGGTGTGTGTGTGTGTGTGTGTGAGTGTGTGTCTCTCTAGTTATACAAAAATAGAAAATCTAGAATACTTTCCTGAAATATTAGTTTATAGAGGAATACATTCTGTGGTTAACTGCTATTCCACACAAAGATTGTCATTCTACATCGCAATTTATAACTTTTTAAAAACATTAAGAGAGAATCTATTTACAGTAGGCTTAAAATTGCTTGTGAACTGCGTGAAAACACCAAGAACTAGAAAAAAAAACTCTATTTTTTTTAACTTCTGCTTTCACTTCACAACAGACAATATCTTCCATTAAAACTAAATGAACAAGGCCTCATACAATTAATATAAAACTCAAAGTTATTTCCAACACTGGAGATCTTTAGTAAAAGGCAAGATAATTATAAAGTAGGAAGAGGAAACCCAGTAGGCACTGTGCTTCCATAACACATCTCGAGCAAGGGAAATTCCTACTGCACTGATCGTGGTTATTTAGTGTCGAGATATAGTGCCTACCAAAACTTTTCAGGAAATTCTGTAAATAAATTTGAGTTGAAGGAAATTTAAAATTGTGCTATTTTGTAGTTGTACTATAAGTACACTGTGGGTATTCAAAGGAATCTTAGTCACTACGTTTTCCATTCTGGAAATATCTTAATATTCACAAAGTGTCTCTGACCCACAATTAGGGGGCAATGTGGAGGAAGCTTGCGGGGGCTAGGATCTTAGGTCCTCATCAGAGACCCCACCCTCTCTCCCTTCCTTTACTTTCTTTTAAACATTTTGTTTTGAGACAATTGTAGGTTCACATGCAGAGATGTGGTGGACCCTTTGCCCAGTTTCCCACAGTGCAAACATCTTGCAAAACTATAGTAAATATCACAATCAGGATATTGATACTAATATAAGTCAAGATACAGAACATTTCCATTCCACAGAGATCTATTATGTTGCCTTTTTATACTCACATCCACTTGTCTCCCACCTTAATCCTGTCATTTCAAGAGTGTTCCTTAAATGGAATCATACAGTATGTAATCCTTTGGGACTGACTTTTCTCACTCAGCAAACTTCTCTGGAACTTCATAGAGTCTGTTGTGTATATCAATAGTTCATTTGTTTTTATTGCTGGGCAGTATTCCATGGTGTGAATATATCAGTTTGTTTAACCATTCACCTATTGAAAGACATCTGGCTTTATTTCTAGTTTTTGTCCATTAAGGATAGAGCTGATAAAGATATTTGCATACCAGTTTATGGCAGCATTATTCACAATAGGTAAAAGGTAGAAACAACCCAAATGTACATCAACAGACAAATAGATAAGCAAAATGTGGTATATACATACCATGAGATATTATTCAGCCTTAAAAAGAAATGAAACTCTGACGCATGTTGCAACATGGATGAACCTTGAAATTATTATGCTAAGTGAAATAAGCCAGACACAAAAGGACACATATTGTACGATTCCACTTACTTGAAGTACCTAGAATAGGCAAATTCATAGAGGTAGAAGGTAGAACAGAGATTAGCAGGGGCTGAAGGGAAGAGGGAAATGGGGAGTTTTTAGTGGATATGTAGTGTCTGTTTGGGATGATGAAAAAGTTCTGGAAATGGATAGTGGTGATGGCTGCACAACACTGACTGTACTAACTGCCATTGAGTTGTCCACTTAAAAATAGTTAAAATGATAAAATATATATTATGTATTTTTTTACCACAATAAAAAAGTATATAACTATTTGTGCATAGGTTTTTGTATGCACAAAAGTCTTCATTTTTCTGGGATAAAAGCCCAGAAATATAATTACTGGGTCATTTGATAGTTGTGTTTTTAGTTTTTTTTTTTAAAAGAAAAATACCAAATGGTTTTCCAGAGTAATATGCTATTTTAATTCCCATCAGCAATGTATGAGTGATCCAATTCCTCTGTATCCTCACCAACATTTGGTGTTGTCACTGTGGTTTTTTTTTAATTTATGCTGTTCTGAGAGATAGATGTTATTGATATCTCATTGTGTTTCAATTTGCATTTCCCTGATTACTAATGATTTTGAACATTTCTTCCAATGCATGATGCCATTTTTATATTTTCTTAGGTGAAATGTCTCTTATGTATTTTGCCTACTTTCTAATTGGATTCTTTGCCTTTTTACTGTTGAGTTTTGAGTGTTTTTTATATATCTTATATAGTAGACTTTTCAGAGATGTGGTTTGCAAACATTTTCTCCTACTTTGTCACTTGCTAACAGGGTCTTTTACAGAGCTACTTTTCTAAGAACTCGTTGCCTAGTTCTAGATCCCAAAGTTTTCTCCTACTTTTTTCCCTAAAAATTTTATAGGTTGTGTTGACATTTAAATTCATAATTCAATTTGAGTTAATTTTCGTATAAGGTGTGAGATTTAGATCAAGGTTTTCTTTTTATTTATTTTTTATGGATATCCAATTGCTCTTGTACCATTTATTGAAGAGACTATTTTTCCTTCATTGAATTTTTAAAAATTACCCTCAATTGATGCTGTTTCCTTCCTTCATTCTTCCCTCTCTTCCTCTTTCTTCTTTCTCTTTCTTTGGCTACCTCTTTACATAATCTACAGTATCTTCACTGTGGCTGCTTTTTTCTTTTTATAAACTTAGGTTTTGGCTATAAGGTTATGATGTTTAACATGTATATGGAAGGCATGTATTTGTATTTCTTATATAGTTACAAAACACCTAAATCAGCATTTTATAGGTCTAGTCATGTACTTTCCTAATTGTCATGTTAATTAATGAGCAAAAGAGAGATGGAAACTGGTAAAACGTTTTCAATCCTGTTTTTGTTATACACTGTACCCAGTGTCAGCAGACCCAGTTCATCTGGGCTTATTTATGTTCTCATCTATCAGGAGCAGCAGGAACTAGGGAATGAAGCACATGACTTTCTAGTTAGCCAAAGTCATGACAAAAGCAGTAACTTATGCAAACAGGTCCTATATATTTCTTTTTACTTCCCAGTTCCCTCTCTCCTTTTATAAATATTTAATAAATACCTGAGAATAAAATGTTGAACAAAGTAGACAAGTCATTGCTTTCAAGGAGGTTTTATTCTATTGAAGGAGGAATAAAAGTAAATAAATCAATGAAATAATCACAAATTAAAATAAATCCCATTTCATATGGTTTTATCATTGTCATACTTTGAAATACTTTGAATCCTTGAATATTAGTTATTTTGATTATAATATTAGAATTAAAAAATATGTCACTAGAATAATATTAGTGTTGAATTCATTGACAATATTTTATTGATTTTCCCAGTATTTGTTGAGTATACCAATATTGTCTTAACTGCTGCTATAACCTCAAAGAAAAAATATTGCATAAGTTTTTAACTTTAAGAATTTACAACTTAGTTGAAGAGATAAGACTATACATAAATTCATAAATATATTTTATGTGTCATAGAAAGAGAAAGAATGATAAATAAAGGCTTAAAACAAAACCAGTGAAAAGGAAAACTTCCTTCCCTTGAAATGATCATGGAATAGCATCATTGAGCAATATAATAAGGATGGGCTTAGAGAGGAAATAAGATTTCAAATAGTCAAAAACCATCGAGGAGACAAATAAGATAATTACCCTAAGAAAGGCTCAGTGTAGAGAGAAAGCATGGTTCCTCTTTTTCAGGAAAGATAGAAAGAGCAGTTTGACATTATAGTTTAAAAAGTAGGAGATTCAACTACAAAATGGACAACTAACACATTTTGAATGCTAGTGGAAAGATTCCTATTTGTACCTAGACCCTATACTCACAAGAGCTTCCATAAGAATTCAAAGTAAGATTCACTCTTTAAATAGGATGAAAGAATGTTTTTACTTGTATGATCTTTTCTTTTTTAATATTTTAGACTGAATAATGAATAAAATGTAATGTTTTATAAGAAAAATGTTTTAATTTTCCCAACTAAAGGTAAGAAATATTTGTTTGCATAATGTGCCAACGTGAAATCACAATTTTATTGTTAATTCAACTCACTGGTTTAAAAAAATTCAGCTCACTCCTTCATGAATCCATAGGGCACAATTTTCCTTTACTCTCATTCCATCCATTTTCCCCATAGAGGCTGACCCTTTTGATAATGGTAGTCAATCAACACTTTAAATAATTTTTAAATTATTATATGCTGCATTGGTAAAATTATGAGCGGATTGTTGTCTCTCTGCTGTTGTTTTCATTGGACATTGTATTCAAGAGTTGAAGTCCTGATCTGCATTGAATCCTTGCTCATGTCACTTACCCTCTTTGAGTGGGAAGATAATAATAATGTTTACTTTATATTATTGACTCAAGAACAAAATGAGACCGTGTAAGTGGGTTTTTATAAAATTAGTAGAGCACCAGTCTAATATGATTAGATACTATCAGATAATAAAGTTCGTGTTGGCTTGGACTGCCCCTCATATATTCTCCAAGTGCCTCCTGCAATACGTGGCACATAGCGCCTAGTTACTATTGATAACAAGTACAGCAATACCACAGCACATTTATTTGACTTTGCACATAGAATCCATTTAATAAGTTTGTTGATGAGTAAATGAATGTTTTAGGAACTTGTTTACAAAGAATTTAGCATTTCATGATCTTATTTAATCATAGTAAATAACCCAGAATAGAAAAGTCATATTACTTGTGTCCAAAGAATAAAAACCCTCAAATCACACAATCACTACTTATCATACTTCTGGGATGGCATACCTAGTGTAATGCTGAATAAAAGTCAAATTATGTCTTCTGTTGGCTTCCTTTTGTGTGTAAGTAGACATAATACATGACATAATTATTATATAACATGCAGAAAAGTTAAGAAGTTTAACTAACTTTAAAAGGTTTGAGCCTAAACATGCACACTTAATTTTGTATAACATATGGATAGATATATGCATATGTGTACATTTATGTACACACAAATATATCTATAGGTATGTATCTATATATGTAAATATATACATGTATATATATATATTATAGATACACAGCCATATAGTCTAAGTTGAAATTATTAATACTAGTGCTTTAGAATGTTCTGAGTTCCAAATCACCTTGATAGTGAAACAAAATAAACATGTATTGCTATCCAGCAGTTGTCTTGTTAAAATTAAAACGTTATTTCAGAGCTCGTATAGCATCCTATTTGGGAGAAGTGTTCTGTAATATAGATTGGTGTAGCAGAAACCATAATACATACAAAATGAAATTTTATGTGTAGTTTTGTGGATGAATAATTTAAGACTTACGGTATTAAAAGGAAGTGACTAGTTTTATGAATTGTTCCCTCTGAATCTATCTGACCATTATGAGAGTCTTATGTGGTTAAACGTCAAAGTCTGACAAACAAACAAACACCTGGATAGTGTGATGTGTGAGAAAAGACAGAAACTGCATCTGTGCACGAGCACAGTGAGTTTGAGTAAGTCGGTAGGAAGGCTGGGAATAGCACAGCATCTGCCAAGTGTGCTGCACACTGAGCAGAGCAGATCCTGAGCACGTGCAAGCCCTCATGGTTTTGGTCAGCAACACTGTCCAACAGGGATGTGGGGCTCCTTCTAGGATCAGTCAGGAGTACGTCATTTACCATGGAGTGGCCTATTTATGGGACACAGGAGGATACCTTGCTGGCTGTTTTCTCCACAGTTATTAAATCTTAGCGGCAGTTAAAATCCAAGGTACTCTATGCCTTTGCACAAGATGACAGGATGCTTCCTATACTCTTCCTGTCTTTGAAAAAAATGATATTAAGTAGTCTGATTAGAGCTCAAGGAATAGGGAAAATGTGAGTTTTTGAGCCAGATGAACTTGCATGCAAATCCTGGCTCTTTGTTTAACATTTGTTGCCTCCCGTTTTAGTTTTTTTTACACAATAAACAAAACAATGTGTACCTTGCATGGCCATTTTGAGTATTAAATAAGATAATGGAATCAAATATACAATATAATGCCCAGTGTCTATTAAATGGTCACACTTCCTCATCCTCCAACATCACATCTCCTCTCCGTTTCCTGTCATCCATGGAGAAATTAATAAAATAATTTTAAATTTTTATAATTCTAAAGTTAAAAACTTTGTTTTCTTATTGAAAATTGATTAATATGAGAATTCTAATTCATATGAGAAAAATTCAATAGCTTCTCATACATTGGGACCTCTAAGGGATAGCCAGAACTGTTCTATGAACTTTATGTATGTTATGATTTTAATGCATACATTAATAAATATCTCAGCTGGTAGATATTATTATAAGCATTTTGTAAATAGTTGTCATAATAATCATGAGGGAAAATGTACCAACCTACTTTTATTGGCTTTATAACCAGAATGCAAGCTCAACAAGAAGAAATGTTCACCCTCCCTGTGTTGTAGTAATACTTTACTTTACACTTAATAGCTAGCCAAAAAATACTAGTTGATTTTTTTTTGAAAACTTTCATTGCTCAACTTAGAAAGATGATATTGTCAAGACTCTGCTTCTCTGATCCAAGAACTAATCAAGAAGCTTTAGGTAGTGAAGATCTATCTAGTTGTAAGAGAAAAAGCAAGTTTTGCTCTGTAATTTGTGAATAACCTTGATAAATTTTGCTTCTGTGAACTGGTTTTTTCATCTATGTAAAGATGAGGGTCTAGAGGAGAGGGTGTAAGGAAAGAGGGAGGGGAGGGGAGCAAAGGAGGGAGAGAGGGAAGAAGGGAGGTGACACAATTCTTTAAGTTCTCACATGTGAGAAATAACTAGCGAATTATCATTGAAGTGGTCAGATTGCATTTCAAGAGGTTGCACTGAAAAAGGTATACTGTATTAGCAAGAAAAAAAATGATTGTAGTATTACCAGCCTGAGGCCCTTACTTCTCTGGACCTATTAGCTAGCATCACAAATAAATGGACACTCCATTACAATAGATTTTGGGTACTACAAAAAGTAGTGTCAGGTTGCTACATCTGGATTATTTTCAGGGGTGGAAATTAAAATAATGAGGATACCAACTGGGCCACCCACTGCAAAATGTGGGTGACCAAATGAGCCAACAGAACCTCTAATGAGTATTTACTCCAAAGGACTCTGCATGTAAACTACTTCCAGACTGATGTGGTGCCAAGCTTAGAGGATTAAGCTCTCAATGGCTTTTGTTGATCAGCAGCCAAGGCATCTAGGAAAAAAGAAGGGGGTCTTTTTATGAATCATATCAAGAATACTACTTTCAGACAAGAAGAATGCAAAGAATGGATCAAAGAACACTGAAAAATAGATAGAAGACAGTAGAAATAAGTAATAGCAACATCATTCGTGTTCTGGATTTAGGGTGATTTTGTTTAGTTAAGGCATTATTTTTCAGAAGACTGAAAAGCATCGTTTAAGATTCATGTGGTCTGGCCTATTTTATAGGTAGTTGTGTACATGTCTTTGGTTTTGGTGATCACGAGGGCAGGCATTTCTCTGCTCTGTCTCATCAGTGTGCCACTAATCTTCTAGTCCTTTTCTTCTCCAGAACTAAACTGAGTATAGATATAAGTTGTTCAATAATTATTTCTGAAATACATTAAATTGAATTATGCAGTTACTATTGCTATAAAATATAGAAAGCCTGGGGAAGAATATAACATGGTTTTCTTTTAGGAGAGATAGATCTGTAATGCAAAGAAATTGTATGTCTAAAGGGAATAGTTCAATATCACTTAGAAAGCTAGTGACTAAGTTTATCCTGACTCAAGGAACTTGTATATTTCAGACTAATCAAATCCCCCAAAGCAATGCAAATGACAGAGTACATATGGAAAATCACATTCTCTATATGTTTACCCAGAGAAAACACAAGGCAAGAAAATGTTTGCACACTGTGACAAAAGTCAGTACTAAAGCAGATTCTAAGATGGCCACCCAAACAAATGTTTACTTCTGTAAGCAAAGCAAAGCAAAACAAAGCCTAATTTAGTATTTCTAAAGCTTGAAGCACAACAACAGCAGTTATTTGATTCCTTTTTTCTGTTTCCAAATAGTTGTTTTAACATTTTTGAAACTCCACCTTTCTGGTCCTTCTCAAAGAAGTGGTCAATTGCATTTAATAACAAGACTTCTTAAGGAACACTGTCAAATGTAAGCTGTGGCCCCCAAATTCCCCCTGTAGGTACAAGGTAGCCATATGGATATTAGGAGTTGACTTACAATTTTGGTGCTGCACTGTCTGAATTAAAGATTTATCTAATGACCAGCAATGCCAGTTTTGTCACAGTCCTAACATTCTGTGGGTTTGATGGCCCTGGTGCAGTTTGCAAGCTAGACCAGAGCAGTAAAAATAAGACTGAATTTTCACCAAAAGCAGTGAGTCCTTGTTGGGTCAATCATTTGAGATGTTCTATAGTAGCAGCTGGGACTGCCAATTGAGATACTCTTGATGAAGGAGACACGGGAAAAAGAAGGTGGTCATGTAATACCAATACATGATGATGATGATAGTGATGATGATGATGGTATTAATAATGATAATAGCTACGTTTGAGTACCTGCTATATGCCAAACACTTTCCTGAGAATTTCACATACATCATGTCACTGAACCTTTAGAGTAAAAATGGCAAAAATAGATAACCATAACTCTTTTCTAAATGGACTACAATTGCATGATTGCAGTATGCCCGTATGTAGAAAGCTTCCAAAATGCTTGTTTATTTATATTTTTAATTTAACAACCCCATATAGTGCTGGAAAATGTTATTTCTTTACATTAATTGAATTTATTCAATCCTCACCATAGCCCTATGAGGTTGTAGATAGGAATATTGTCCCTATTTTATAAATGTGAAAACTGTGGTTAAATAATCGAAAGTCATGCATCTCTAAAGTGGTAGAATCAGGATTCAAACCTAAGCCACCCGGCTTGAGCACCCTAAAGACTGACCCAAACTCAAAAATATATGTTCTGAGGAAAATAATGACAGTGGTGAGGTTTTTATAAAGTTCTATCCAACTTATAATATCCCTGAAACTGTATGTTAAGCATATAGTTATTCCACATCCCTCTTTTATTCCACATTCAGTTCTGTAGTTGAAAACAGGAAGTTCTCCAGGTCTTACGTCCCTGGGGTCGGGGTCCTGCACGGTGGAGACAAAAGGCAGCTTGGAATTACATGTGTGTGCAGAATTAAATTTCTGACCAATTTAAACTCCTGAGGATATTTCTGTGCTCTTGAGGATTCCATGTCTTTCTTTTGTCAGCTCCCTCCTTTGCTACCACTAGTCAATTCCAAGTTGCTTTTTCCTCCCTGCATTTTTTAGTTCAGAAAGCACTATATATTTTTCACACCTGAAGCAAGTACTCAAAGTAAATATCAAAAGTTCTTTCAAAGGTTTTATTGCCAGAGACCAGAAAGAAACAGAGAAGGTAAAAGTATATCAGAGGAGAAAACACATCCTCCTTTAAAGGAGAAAAAATGATTAAAAAAAAAAAAACTATCCTTCTCCCCCCACTTTCCATTTAAAACACTACCATCTGCATACGTTATATAATTGATTTTCAGCGTAAAATATTTTTGTGTAATTTTGGAGTCAGCAAGTTTTGAGGGAAGGCTGGGAAATGTGAAAAGGTGTAGATGAGGGAAAGAAGGGTATTACTAGCACTACTGAGAGCTTAGGTCCTGAGGGTGAGGACACCAGGAAAAGAAGCCTGGAGAAGGAGCACCTGGGATGAGCCCAGGCTATGTGAGAGAAGGGAGAGGAGACAGGTCCCAAGCTGGAGCCTGAGTTTGAGCAAAGGCAGAGTAAGGAAAGCCAGGCTTCAATTCTAAGCGAAGATCATGAAACTGCTTCTTGGGGTAACTGACTCTTAAATTAGAAGAAGAAGAAAAGAAGATGGAGAAGGAGGAGAGGGAGAGGGAGAGGGAGAGGGAGAGGAGGAGGAGGAGGAGGAGGAGGAGGAGGAGGAAAAAGAAGAAGAAGGAGAAGGAGAAGAAGGAGAAGAAGAAGAAGAAGAGGAGGAGGAGGAAGAAGAAGATGGAGAAGGAGAAGAGGAGGAAGAAGAGGAAGAAGAAGAAGGAGAGCATAAATCATCCTCATCCCCCAGGAACCTAGCATTCAACTGAGATTTGTTTTGGGTTAAATGCTAAAATTTCTTCTTGAGTACATTTGTGTTACTCTGGGAGTAACCTCTAAGTTGACCAGTTATGGTTCTGTGAAATCCAAATTGGCCACATGGGAAAGGAAGGAAGAATATGAATGTATATCTTGAGGGAGTGTCCTTTCTCCTTGTCTTCAGTGGGGGAGTCAATAATATTAACTCCTTTCCTTTCCTAATATTAACTCCTAACCTGAGGAACTACAACCAGAGCCAGCTCTTGAAATTTCTGTAAACCCCATGTGTGACAACACGTCAGGAATCCTGCCAACACATTCAAAGCTAAACTGCCCAGAAAGCCATATGGAAAATTAAGACTCAACGACTTCATTATGCAGTCCATTTCATGAATTATATATTCCTGCTATCTGTTGGGCACACTGTGTTTTACAGCAACTTTAATTCAAAATAAATGTAATGTTTGGATTAATTTTAAGAATATGAAGCATGGTCCCATTATTAAGACTTACTTTAAATCTTATTCACAATCAAGACCTTCCTAGTGGAAAGAGAGAAAAAAAGATATGTGTGTGCACTCACACGCATGCACACACACACACACACACACACACATACAGACAATACTAATATGCTGGTGAAAGGGCTGATCTGAGAACTAGTTATATCACCTTAAGCAAGTTACTTAACTATGCTAGCTTTACTATGCTCATCTATAAAAATGATGATAACAACCAAAATGAGACAAACTCTGGATAATATTGAGGAGCCACAGCACTATTTAACTTCAATAGCTGCAAATATTTTTTTAAAATTTTCATTATAGTTGACATACAATATTATATTAGTTTCAGGTGTAGAACAAGTGATTAGGCATTTATATAACTTATGAAATGATCACCCTAACGTCTAGTACATTACTGACACCATATATAATTATTCCAATATTATTGACTATGTTTCTCCATGTTGTATTTTCTATCTCTGTGACTATTTTTATAACTGGCAATTTGTGCTTCTTAATTCCTTTCACTCCCACCCTTCCCTCCAATCTCCTTCCAATCTGGCAACTATCAATTTGTTCTCTGTATCTATGAGTTTGTTCTGTTTTATTTGTTTGTTTGTTTATTTATTTATTTATATTTATTTATAATCCATATATAACTGAAATATGCTATTTGTCTTTGTCTAACTTATTTCACTTAACACAACACCCTCTAGGTCCATTCGTGTTGTCATAAATGGCAAGATTTTATTTTTTATGGTTAAGTAATATTCTGGTCTATATTTGTACCACATTTTCTTTATCCATTCATTTATCCATGGACACTTTGGCTGCTTCCATATCTTGACTATTGTAAATAATGATACAATGAACATAGGGATGCATATATTTTTTCAAATTAATGTTTTAAATTTCTTTGGATAAATATCCAGCAGTGGTATTGCTAGGTCAGGTGGTATCTATTTTTAATTTTTTGAGGTACCTCCATAATGTTTTTCATAGTGGCTGCAACAATTTATAATTCAACAGAGCATGAGGGTTCCCTTTTCTACACTTCCTTGCCAACACTTGTTTGTGGATTTATTGGGGATAGCCATTCCTGTAGGTGTGAAGTGATATCTCTGTGGTTTTGATTTGCACTTGCCTGATGATTAGGGACGTTGAGCATCTTTTCATGTACCTGTTGGCCACTTGTATGTCCTCTTTGGAGACATTTCTACTCATGTCCTCTGACAATTTTTTAATTGGATTTTTTTGATCTTGAGCTTTATGAGTTTCTTATATATTTGGAATATTAATCCCTTGTCATAGATATCATTTGCAAATATTATTCACATTCAGTAAGTTGCCTTTGAAATTTTTTATTTTTCAATTGCAGTTCACTTTCAACATTATTTTATATTAGTTTCAGATGTAGTTAGACATTTATATAATAGTAGTTATAGTATAGTAGTTAGGCATTTATATAATTTATGAAGTGATCCCCTCCATTAGTTTAGTACCCACATGGCACTATACATAGTTATTATAATATTATTGACTATATTCTCATGCTGTACATGCTAGACATCCTCGTGTCTATTTTGTAACTACCAATTTGTACTTAATTCCTTCACTTTTTTCACCCAGCCCCCCAATCTTCCTACCATCTGGCAACCATCAATTTGTTCTCTGCATCTGTGAATATATTTCTATTTGGTTTGTTTATTTTGTTTTTTAGATTCTGCATATAAGTGAAATCATATGGTATTTGTCTTTATCTATCTGACTTATTTCACTTAGCATAATACTCTCCAGGTCTACGTATGTTGTCATTGATGGTTTCCTTTGTGGTACAAAAGTTTTTAGTTTGATGTAGTCCCAGTTGTTTGTTTTTGCTTCTGATATCTTTGCCCTAGGATAAATATCCAAAACAATATTGATAAGACTGATGTCAAAGAATTTATTGCCTATGTTTTCTTCTAGGAGTTTTATGGTTTCAGGTCTTACATTTAAATCTTTAATCAATTTTGAGTTTATTCTTGTACATGGTGTAAAAAAGTGGATTACTTTTATTTTTTATTTTTTGCATGTATCTGTCCAGTTTTCTTAACACCATTTATTGAAAAAAACTGTCTTTATTCCATGGTTTATTCTTGCCTCATTTTTCATAGATTAATTGACCATCTAGGTATGGGTTTATTTCCAGGTTCTTTATTTGGTTCCTTTGATTTATGTGTCCATTTGTATGCTAGTACCATACTGTTTTTTTGTTTGTTTGTTTTTTTGTTTTTTTTTTAGCTTGGGCGGGGCGGAGCTCTCCTCCGCCTCGCTCTCATTGGTTGCAGAATATGTTGTTCATTAGCTTTGTATTTATTTATTTTTTAAGATTTTTTTTTTAATTGGGTAATTGGGTGGATGGGAACAGTACTGGGGAATTAGGGGAAGGAGAACAGACAAGTTGCTGTCGGTTTGTTCTTCAATCTAGTTGTGGAGGACGCTGCTTCACTGGCCCAAGTTGGCACCATCATTGCGCTCTTCCCTGGCCGAGGCAGATCAGTCGCCGGCTTCTGGACAGCCGCTCACTGCGGCTGCTGGCCGCTCACGCTGGCTGCTGGCTACACACGGTAGCCCATGGCAACCCACTGCCACAGGGACTGCAGCCTACGCCGTCGCCAGCGACTCACGGCAGCCCAGCTCCAGGTTGAGCTGGCCCTTATATGTGGGATCCGAACCGGGGCCCTCTGGCATCCCAAGCGAGTTCTTAACCATCGCGCCACTCGGCCGGCCCAGTACCATACTGTTTTGATTACTACAGCCTAGTAGTATAGCATGGTCCTGTCAACTTTGTTCTCTCTCAATATTGCTTTGGCTATTTGGGGGTCCTTTGTGTTTTCATACAAATTTTAAGATTATTTCTACTAGTTTTGTGAAAAATGCCATTGGTATTTTGATATGGATTTCATTGAACCTGTAGATTGCTATGGACAACTTAATGATGTTAATTATCCTTATCCATGGTCATGGTATATCCTTTCATTTATTTATGCCCTCTTCAATTTTCTTCTTCAATGTCTTATAGCTTTCCAAGTACAGGTCTTTTACCTCCTTGGTTAAATTTATTCCTAGGTATTTTATTTTTTTGATGCAATTGTAAATGGGATTGTTTTCTTAATTTCTCTTTCTTATAGTTCATTATTGATGTATAAAAATGCAGCTTATTCCTGAATATAATTTTGTATCCTGCTACTTTACTGAATTCATTTATTAGTTCTAAATCATTTATTAGTTTTGTTTGTTTTTTGGTGGAGTCTTTAGGGGTTTTAATATATACCGAATTTCCCCATGTATAAGATGCACACTTTTCCAAAAAATCTGGGGTCTAAAAACTAGGTGCGTCTTATACAGTGGTTGTAGATTTATTTACTTGCATTTCCTGCTTTTTCACGCTTATTGTCTTTGTGCTCATTGTTTCACACTTGTTACTGGTATATTACGGTAGGTTACATTTTGCCACGTTCTGCCCAGAAATGGCTCAGAAAAGATTTTCGTACAGTGCTGAATTCAAGTTAAAAGTGATCCAGTTTGCAAAAGTTAATGGCAATCGTGCTGCTGAACGTAAGTTTGATCCTCTTCCAACTGAGAAAACAATCCAAGACTGGCTATGGAAACAAGAAACCCTACTGAAAACGCCACGGCAGAAGAAAGCCATGAGAGGCAATATATGAAGACAGTGATTCATCATCAGACACAGATGAGGACAAGCTAATGGTTAGGAGTTTTGACAGTGATGAGGAGTTGTATGAATTTTATAATGAATAAAACTTGAGTTCAATAACTTTATGTAACACATTTTTTTTCAAATTTCAGGCCCCAAAATTAAGGTGCACCTTATACATGGGAGTGTCTTATACATGAGGAAATATGGTAGTATCATGTCATCTGCAAATAATGACAGTTTTACTTCTTGATCTTCAATTTGAATAACTTTTATTTCTTTTTCTTCTCTGATTACTAGGGCTTTCAATACTATGTTAAATAAAAGTTGTGAAAGTGGACATCTTTGTCTTGCTCCTGATCTTAAAGAAAAACTTGCAGCTTTTTACCATTGTGTATGATATTAGCTATGCGTTTCTCATATATACATTTTTATTACATTGAGGTATGTTCCCTCTGTCCCCACTTTACTGAGAGTTTTTATCTTAAATAGATTTAGGTTTTATCAAACAGTTTTTCTGCATCTGCTGATATGATCATATGATTTTTATCTTTCATTTTGTTTATGTGGTGTATGACATTACTTGATTTTCAGATAGTGAACCAACTTTACATTTCTGTAGGAACCTCACTTGATTATAGTGTATGATCTTTTTCATGTATTGATTAATTCAGTGTGCTAATGTTTTGTTGAAGATTTTTGCATCTGTGTTCATCAGTATTGACCTATAGTTTTCTATTTTGTAATGACTTTGCCTAGTTTTCATACCAGAATAATGCTGGCCTTGTTAAATTAGTTTGGGAGCTTTTCTTTTCTTCAATTTTTTAGAATAGTTTAAGAAGGATAGGTGTTAATTCTTTGAATGTTTGGTAAAATCACCTGAAAAGCCATCTGATCCAGGACTTTTTTTTGTTGGAAGTTTTTTGATTACCGATTCAATTTCATTAGTAGTTATCAGTCTGTTTAGATTTCCTGTTTCTTCTTGATTCAGCCTTGGAATATTGTATGTTTCTAGAAATTTATTGATTTCTTTCAGGTTAACCAATATGTTGATATATGATTGTTCATAATATTTTCTTATAATCCTTTGCACTTCTGTGGTGTCAGTTGTCAATTCTCTTCCTCTTTCATGTTTGATTTTATTTATTAGGGCCCTCTCTCTTTTTTTCTTGATGAATCTGGATGAGGGTTTTCAACTTTGTTTATCTTTTCAGAGAACACGCTCGCTCTTGGTTTTATTAATCTTTTCTATTGATTTTTTAGTCTCTATTTTGTTTATTTTCACTCTGATCTTTATTATTTCCTTCCTTCTACTTTGGGCTTTGTTTTTTCTCTTTATAATTCCTTTAGGTGTATGGTTAGATTGTTTATTTGAGATTTTTCTTGTTTCTTGAGGTAGTCTTGTATTACTGTGCATTTTCCTTTAGAACTGCTTTGGCTGTGTTCCATAGATTTGGGGTCATTGTGTTTTCATTTTCACTTGTCTCAAGTTATCTCTTTATTTTTTCTTTCATTTTGTTGTTAACCCATTCATTGTTAGGTAGCATGTTATTTAGACTCATGTGTTTGTTTGTATTTCAGTTTTCTTCTTGTAATTGATTTCTAGATCCATACCATTGTTATTAGAGAATATACTTGATATGATTTCAATCTTCTTAAATTTATTGAGACTTGTTTTGTGGCCTAACATGTGGTCTATCCTGAAAAATGTTCCATGTACGCTTGCTTTGGGGTAAAATGCTCTAAAAATATCAACTAAATAGTTCTGATCTAATGTATCACTTATGGCCAGTGTTTCCTTGTTGATTTTCCATCTGGATGATCTGTCCAATGAGGTTCATGTGGTATTAAATTCCCTACTATTCCTATATGACTGTCTGTCTCTCCCTTTGTGTCTGTCAATATGTACCTTATATATTATGGTGTTCCGATGTTGGGTGCATAGATGTTTTCATTATATCCTTTTGTTGTATTGACTCCTTTATGATTATGAAATGTTATTAATGCATACCTTGGGGCCACTTAGTAGGAGCTACAAAGTGATGTGTGGTCAGTTGCAGCTTGGGTTGGACTTCAAGGCATGTGGGAGGGGCTGTGCTGCAAACCGAGGCCAGCTGCCACTTGTGCTGGGTTTGGGACCCTTTGGTGAACACTACAATGCAAGGTGAGGCCAGCCACTACTAGTTCTGGGCTTGTGGACACTTAGTTGGAGCTATGTTAAAGGCCCAAACTGACTGCCAATTATGCTAGGTTTTGGGCCACCTGATGAGTGTTACAGTGCAAGGTGAGATGATTTGCTGTTTGTACAGGGCTTGGGGCCAATTGGCAGAAGCTACAATGCACACCAAGGCTGGATGCTCCTTGTATAGAGTTTGTGAACCTTTGAGAGAGTCTACAGTGCAAGCCTAGGGCAGCCAGCATTTGTGTGGGGTTTGTGATTCTTTGCGTGAGTATGAAGCATGAGCCAAGGCAGGCTGCTCCCATGGAGGAGCTGCTGGAAGAGGCTTGGGCCCGATAAGGGAGTTGGGTGGGGTGGCTCCCATGGAATCACCAGGGTGGAGTGAATAATGTTAGCAAAGTAAATGAAAAGTACAGCTTTGGCATTTGCCAGCACCAGGTCAGCTGAGTGGGAGGAGAGCTCAACAATGGATCAATGGCACCTGCCAGTATTTTTGTCTCTAGAGAGAGTTGCCCCTATCCCTGCCCCTCCATCCCTCATCATGAAGTTACTCAATTCAGTTCCTCTCCATATATCCCTGATACTTTTTGCACTGCTGCTCCTGCAACAGAACCCAGAGAAAGTGAGTTTGTGAGCAAGTGAGTTTGTGTGTGGGTAAGAACAGCACCTCAGTCTCTAGCAGCCCTTTGTCTTTCCCAGACATAACCCCCATTGTTTTCCACAGCTAGATGTCATGGGGACTTTTCTACCAGGCAATGGTGCCCTGGACTGAGGAGCCTGGTGTGGGGCTGCAACCCTTCATTTCTAAGGTGGGGCCTCTACAGCTGAGATATCCATCCCATTTCTTAATGCCACACCATAGTCATGGGACCCACCCTGGTCCAAGTCTCAGTGTGACTTCTTTATGTCCTTAGTTATAGGAATTCTGTTTTCTAGTCTTCAGGTGGTTCTCAGGGATGGTTGTTCTATAATTTAACTTAAATTGGTAGTAGTAGAAGGAGGTGAGCACAGAGTTTACCTACTCCACCATCTTCAATACCTGTAAATATTTTATCTCTGCTATATGTCTCATTCTCTGAGGTTTCCTTCCCTCCCTTTCTTCTTTCTCCCTTTTAACAAGTATTTATCAACTCTAATAAGTGACAAGCATTGTGTTCTAAGTATTTAACAAAGCATTCATCAAGAAAGATAGACCTGTGTCATAGAATCACGTCATCATCCTCCTTAAAATCTCTCTGTGACCTCCTATTTTTTTTTTACAATAAAGACCAATATCTGTGTTATGACTGAGCCAGCTTCATCTCACTCCATTGCCACCTTGCTCTCATCCCTCTAGACTTCTTTTTTAACATGCTTTCGGCTGCCACAGGGGCATAACACAAACCATTTCCAGTTCCTGGAACTTTTCCTAAGTGTGGCTTTCCCTTCAATTAGTTAACTCCTAGGCATCTTTCAGATCTCATCTCAAATATCACTTCCTTGGAAAAACTTACTCTGACCCTTCTCTTTTGCTATGTGCTTTCACAGCACTGTGCCACATTTATTCAGAGTATTATCTAATCTTATTATATTAATTTATTAATCTCTACTCCATCAAACCACAAGCTCCAGAAAGAACACACACTGTATTTGTCTTCTTCCATCATTAAGGCCACTGCCTCCACAGTGCCTGACTTATGATAAGTGCTCTATATTTATTAGTTGAATGAATGAGTGAATGAGTGAATGTGTGGATCCCCCAAGGAACTTCATTGTCACCAATTATTGTCTCTAACAGTGATTGTAAAGCTTTTCCTCCTTTAAAATTAAGAAAAATTAAAATAAAATTTATGCATTTCTGTAATAAACAAATAGATTATAATAATGAAAATAATTCTTTGAAGACAGTTCCTTATTGTGAGCTTTCTTCTACTTGTAATCTATTATTAACCATAAACCTATGGCTGAAAAGCCTGGTAGTTCTGAGATAGCCTCCAGAGAATTATGAATTCCAGGCTCTTCATTAAGATGCACATTGTTGAAAGAAAGAAAGAACCAGAGGCTTACAATATGCTCTTTCAAACATGAATATTTGAGAACAATGGTCAAGACGTTTAGTTTACTTCCTAACAGATGAGATTTAAATAAAAAACACACATGCGTTCTTGGAAAATTAGAATGGTTGAAAATTTAGAAGGGATGGAGAGTTAGCCACTAATGAGAAAACCCCCAGGAAACTGATTAGGTTGGTATTCGGTTACAGCTTTTGTCCCTGGAGCTGAGAGTAATGCTACATAAATTTTGGCCTATAATGCATATTTATACATAAATTTCATTGTGTTGAAGGTGTATGAAAATATTGAATGAATTGCATGCTTTTCTTTAAACTCAGAGTCGGATTTCAAAATTTGGAAATGTTTGTTATTATTCTTTAGTGAAAAATAGGATGTTACAAAAGCCAACTTTTTTACTAGAGTCAGTATACCAGCTACTGTTTTGGGGTAAATTATTGTGTTAAATTACTACTCGGTCATTATCTCATAATTTCAACCATCTTACAAATATAAATTGACTATCCATGACTTATTGCAAACATCCAAACCTAAGTTCATTTGAAATTTGGACTTAAAATCCTTTACATTTTCCCAAATTACTTTTAAATCTTAAGTTATTATGTACAGGGTGTCAAAAAATGCATACTCATTTTAAGAAAGAAAAAAGCTGTATTAAAATTGTAATATGTAATATATACTGATAACAAAAGATGAACACAAGTCATGTGTACACATTTTTATGGCACCCCAGTGTGTGTTGCTGGATTTTTCACTGGACTTCACATACAACTGAGAACTCATTGGTATTAATATTCTTTGGGGAAAAAATGGAAAGTATTATGTAAAATATTGAAAACAAGTGAAGTAGGTTACACGTATTAAATCTTATTTTTTGTGGAATGATCCAAAGAGTTTTTATTGCTTTTTAATTGGGAAGACTTATATAACTCTTGGCTTTGACATTCTTGGGAAACCTACCACTTCCAAACTTTAAAAACTAACTCATTAGGCTCTTTAGGCTTATGAAAAGATATGTTGTCACAGTTTTAACACAAAGGCTGATATTAGCTATCCCAATAAATAAGAAATATTAATTATCTGGATATTAACAAAGCCAGACAGATGTATATTTTTGTTTTTGTCTTCAAAACTGCTTCTTGGGTGGTATTTAAACATCAGGAAACAAATTTACTTTTTTTTTAAATTAAAGTTTATTGGGATGTAAGAGTATAAGAAAAATGTGGTAGGAGAAATATTTCTTCTTTTACCTTTAACCAATCAGAAAGAGAGAGAGAGGGAGGGAGAGACAGAGAGAGAGAGAGAGAGAGAGAGAGAGAGAGAGAGAGAGAGAGAGAGAGGGATTATATGGATATATATGTCTATAGTCTATATCTATTTTTATCTTTCTGCCTATCTATATTTTAAAAGAAATTGGCTCACATGATTGTGGAACTGGCAAGTCTGAAATCCATAGGTTTGAAACCCAGAAAGAGTTGCCATTGCAGTTTCAGGCAGAATTTCTTCTGCTCTGGGAAATCTCAGATTTTTCTCTTAAGGCCTTTCAACTGATTAAAGGGGGCTCACCCACATTATCAAGGATAATCTCTTTACTTAATCTACAACATGCAACACCTATTAATAGATAGACCAGTGTTTGATTAAATGACTGTGTATATTGGCCAACCAAAGTTGACACATACACCAAACCATCACAAACACCAACTTGCTTATTAATCTCAAGCTTTCTTATCTGCCCCTTGCTGGCAATTCCACTCATATTCTTTTTTTTTTTTTATTGTTAGTTTCAGGTGTACAGAACAATGCAATAGTTACCCTTTTCATCCTCACCAGGTAACAACCCCCCTCCCCCCATCTATTGCCCTCCCACCCCCGATATCATGCTTATCTATTACAATTCCATTGAATCCGTTCCTCATATTTTTAATTTAAATTAATTCAAAATAAAGCATTTTTTAAAACTCTGGTACTTGTGATAATTATCTTTTCTTCCTTTAGTTGCTCACCATTTAGTCATTTTGTTGTGTATTGGTACATTCATCTGAGAATCAGAAAAGAGAACAGGGAGTAAAACTGACTCTAGCAATTCATGCACTTCATCAGCAGGTCAAGTATACAAGAACCCTTTGGCAGCCTGCTGAAACTTACAATCCTTTCTCAAAATAATGTTTAAAATAATGTTACAGAAACATAATTTTTTTTAAATTAAAGATTATTTGAGTGACAATTGTTAGTAAAGTTATATACGTTTCAGGTGTACATTTCTATAATACATCATCTATATATCACATTGTGTGTTCACCACCCAGAGTCAGTTCTCCTTCCATCACCAATATTTGTCCCCTTTTACCCTCATCTACCATCCCCTCCACCCTTACCCTCTGGTAACCACTAAACTATTGTCTGTGTCTATGAGTTTCGGTTTCAGGCATCTCCGGTGGATAAAGGGAGACTAACGTATTATGATGTTTTTTTTTTTTTTTTTTTTTTTTTTTTTAGCTAAGACATCCTGCCACCTGTTGGCAGCTCAGTGGTAGCTCATCTCAGGCCTGGAATTGAACTGGCAACCCTGTTTCTCAGAGCTCGCACTCTTGAGCGAGTTCTTAACCAACTGAGCCACTCAGCCAGCCCAGTTTGCCTTGTTTCTTTGTTGCTTTCAGTTTTATAAACTACATATCAGTGAAGTCATATGGTTCTCTACTTTTTCTGTCTGACTTATTTCGCTTAGCATTATAATCTCAAGACCCATCCATGTTGTTACAAATGGCACTATTTCATATTTTCTTATGGCAGAATAGTATTCCATTGTGTATATATACTACAACTTCTTTATCTAATCATCTATCAAAGGACACTGGTTGTTTCCATGTCTTGGCCACCATAAATAAAGCTGCAATGAACATCAGAGCACATATATCTTTATGGATAAATGTTTTCAGATTTTTTGGGTAGATACCCAGGAGAGGGATTGCTGGGTCATATGGTAATTCTATTCTTAATTATTTGAGGAACCACCACACTGTCTTCCATAGCAGCTGCACCAATCTGCATTCTCACCAACAGTGTATGAGGGCTCCTTTACTCCACAGCCTCTCTAACACTTGCTACTATTTGTCTTGTTGATGATAGCCATTCTAACAGGTGTGAGGTGATATCTCATTGTGGTTTTTATTTGCATTTCTCTGATGATTGGTGATGTTGAGCATTTTTTCATATGTCTATTGGCCATTTGTATGTCCTCTGGAAAAATGTCTATTCAGGTTCTCTGCACATTTTCTAAATTGGATTGTTTGTTTTTTATTGTTGAGCTGTATGAGTTCCTTATGTATTTTGGATATTAATTATCTCCTTATCAGAGGCATTAAAAATTATTCTCTCATAATTTTTTTAAATTAAAGTTTATTGGGGTCACAATTGTTAGTAAAGTTACATAGGCTTCAAATGTACAATTCTGTAATACATCATCTATATATCATGTTGTGTGTTCACAAAAACATAATTTATATTGAAATGTAACTAACCAAGTTTGTGATACAAGGTCAGACAATTAAGTTCACAAACTCATCCTAAAAAAAGTACTACACACCTCATTGCTTAATATCACTACAGTCACCTTTGAAGCACTCCCCTTGGGAAGTTATGCACTGATGCCATCACCTAGTCCACCTTTCAAAGCAATTTTGGAACTCTTTGTCTGGAATGGTCATCAGAGCTGTCATTGTATTACTCTTGATGTCCTGAATGTCATCAAAATGTCTTCCTTTCAATATTTCCTTTATGTTCGGCTAAAGAACAAAGTCATTGGGAGCCAGATCAGGTGAGTAGGGAGAATGTTCCAATGCAGTTATTTGTTTACTGGCTACAAACTCCCTCACAGACAGTGCCGTGTGAGGTACAAATTCATAATGAATAATCCCTCTGCTATCAAAAAAGTTTAGCAACATCATTGCAACAAGTTCGCTACCTTAATTGTCAGACCTCATGTAGCAACATATGTGCTTATTTATATATTAAATAATAAGACCTAGCTGTAGATTTAATAGCTACCATAATTTTACCACGGTGATGAGTGGAAACAGTATTTTGAGATTCATAAATATCTCTGTTTCTGTACAATAGTGATATCTATTGTTGACAAAGTCATAGATACTGCTAATACTACTTTGATCTGTGGATACATTCACAATTGAAGGACATGTAGTTAGAGGTTAGTGGAAAAAAATGATATTATGTTTCCCAACTAAGTTCAGAGACTTCTGCTCAAAAACCAGTCCACAGATGGGAAAAAATGGTGGTTTGACAAACTGAGACTTGGAGATTATCTATGGATTTAATTTCTCAAGCTTTGCCCTGATGACAAGAATAATAATAGCACTAACACTTACAGCAATTATTAAGTGCTAGGCATTGTTTTGAGTGTTTTACATATGTCATATCACATCATTCTTAGAAAAACTCCATGAGGTCAGATTTTACAGATGCACAGAGAGGTGAAGTGACTTGCCTACAGTTATACAGTTTTGTAAGTGATGGAACCAGGTCCATCACGGTCTTTAACTATTGTGCTATATAATTGCAGCTGGTTTCATGGCAAATGATGGAAAGGCAGAATTATGTAATTTATGTAAATTATAAATTTTTTTAGTAGAAAGTTATGAAATGCATTTTGAACATCTATATATTTGCATAAAGCGTTTATTATTGTCTAATTTACTAAAATGTTAATGTCAGAAGCACAAGAAAGAGAAAACCCATGCTTACAAAGAAAGTCTGTGACTTAAGTATTACCAGATTTTTTTTTTTTTTAGTACATGTTGTTGGTGGTTGCAAATGTAAGAGTGAAATTTCTTTATAAGGTTAAAACATTTTAAAATTTAGTTATATGGTTGTTTGACTCTGTTGGAATTCTAGAACCACTTTGTTGCAAAAATGTCAAGGCCTTAGAGGTTTTAAAGATTGAAAATTTAGGAAAATTAACATCATGTTAAAACATGGCTACTATCTTTAAATATTTAATATTTTTAACTGTAAAACATTTTCAAAAGAGACCAGCCACAACATGTACCAACTTTTCAACAGGGTTAAATATCCTCTTTTTTTTTAAAGATTTAATGAGTTTAGGATTACTATTTTAGAACACATAGAAATTTAACCAACTTTTGATTTTCCAATGAAAGAGGAGGTGAGATGTCATGAGGATTCATATATAATGTCAAGCCAAATTAGCATTTAATATTAATAAAAGCACTCTCCTTTATTAAAACATCAGTTAAGCTTCTAACTAATAGATAAATTATTTAAATAGGATTTACCTTTTCATATATTAACTTGCCAAAAGAGAACAATTCAGATGAAAAGAAAGGAAAAAAATCAAATGCTTAGATACCCCAAATATTCATAATTATAATGGATAAGAAATATATGTAACCATGTTATTAAACCATTTCTTATGACAATAGAATGGACAAACTAGTAGGAAAGAAGGAAATAGGAAAAATATAAACCTGCCCAGTTCATTGCTCCTTTAACAGTTAAATTTACCATTATTGTTAAGACTCAGGAGGAAAAGAGAATTAAATTAGTTATAAGCATTTTTTTTCTAATTATAAGTGATAACTAATGCAAAGGAAAGTTTACACATTTTATAACAATATGAATGTCACTATGAAACCTTAGGGTCAAAACCCTAAGGGTAGTTGACCATTTATTTAACAAGACATAAATAACTGTTTATAAAATAAATTTATAATGGATATTTAGACAGTCAAGTTTCTCTACCTACATGTAACTAGTTTTATCCTTTTTGCCTAAGTTTTCACCCTCTCATTCAATTTTAATGCCATGCCAGTGAGCAAGTTGTTTCATAAATTAATGAGATGTTGAGCAAACTCAGAAATAATTTTTAAAATTATTTGAGCTTCATTGTATATGAGCTTAATTGACTATCTAATGCACTCTCTGGTAGGAAGGGCAAATTGGTTTCACAAGGGGCAAGTAATATTTATGAATGAGTGAATTAATAAATTAGTAAGAAAAAGAGGAGTGAACTTCTGCCAACCATAACTTTCCAATATCCTTCACTATTGTAAACTACTATTATAGATTTGCTCATATTTTAGATTTTTCACTCTATTCTTTATTAATCACAGCCCATGTTGATGTTTTTTGAAATCCCCATTAAAATCTGATCATTCTGTTCTAGCAATGAAATTACTTATGGGAATTGTACAAATTGTGTGTCTAGGTTCCATTTAATCTCTGTATCCTCTTAAGAAACATCTGCAAAAAATAGGCATAAAGAATCAAGTAGACTTTCCAGACAAATGAAGAGATTAACATGAAAGGGAAAGGAGTAATTTCCTTACAATGAGAACAGCAAGCTAATCATTTCTTAATGGCGTGGAAGACCTATTTTCTAGAGTCCCTGAGAAAGAAGAATGAAATCAGTCAAGAACATAAACTTGTGTGAGGCAATCAGGCACTCATAAAAACAACTTAATGTAATGAATTTTTGTGATGTGGAGACTTGGGATATTTTATTCTTAATCCACTAGGAAAACCCTTTTATATGTTTGGAATATTTTCCCACACAGGCAAATAAAATCTTTTTTAAGACATTGTGTGATTTTAGAAAGTCAAATACAGTAATTGGGCATATATTTTGGCTTTCCAAAATATCGTCTGCTTGATATCAACTGTTACGAAAAGAAATGTAAACATATGTCTATACTTAATGTCATTTTTTTATCTCTTAAATTCTTTATAACCTTTCTGGTCATTTTGTTTTATTTAAGGAATGGAAAGAACATGAGGAAAACTGAATCTATGAGGCAGGAGGGCAATTGGTTGAACTGGTTACCAAAAATTAGAAACAGCTCTGCTCAAGTGCATAATTTTTGTTCTCCATGGTTCATTAAAAATTTTACCAAACTAAATGATGCTAGGCATGCATCCATGAATTAGACTTCCTACACAGTGCCTACCATATATTAGATACCATAAGATTTTCTCTTTTTAGTTCATATGTATGATTTTGGAGAAGATATAACATAAATGGGAGATTAATAGTGATGATATCTCCCTTATTTCTTGGATACAGGTGCAAATCTTGTAAATTATAGATAATTTGTAATTCAGGCATATTCTCATAAATGAGTTTTTTATTGATCCTTAAAAAAAATTGAGGGCCGGCCGAGTGGCGTGTTGATTAAGAACTGGCTTGGGACGCCAGCTCTGAGCAGCAGGGTCCCAGTTCGGATCCCACATGAGGGCCAGTGACACTGCCCTCTACAGCTAAGATG
>NW_017731376.1:553257-575610 GCF_001890085.2 Hipposideros armiger | reverse complement strand
ACGGTAGCCCATGGTAACCCACTGCCACAGGGGCTGCAGCCTATGCCGTTTCCAGCGACTCACAGCAGCCTAGTTCCAGGTTGAGCTGTTTCAGCATCTTAGCTGTAGAGGGCAGTGTCACTGGCCCTCATATGTGAGATCCGAACCGGGGCCCTCTGGCATCCCAAGCCAGTTCTTAACCATCGCGCCACTCAGCCGGCCCTTGAACGTAACTTTTAATATACATTATCATGTTATCAATCTTTTCTATTCTAAGTCATAAAAAACTGCAAAAAACATTTTGTTATGTAGAATATTCTGATTAAATTCTCAGTTTTTTTTTACTTCAATAGAATTGATCAGCTAAATTTTTTGAAGACTTCTTATTCTCTTTTAAAATGCTGGTGGAGTATCATTTTAACAAATACAGATTACTACTCCTTAAGTTAAATTATCTTTAAAGTTCACAATTTCTGATAATTGTATAATGATTCTCTTCTATGCACCAGAAACTGTATCGTAAACTTGCATACAGAGATGAGCGAAACACCTTACTTGGCCTTAGAAAAACTTATAGACAACTATAGTAGATTGTTAGAAATGCTGCAATAAAGGAAAATGAGTTCACCTGGGAGCAGGGTTTGGCGTTCTGCTGCTGGGGCTGGGATGCAGGAGAAAGGTATGGACTTGAGGGCACCACAGAAGGGTAATATTCACCTAACTCTTTGTTGGGCCACATCATAACTGAAATGTAGGATTTCTCTTACTATCTCTATTCTGTAGTTGACAGCAATAGCTTACTGCCAAGAAATGTTTTTCATTTGCTCTCTTTGTATTTCTCATAATGGCAAATAAAACCATTTGGCATATCTAGGCTTAGCTGCACTTTCAGCAAAGATTTCCATGGTACATAAGATATTTGTTGACCTTTGTTGGAAAAAAAGTAATAATTTACTTCTTACTATGTATTGTCAGGTATAACAAGATGAGTTGTGGTGAATTCACGGGTGATGTGTGGAATATGATTCCATAAGAGAGAAAACAATTGTCAAGTAGACACGCTGTGGTGTGGGGCTTCTTTTATCCGCCCTATAAAACCTTTTCAAATGTCATGCTCTAGTCTAATAAGTGGAACAAGCAATAGCATTTTTAAAATGTGTTCACTTTACATTTTTTTCAGAGACTTTTAGCTATAGAGATACTGTACTTTCTGACTTTAAAAGAATAAGTAGGAAAATGTGTTAAGGAAGGGGGAAAAAAGCCACTTAGCCTTTCGTTTTAGGGAGGGTATAACATTAAAAGAGAAAATAAAATCAATTACATCTAGCAAGTTGTTATTTTAAAAGATAATTAACATTAAAATCTAGTACACTATGTCTTGTTATTAGTTGATTTATGAATAAATATTTCCATTGAGGTGACACACAAAATCGCCTCACTGTGCAATTTCCCAATGCTGTCCAATTGAAGCAAAGCAGCGCTATTAATTATGAACTTGTGAGATCATATTCTACAACAGGGAAACCCCTCCACATTGTCCCGAAGTGTTTCCATTCCAGTCTCTACAGGCACAGCCTCCTGTTTAACACTGACAGCGGTTTCTGTATACCGTGAACTGCCAAAGACCTATATTTCTGTCACATAAAAATAGGCATTTCTGGGCCGCCCAAGTGACTCAGTTGGTTAAGAGCGTGAGCTCTGAGAAACAGGGTCACTGGTTCAATTCCCACATCGGCCAGTGAGCTGCGCCCAAGCTGAGCTACCACTGAGCTGCCAACAGGGGGTGGGGTGGCTCAGCCGGTGAGAGCATGTGCGCCTAACAACAAGATTGCCAGTTCGACTCCTGCATGGGATGGTGAGCTATGCCCACCCACAACTAAGATTGAAAATGTCACTTTGAGCTGAGCGGCCGCGAGCTGCTGACAGGTGGCTGGATGATTACTGGACTTAGAGGTGAGCTAGCTGTGCCCTCCACAACTAAAACTGAAGGATAACAACTTCGCTGTTCCCCTTCCGCAATTCTTTAACACTGTTCCCCTTCCCCAATTCCCCAATAAAATCTTTTAAAAAAAATAGACATTTCTCAGACAAAAATAAGTGGAAAGACATCTGTGTTAATGGACTGAACTAATTAATATTGTTAAAATATAATACTACCAAAAGCCATCTGTAGATTCAATGCAATCTTCATCAAGATTCCAGTGGTAAACAGAGTCAATGGAATTGTAACAGATGTCAGAGTGATAGTGGATTGGGGGAAAGGGGTTATCACTTTGTGAGGGGTGTAAATGTCTAACTATTACATTGTTTTGTACACCTGAAAATAATAATAATAATAATAATAATAATAATAATAATAATAATAATACACTCCAGTAGTATTTTTTACAGTAGAAAAAAACACTCCTAAAATTATATGGAACTACAAAGACCCCAAATAGCCAAAGAAATCCTGAGAAAGAAGAATAAAGAAGGAGGCATATATTCCTGATTTCAAGCTATACTACAAAGCCATAGTTATCAAAACAGTATGATACTAGCATAAAAAAAGACAAGTAGACCAATGGAACAGAATCAAGAGTCCAAAAATAAACCCAAGCATATACTATCAACTGATATTTGACAAGGGAACCAAGAATACACAATGGAAGAAAGACAGTTTCTTCAATAAATGGTGCTGGGATGATTGGATACTCAAATGTAAAAGAATGAAACTGGATCATACGTTACACCACTCAAAAAATCAACTCAAAATGGATTACAGAATTAAATGTAAGACCTGAAACCATGAAAGTCTTAGAAGAAAACATAGGAACAAATTCCTTGACATGGGTCTTGGTAATGAAGTTTTGGATATGACATCTGAAGCATAAGCAACAAAATAAAAAATAAACACGTGGAAACTAAAAAGCCTATGCACAGCAAAAGAAACAAAGTAAAACAAAGACCTAAGAAATGGGAAAAATAGGGCCGACCGAGTGGCGCGATGGTTAAGAACTCGCTTGGGATGCCAGAGGGCACCGGTTCGGATCCCACATATGAGGGCCAGTGACACTGGCCTGACCTGGAGCTGGGCTGCCATGCGTCGCCAGTGACGGCGTGGGCTGCAGTCCCTGTGGCAGTGGGTTGCCATGGACTACCGTGTGTAGCCAGCAGCCAGTGTAAGCGGCCGGCAGCCGCCGTGAGCGGCCGTCCAGAAGCCGGCGACTGATCTACCTCACCCGGGAAGAGCGCAATGATGGTGCCAACTTGGGCCAGTGAAGCAACGTCCTCCACAACTAGATTGAGGAGCAAAATGACAGCAACTTGTCTGCTCCCCTTCCCCCAATTCCCCAGCACTGTTCCCATCCCCCCAATTCCCCAATAAAAAATCTTAAAAAAAAAAAAGAAATGGGAAAAATATTTGCAAACCACATATCTGATAAGGGCTTAATATCCAAAATATAGAAAAAGTCATACAACGCAATAGCAAATAACCCAATTAAAAAATAGCCAAGTGACCTACATAGACAATTCTCCAACAAAGATACATGAAAGGCCAACAGGAACATGAAAGGATACTTGACATCACTAGTCATTAGAGAAATGCAAATTAAAACCACAATGAGATATTATCTCATGCCTGTTAGAAAGTCCATCGTGAAAAGAACAAGAGAGAACAAATGCTGACATGCATGTGGAGAAAAGGGAACCCTCATACACTGCTGGTGGTAATGTAAATTGTTACAGCCACTTTGAAAAAACAGTATGAACATTCCTCAAAAAATTCAAAATAGAACTACCATATGACCCAGTAATTCCATTTCTGGGTATACATCCAAAGAAAACAAAACCACTAACTCTAAATGATATCTGCACTCCCATGTTCATATCAGCATTATTTACAATAGCCAACTCATGGAAAAAACCTGTGTCCATCAATGGATGAACAGATAAAGAAGTTGTGGTACATCTATGCAATGGACTATATTCAACCATGAAAGTTGAGTAAATCCAACCATTTGTGACAATATGGATGGACCTTCAAGGCATTATGCTAAGTGAAATAACTCAGACAAACAAATACTGTATGATCTTATTTAAATGTGGAACCTAAAATCAAAAACTAAAACTGAAACAAAAAATTTAAACTCATAGAGAGAAAGAGATCAGACTCGTGGTTACTAGAGGTGGAAGGTTGAGGAGGTGGTCAAAATGCACAAACTTCCAGTCATAAGATAAATAAGTACTAAGAGTTCTCATCACAATAGGAAACAACTTTTCCTACTTTTCTTTTTATTGTATCTATATGAGAAGATGAGTGTTGGCTGAACCTAGTGTGGTAAACCTTTCACAATACATGTGAATCAAATCATCATGCTGTATGCTTTAAACTTATAGTGGTGTATGCCAATTGTTTTTCAATAAAACTGGGAAGAAGTGAGTATTTCTCAAATCTGATTTAGGCTGTCATTTGAGATAGTGGAGCGGTATGTTAAAGAATGTACTGTGTCTTGATTCAACCTCAATTACAATAGTCATTTCTCCTTCCTCTCTTATTACACTATGATAAAAACAAACTTAGGTAGACCAATTAGAAAATATAAGGAATTGATGATGATATTACATCAGGCAAAATGAATCAGCAAAGAAAACAACTCAAAACTTCAAAATTCATATGCATAGTTCTAGGACTTTTAGATAATGGCTTATGTTTTAAATCTTTTGTCTGAAATTTTAGCTGGCATAGTGGTGACTCGCTACATATGGAAGACGAGACAACTTTCCACTGCACAGGGTATTTTATATTTTGAGATTTTTATGTACATCAATTAGAATAATAACACTTTCAATGCATTTAGAATGTACTTTAACATGTTCTGTCATTTGGCCACTCAATGGTGTGGGTAATAGAATAGTAGTTATTATCCTACTCATTATGTATTTGTGAAAACTGACGCTGGGCTGATAATTTGCCAGAGATGGTTCTCATACTCTATCCATGACTTGGATATTCTCCACCATACTACACAGCAAGACTTTGGCATCATAATATAACTAGATGTCAAGAGCTTAAGATAAATTGACTAGAATCATAAAGTAAATGAGTAAAGATTCAAAGTCCAAAATATTTGATTTCTTTACCGGAAAGTGATAGGGTTGTGCTGCATTATCATACGTTCTGTGTCCTATGCCTCTGACTCTGGAATGTCAGAAGGAGGCTAAGCCAACACCCCCAAATCTCTCACTTAACTCTTCACTGTGCTATGCTATAACTGAAACGTAGGATTTCTCTTTTTATGTGAGGGACTGCCTCTTATGGACTCCAGGGGGAAAAATCTCATTAGGCTCTGAGCTTCTGAGGGGAGGGAAAGAAGGGAGCTTTTCCTTTTCATCCACTGAACGAGGCAACGCATCTATAACCTTGAAAATCATCAAAATGTAATTGATCCTCCAAGTGGTAATGGTTAAAACCTTCTTTTTGGCACATTTTTCTTTATTAAACATTTGTTACTTTGTCCTCTTCATGTAGAGCAGAACCATTGGGAAGGTATGAACAGAGTTTACACCCAGAAGGATGTTCTAGGCACCTCTTTAAATCATGCTACAAATGTGCTTTGTCTTTCTGATTTCCATAGAGAAAGGTGACACTCAATCCCCCTCCGGAGTGGTGAACACAGTGATGGGGAGAGCCAGCACTCGAGGCTGGTTGCCCTGGCAACAGCATCTCAAATCTTACACTAACATCTGGTGTTCTTAAGCTTAACAGCTGGTTGTCTACAGAAAAAAATTGAGCAAGGAGTCGAAACACAAATGGGAACACCACAAAATAAAAGTGGTTACCTAGGAGGAATACCAAGAAATAACTAAACTAAAGCAGGAAATTGGATGCAACTTGCAAAAGACAGAAATATATCTGGGATTTTTAAAATGGTAAAAGATAATATACTTAAAAGCTAAAGTGAAGATTGTGAATTTAAGGTTTACATTATTTTTATAAGCAAATTGACCAATATGTTGGGAAAATGAAATATCAAGATTAAATTTTGGGGAATTTGGACTAATAGAAAGACATTTTTTTGGAGTCTCTACAAATCCTAACAGAAGTGGCAGCTATGTTTATCAGTTCAGTTAAAACTCTTGAGAATTCGTGTTTAAAGATTAGAAAATACACAGGTCTCCCCCCAGGAGTGGTTGACCAATAACTTAACTTCTTATTTCTAGTCATTTAATTAAACACATTATTGTAGTTGAAGTATTTGAGGCTATTTTTATTTTTGAGGTTGTTTTTTTCTTTATGGACTTGCTGGGTACATTGAAGTAGTGCTCATTTAAATCATAACCTTAATACAAATAAAGAATTTTGGCATCGATATTACTCTTCATTTTGAAGGGCACAGGATCTGATTATTTACAAAAAATTAACAGAGAGTTGTAGTGATTGTTTTTGACCTTCATCTATTAAATTGGAAAGTTTCTTAAATCCTCAATTCCTGTAGTTAAAAATATCCCTGCTATGTCTACTTTAAACTAGGTTATATCAGAATATCCATATAGAAATATCCTTTCTTATAAGGCAATTGACCAAAGGTAGGCAGAAGCTTTTTTGTGGTTTAAGGTATAATCACAGAAAGTTAAATAAAACCACTGGACTAATAAGAGTGTAAGACTTATTCTGAATAGATTTAATAGGCAGAACCAGGAAACCCGGGTAGGAAAGGGAAGAGAATTAGACTTTTACTTGATATAGGGAAGAGCAGCTTAGGAATTTGTTTCCAAAATGAAATGAACAGCCCCTAGGGGTCATAATTTTCTCCTTGGAGCCAAGGCTGGATGGCCACTTGTCAAAGATGCTGAATAAAAGGTTCATGTTGAGTTAAATAACTGCTAAGCTCACATCCAAATCTAAGATTTAGTTTTCTTGTTGTTTAGGCAATGCTGCACCAAACTTGCAGTTATTTCTGAACAAGCATTTTTGTTTAATGGCATTCAGAAAAAATAAGCAAATAATTGACTGTGTTGTTTCCCATTTAACGCAAATGTTTTCCCAAATGGTAAGACATATCAATTATTCTTTTCTTAAGAGACATATTTTTGGACAAAATTATAAAACAGTAAAAATTTAAAATGATAATTAAGTCCTTGATTTCCACTACCCAGAGTTAAATGTTTTTAATATTTTTCCATATTTGATTAAAAAATAAAATGTTAGGGTTTAACATGCTTAATTTTATCAAGAATGCTCTGAACACTGCTTTCCTTTCCTCGCTCAACAATCTCATCCCTTCTCCCTTAGTCACAAGATTGTGTTGGTCTCCTTTTCAACCTTTTGAACCACTTCAATTTTCATCTTTTTGGAGGATGTTTAAAAGAAATAAGAAAGTTATGAGAAAGAGATTATTTTAATTGACTTTTAATGAGTACAGATGTAAATATGCGACATTTAGGGTGCCAAAAGAGATCCAGAAGGTGTTAGGCAGTGAATGGGAAATGCCTGGAGTCTCAAGGGGCACATTTTAGTGATTATTATTTAGAGTACCATCAAGATAGTCAAAATCTTAGACGTGGATAAAACTATGGAGTGAAAGATTCTACCAAAAAAAAAATTGAGGCCAGAGCTGTTTAGAATTACTATGTTTTGAAGAAAGGTGAGAGAATGAAGAGGACCCATTTAAGACAAGTTGAAGAGCCAGGATGATGTGTGCTAGAAGCTGAAGAGGAAACGATTGTACTTTATGGAGATTCATTTTCTACTGTAAGAGTAGAGAGTGATGCGATCAAGGATAACCTTTTGAACTGAGCTCTTAGAAGGTTAAGTGTGACCAGGAGCGAGGATGAGTTTCTGCACACTAGTAGCATCAGATTTGAGGTTAAACGGTAAATTAAGGCAAGCTTTTACAAGAGAAAGAAGCAAAATTTGGAGGAGGAAGAGTCTGTGATGAGAGATAATGAGGAAAAGGACCTCTTTAAGGTTGAATGTACAAAACTACGTTTATAAAATGTAGCCACTCATTCATTCATTCATTCATTCATTCATTCAGCATCTATTAGAAGCCAGACACAGCTCTAGATGTTGGAGGTACAGTCATAAACAAAACAAAATATAAAATATCTTTCCTCATGGTGCTTATACTTCAGAGAGGCGACAGACAATAAACAAGTAAATGATCAGATGATGAGAAATGCTATAAAATGAGAAAAATAAAGTGGTAAAGGAGGCAAGGGAGCAGTAGCATGTGTGTGGTGTCAGAGAGGCTTCAGTCAGCAACTGACATTTCAGCGAAGACCTGGAGGAAAGGAGGGGAGAGGGCCCTGTGGCTCTCTGGAGAAGAGCCTTCCAGGCAGAGAACTAGCTCTGGGCCCTCAGTTTGAGGACGCCTGGTATGGAGGAATTATAGGAGAACGGCATAGCTGGAGTGGGGTGAGTCAAGGGGCGGGGCGTAAGAAAGAAGCACAGGATCAGCTCATATCAAACAGAAGGGGCTCAGGGATTCGTGCTGAGTGAGATACAAAGCCAGTGACCAGTTTTTAGTGAGTCCAACAGGATCAAATCGCCATTTCAAAAGGCTCACTAAGGCTGCCACGTTGAGAAGAAAATTGGGTTAGGAGAATGGACGTTTGGAGGGGCAAAGATGGAAGGCGTGCAGTGGAGTGGAACAATGGAGATGGTGAGAGGAGGTTGGATTCTAAAAACACTTTGAAGATAGAGCTGACTGGATTTGGTGATGGATTTGAAGTTATGAGTGAAAGAGGAATCCAGGATGGCTGTAAGGATTTTGGCCTGACAACTGCCATTACAGACTGAACATTAACTGAGATGGGGAAGGCTGCTGTGAAAAAGAAATAGAATAGCATTTGTAATATTTTTTGAAGATCTCCAAAGGATCATTACTACCTATACGGATTTTCACAAAACATATGTATCTACTGGGACCTTTTTGACATTCCAATTTGGAACAGAGCTGTTAAAGTTTTGTAGTTCAAGACATGTTTTATACCGTGCAGGAGCCTCACACACAAGTCATTGCTTACCAAGCACTTAACACGGAGCAGGGTACATAGTAAACACTCAGGAAATATTAGCTATTATTAGAACTTTTTGTAGTGCCAAATTATGTTAAAAACGTTGATGCTATTTCATATTTATCAAATGTTCTGCCTAGATATTTAGCTTGTTCAACAAGATCAGGAGTTGGCAAACTGTGGCTCGCAAACCACATGCGGCTCTTTGGGTACGTTCTGTCTCTAAAGTTTGCCGACCCCTGAACTAGATGGAAACAAATAATGAAAGGCGGTAATATCATATTATTCCTGTAATGCAAAAGAAAAGCAGATTAATGACAAATAGCCCTGGGAAATTGGTAAATATATTTTATTAGTTGCAACTAATTAGCTTATTAAAAACAAAAACAAAAACAAAACTTTTTAAGGTGATTTCCTTTATTTTATAGATGAAAAGCCCAAAGCATATAGATGTTAAGTAATAGTTGCAGAGTTTACCTGCTAACTGATGGCGGAGTCAGGACTCAAGTCCAGAATTCAGTCTCCCACTCCTCAGCTACTTGGGTCACAATATATCTTTTTTGTTTAAATCCCAAAACCATTTGTACAGAGATTTTATGTGTTTTTAAGCAACTGCTTTTATATTTATCAGAGCTATAAATATTTTATTTTTTTGAATCCCCTGATTGTGCCTTTATTTGATGTATTGGCAGAAAATAAATAGAAGTCACAGCCATGTGACCAGAGCTGTCATCTTTTACCCAAAGTAAAAAAAAAAAAGAGTCAAAATAGCTTCCCACCCACAGAGCAGATCTAGAAATGTGTGTGTAATTCAAGTCACCTGGTACCGCGGGCCGCAGGTGTTTGTAACACACACCCTTTACTGGTAAATGGTTTCCTGGTGTTTCATTTAGTCCCAGTGTCACTGCATAAAGAAGGAAATCTCAGACATCAAAGGAAGAAAGATTAAAGGATCCCAGCACTTTAGAAACAAGACATTGTCAGCTCTACCATTTGCTCTCTTGCAATGCTCCGCCTTATCCAACCTCCAGCAAAGTGACCAGGAGAGTGTACACAGGTCTGGGAGGCAGATGTTGGAATATGTGTTGGCTATACTACAAGTTGTCATCTATACACATGGACACACATGAGTGGAGGAAAAGAAAGTGGATTGGGTTGATGCTGAAACACGGACAGCAACTCCTGCAGCGATCCAGGACAGGAGGGGGTACCCTCCTCGGTACTTTTAAGACATTTTAGGGCAGTTAGACTCGGACGCTGGCACGAAGTCCGCCTTGGGTAAGGATTAACCTATATGTATAGCTCTGTCCTTAATGTGAATCATATAGGTTGCTTCACAGCCATATTTAGAAGTGCCTCAAGTAATAGTAAAATAAACCCTCTTACCTTTGATTAAGTAAACCAATTAATTCAACATTTAATGACTACTCTATGCCAGGCACTGTGTGTCAAACACAGGATTGGAGATTCCTCTAGTTCTGGTGTTTTGGAAGTACTAACTTACACAGTTTCCTCAGACATGCTGGAAGAGATAAGCTTAGCTAGTAAAGTAAAAGTTCAGATCTTCAGCAGTGAATAAGATTCTCACTTTAGCTGACAACATGCTTTCATCTCCATGTTTTCATTTTCATGTGGATCCCGCCAATAAACCTGAGGCAGAGAAAGCAGACACCTCCTATAAACCTACTTTGTTTAAATATATAATATCCCTGAGTAAATTAGCAAAACCTATAATTAGAAAATAGGGGAATAAGCAGCTCATTATAGCACCATGATTTCTCTAAGCGGTGTCTCTTGGACCAGCAACATCAGCCTCATTTGGGAACGTATTAGAAATGCAGACTTCCAACCGCACCCCAGACTTCACTGAATCAGAAACGTCAAGTCTTGCCATCTGTGTTTTAACAGGTCCTCCAGGTGATTCTGATGCAGACTGCCGAGTCGGAATCACTGGTCTGGTAAACAATTCAGAGAGAGAAAACCTGGGTTCTGTTTCTGGCTCCAGCACTTACTGACCACAGGTCATTTAAGAGTCACTGAGCAGGCTTCCTCACCTGTGACGCTGAAGTCAACAACGCCTACCCAAGCTGCTCAGCGGGGAGGGGACAGGGTCTATTGTGGAGTGATGGGAATGTTTTGGAACTTAGATACAGGTAGTGGTTGCACGACATTGGGAAGGCACTAAATGCCACTGAATTATTCCCTTTACAATTGTTAGTTTTACGTTAGGGGAATTTCGCATCAATAAATTTTTTTAAGATGTCTGCCCACTCACCTCCCTAATTGGATGAGAGAATGTGTGTGAAGGCACTTTGCCAAGCAGAAGGTGCTATGCAGATGTGAGTTTATGTGATGATTGTGCAGAGAGTAGGTATCCTTAGCTACTTTTATTTTCCCTTAAAAACAAAGAGCTCTGTCATTTCAATTAGACATTTGGCAAGTGATGCCAAACAATGTGGTATTCTAAAGAAAACATTTTATCTTGACAGTATCTTTCAAGCAGCTGTCATGGGGTGAATTTGGGGTGGGATGAGGGGAACACCAGCTGCAGCTGATGTGGTTAGTATCAAGAGATACATCCTACACTTCCGGGTCATACATGCACCCCAGTTATTCCAACCCCGCCCCCCACCCAGAAAAAATTAAGAGACTCCTTATACTTAGAAAATTTTTACTCAGTCTGATATCAATTCTCTTTCCTCTTGTTTGTCCATTCCAAGGTAATGGAATTCCCCTGTGCTCCCTGAACTGATGGGTGGGGAGGAAATGTCATCACCCCCTGGGTTGTGACTACTCACAAAAGCAATGGCTTGTTTCTGCTCTGCATAAGTCTCTTGAGGGCAGGTCCTCGTCTTATTTATCTTGATCACCCCTAGGATGCTTAGATCACTAGCCCTTTAGTTAATAGTTAATGGATGGCAGTGGCTCGGAATGGGTGTTTTCCTGTGGGCTCCTGGGATAATTTTCACTCTACAGATGTGAGAATCAGAGGTTGGAGCACTAATTTATACATCCAATGACCTCATGGCTACCTCCCTGTAGTAGATTGTGAATAATTCAGTTTGTAGAAGCTCAGAAGTTTACTCACACTCTTAGGGGTTTTGTCAGCCTGAAGGCGGCCTTATCAGAGACTCCCGTTTCAGCCTCTCTAAGGTGAGGATGAAATTGGAAGGAGAGAATTTTGATTCCATGTTGTCAGGATACTGTGCTCTCTGTGTGGAACTAAGTGATTTTAGATTATGTCTGGAGTTGGCTGCTACTTGGAGATTAGTTTTCTAGTTCTGCCTATGTTGCAGGAATTCTTTCATTTCATTTTAATGGAAATTTCAAACACGCACAAAGGGAGAGGGAATAGTGTGGCTTAACCCCATGTACTTATCCCATAGCTACAACACTTTTAACTCATGGCTGAGCTTGCTTCATTCATATTCCCCAACTCATCTCTACTTTATGCAGAGCATTTGAAATACATCCTACACAGTATTATTTCATCCACAAACATTTCAGTTGTTTCCTGAAGAGACATGAACTTTAAAAAATATAATTGCTAGACTATTGTCAAAAGTAAGAGTTAACAATAATTCCTTAATATCATTAAATATCCAGTAAGTAGAATTCTTGGATGCTTATAATTTTGGAAATTATCAAAGAAAAGTGATTAGAATTAAAATTTGTAATTTGTAATAAATACCAGTGGTTGGTCTCTATTGGCCTGTAAATTGACACATCGATAAAGTACCCAGAAAATTTGTAAAATCATTTTGTAAAACACACACCTGCAAAATAGCTGTAGTTTCCAGGAGACTGTTATTTCCAGGGTCTCATAAAAATATGTACAGCTTGTAGAGAAGCTCTAGTAACTGTGGCATCTGTTAGCAGGAGGAGTCCTTTTGTGGGGTGAGATGATGAATTGAGGAATCCGTGGCTATGTGGAGCGTTGCTGAACTTCAGTGAGACATGAGAAAAGCTCATTCTCACCACACCCAGGTTATGCACCCAAATTCCCAGACAATTTTTTGTATTATTTCCGGCAGTCTGTCCTCAATGAAAACCATACTGCTCTATCACTGGCAACACATTTTTGCCTGTGATTGGTTATTGGTTGAGGACCAGCAGTGAACCAGCCAGACAGCGGAACATGGGTGTATATTCTAACCCCACCTCTGTACATCCAAGCGTGCTTCATCCAAACATTAGATGAACAATGGAAAGATCCCCCTGTAGACACACTCTAGCCTCTAGACTAGGACACTGGGTGTTAAATAAAATTCTCCCTAGAGCTCTCTAAACATTTGGGCAGTTGTGACAGAGTTAATTTGTTAACACTTAAGAAGTTTGCCACTTAGAAGAAAAATAGCTTTATGCACAGTTGCTGTTCAATATTAATATTATTATATAATCAGTAGCCTTTCAACTGGTTCATTCTATGAAACTACGTTTTTAAAGACCTGTGATTTCTTTTTGGAAGCACTGGACTTTCTAGCACATTTGCTGTTATTTATTAATATTTCTATATAAGAAAGTCATTCTAATGTTTCTTGGAATTACCATTTGTAAGTTGTAAACAGTCTTCAATATACCATTGACCAAAGTTTAGCTCCAATTCTTGTTATTATGGAATGAGCAGTCTTATTTCAAGAGCTCATTCTTAGCTTTTCCAAACCACCCTGCTTACAATCCCAAGTAGAATTTGATCAGCATGTATTAGGTGTGTGCTCAATGGGAATGAAAAGCAGCACATGACCAGATCCTTATGCTTTTGATCTGCCTGCAGAAAAGAGCCTGACTGGTGCTGGATTTTGTAATAAAAATCACTTCATCTAACATTAATGTGGAAACAACTTGACTTGTTTGTGTGCGTGAAGTTCTGGTGATCGCTTTTAAACCCAGGAAATGTTATAGTCAGACCATAATCCGTCCTGTCTGGTACCTGCTGTGCCTAAGTAGGCTGTGTCTTTCCTCTTCCTACAGAACTAGAAAATTCAATCACTCTAGCCTCTAGACCAGCGGTTCTCAACCTTCCTAATGCCGCGACCCCTTAATACAGTTCCTCATGTTGTGGTGACCCCCAACCATAAAATTATTTTTGTTGCTACTCTATAACTGTAATTTTGCTACTGTTATGAATCATAATGTAAATATCTTTTTGTTTTCCGATGGTCTTAGGTGACCCCTGTGAAAGGGTCATTCGACCCCCAAAGGGGTTGCGACCCACAGGTTGAGAACCGCTGCTCTAGACTGCACAGTTAAACTGTACAGGAGTCTTATAGAGACTTAACCTTTTCACATACAAAGTGACATCTCTGCCTGGATTCAAAACATGTACCAAACTTGTAACTTAGGAAATTTAACCTAGAAGGTACAGTTCCTATTTCTTGCCTGTTTGCCCAGGCTATAGAGGCTCATATCATCTTTCCACAAATACCAAATACAAACCTAGATTGGGCTGAATAAAGTCCTTCATAAGTTTCTCTAAGTTCTTAAACTTGGGAGCAGGGCCAGAACAATGTATGGGTGCCTCTAAAATTGCAGTTTGTGGGCGTAATGAGGAGAGTTGGACAGCTATGAACAAGAATCGTAGGCATGATTTAAAAGGAATTTGATTCTAAACCTTGAAGGACTGTCCACATTTTTTTGGTAAAAATTGTCATGCCAATGAGATTTAGCCAATTTAACTTGGCTGTTGAGAACCTTGCTTAAACTCAATTTGTTTAGGATCATAAACAAGTTAAACAGCAAATAAATGTGTTGGTGGTGGCATTCCATGGGGCAAGCATGTGGCAAAAGTACTTTAGTTGTTGTGTTCTGGTTGCTACATTGCTGTGACTAGGTGTATTTGTAATCTGAATCCCCTTAATATTCCATCTATGCATCTCCAAGATGTTAAAGAAAGTCATCATGAGTTTCTCACCTTCTTGATTCTTAACAAAAACACCCCATGCTGGTAGAAGTTAAGCAGGATCGCTATCAGATATGATCCACCAATGACAAAAATATTGAGACCAAGGCAAAGAAAAGTTAAAAAGAAGTATTTTGAATGGAGTATTACCAGCTTGATCTGATCCTCAGAAGTGCCCAGTGCCGTAGCCCTCATTTACCAAGAGACTTAAATCATTTCCTGGGGACAATTAGAAGAGAGGTGAAGTAATGTCACTGCTGTGAATAGCTATGAGGAAGCATTACTGCTGTGGCAGAGACCACCAATATCACTGAGAAATCAAAGAGTCTACTTTTCACTTTAGAGAATTTACATGTGGAAAAATATCATCAGCTATAGGAATGTAATGTAAGGGAACTGATGATAGCACTTGAAAATGTGAATCTGAGCCCAACATGAAATACCTGTAGCCAAGATTCTGGCTAGAAAATTACTCATCAGCCAATCCCCTTTCTTCTTAAACACATATCATGCCTTTAGCTATATTCTGGTAGATTTTAAATGGCTTATGTAGGTCTTAGCTAAGTTTTAGAAATCTATTTCAAAATATCTACAAAATTACCTCTTAATTTTCAAGCTCTTTCTTTTTACCATCTCCTGGTGGGTACTTATGTGAGCATTTTTATCAGTTCAATGGTACAAATTTCTAACCACTGTTGTGAAAATACCTCATTCATTAATTCATTGCTGGACAAAATTGGATTGCTAAATTATTCCAGGCATTATGTGATCACTGGGGATACAGGGATGAAAGATTATTTCCATAATTAAAGAGTGTAAAGAAGGCAGATGAAGAACTCAACAGTGTGATCAGTATCGTGGTACAGATAAGCATGAGGTGTTAGTATGGTGCCGGTTAAATGGTACCTTCAAATCAGGTGGGAGTGAGGAGTCAGCCTAGAAGTTTTCCCCAAAGTGAAGTTACTCGACATAATCTCTGAATGATGAGTTGGAATTATTCTGATGATGAAGTGAGTGGAGGAAAGGTGTTCTTGGCAGAGGAAAAATGTTTGCAAATGCACAGTCATGAGAGAGTGTGACTGACTCTCACACGTGCAAGTAGCCCCCATTAGCTGGAGTGTATAATTCCAGTGCCGGGGAGGTACATAGAGATCATATGCCAAAATGTTTCTGGTCATTATTATAGCAACATAGCTGTCTTCTTTGGTAAAAAAAAAAAACAGGACAGGTTTCAGATAGCATTCCAAACAGTTCTAGGAACACTTTACTATTGCTATTCAAAATATTCCACTATTCCACCTGGATGCTTTAACCTTATCATTATGTTATAGATTCTGAGGCTAATTTAAACTCTCTGCAACAGTTTGTCCTGATCATTGGAACCCAGAAATGACAAGTGTATAGCATTTCAAATTGGCCTGAGCAAAGTTGTATAAAAACTCTATTAACGATTTGCTAATGAATTTTGTTCCATTTGTTTGCCTAGACTTCCTGTTAACCAAAATAACATTTGAGTTGTGTAAGCCAGGACTTATCTACCTCAGTCCCTGTGGGAGCATCCTTGCTGTCCTGGCTGTACTCCACTTCTCTTTCTCACTCTCCCTCCCCCATCTCACATTTTAAAGCCCCATATTTACTGCAAAGTCTGCTGGAATGTGGGGCCAGACACAGAGGTGTTAAAAAGACTCCAATGCCAGTACATCTGGGGATCTTTAGTAAGGAACAAGGGCCAACAAAAGAAGCAACAGGCAGAGGAGCATACTCCTTGCACAGGCTAGAAGGACCAATGAGATGCAGGGGAAGTGACTTAAGCCCGGAGACATGATTTCATTTTTTTCATCTACTAACAAATCACCTGGCCTCTCTTGCACTATTAAGAATGTGCTGGTCACCACTCAAAGCAGATGTACTCGGATGTGGGTGGTGTGGGGACCAATTTCTTCAATGTGTTTTCTTCGCAGTTACTAACACATTGAGTATGTCATTACAAGATGTACCAAATCTCTGAGGCTGTGATTTGAACACGAGGGTCACACAAACCAAAGGATCTGTCCTCTGGCTCACAATGTCCTTCCTTTCCAATTCTTTAGCAAAGCACTTAAAAAGAATTTTTTTTTTGATAGAAGTAGATTATAAGACAATAAGTGATATCTTTCTCTATGTTACATTGTTTGCTAGACATGAATTTCCTTTGTCCTTGTGTGCTGACCTTCCTCCCTTCTTCCACACAACAAGAATTTAAATTGGTTCACGGGGGTAGGAAGCTGAGAAGTAAGACAACGTGTGTATTGAGATATTGATTATTTTTTTTGGAAAAGTATTTTATTTTAATAAATAACATGTGGTCATATAATTGCTATTATTAGACACTAAAAATAGAAATACTCTACAATCCAGGGCTTTTCAACTCAATCGTCTTGTGACTGACTGAAACAAATAAGTAGCCTTGGCTATTGTAATTTCCTCTGTCAGGAAGCCAGGCAACTATTCCACCTGGATACTTTAACCTTATCATTATGTTAGAGACTCTGAGACTGGTTCAAACTCTCTGAAACATAGTTTGCCCTGGTCATTGGAACCCAGAAATGACAATGTAAGTGTACTTAGAGTGCTCCTTGCAGGACCTTTTATGTGAGATCTGCCTTATCAACTGAACATTCCAAATACATAAAAATAAAACACAGGCACAAAGTACAGATCCTTACCTATTTTACAGGTTATATAAATATTGGCTTGAGAGACTCAGAGGAGGAATCAAGTTGGGAAATGAAAAAAATAAGGATGTAAAATAACTATTTATATGAAATCACATCCATTTCTTTCTCTTAGTAGCAGAGAAACTGGCTTATCCAAAGCTCAGGAGTTAAAGTTCTTCATCTTTTTGCACATGTAACTTGTATCTTAGTCCCTCCATATCTCAGTAGCATATAATATCACAATAATTCTAGTCCAAGGCTCTCCACAGATTTACTGTTTATTTTCCTTCAACTGGCAGAGGCAGAAATAGATGAGTTACTTAAGCAGAGTTCTGTGTTAGAAATATGAACTACCTGTTTATCCTACTTTTAATCGAAAGGTTTCTTAGTTGATTCAGTCTTTGTGTCTTTCATTATTGAGCAAACCTCTTGCTCCAACCATCTAGGTCAAGAGTCGGCAAACTTTTGAGACATAAGAGCCGCCAGGAGTCAGCAAGGTGCGGCTCACGAGCCTCTAAAGTAAAATTGAAAATGAAAATAAAACTATCATAGTTTCAATTATAACATTTTAAAAAGATATTATTCGCATAATGGTGATTATGTAAAAATATATTTATGGCTCTCGAATAATTTTTAAATTGTTGTGAGGGACAGGATTGGCTCTTCTAGGAGTCAGCAAACTTTTGAGACGAAACTTACTCAAAGAGGCGCATGTGGATGGCGAACCGCAGTTTGCTGACCCCTGGTCTAGGTAACGATTTTGGGCCACGCTTCTCTTCAAATAATTGCTTCTCTTCCCAGCACACCTGGAGGGATAAAATGCTGACTGCCTTCTTGTTTATGGCTTTAATTTGAATGGTAATGATTTTATATTTTCAAGCAATGTTTATACAGGGTTTAAGGTAGATCCTGAACAGAAATTAAGAAATATTTTTACTGCAAAGGAATATTGAAGACTATATGTTGCTGTTCTTTATTTTCATCTTCCCAACCATAAAAGAGAGAGCAATCTTTTCAATTTTATCAGCTCCCATCAACTATTTCCCCCAAACCAGAATAGAATGTGGCGAATGGCCATTTCCTATTAGTCTCTAGCCTAATTCCTAGAGGAAATGAAAGAGAATTAAGTGAGATTAGAGAAATGTAAAGTTTGCATGTTCTATACTAAATGAAATCAGCCAAGACAATGAACACCAGCTCAAATAAATAATTATTAAAACAATGAAATGTTTATGTATGTGTATATATATGTATATGTGTGTATATATATATATATAATATTTCATTGATAGTCTGATTTTACAAATAAAGTAACATTTATGAAACAAAAGAGAATATTTTTAATCAAGAAACTTCCATCTGAATTCTTGACACTCTTTCCAGAAGCCCTGGCTCTAGGAAACCCACGTTCTTCCAAGTCTTCCTAATATGAAAACCATGAGGCATAAATTAGCAAGGAATAAGAAATTTCACTTTGAATTTCATAATAGTAGTTCTTTTCAAAATTGTATTAGCTTTAAAAGATAATACATACACCTAGTGGAAATGAGTGGAAATTATTGAATGTTTGAAAAGGTAGGGTTTTCCTTTTTTCTCCGTTCTCAATAACCTTGTCCACTTCCCCATGCATAAATTCTGTTACACATCTATTGGGTATACTTCCCAAGATAACTTACACACACACACACAACACACACACACACACACACAATCTTCACAGAATTCTCATATTCTTATTTCTAAACCCATGATATTATAAATGAAAAATGACTCAAGCTGAAATATTTACCAACATTGGCCTACTCTGTAATCACAAAGAAGTTCTTTTCTAAACAGCAATTTGAAAGTATGTTAAGTTTTCATATTTCCCTGGTCTTCGATATTTGAATTTTAAATGTGATTTTCATTGGAAAGGGAAACATGAGGCTATACAAATAGAAAATAATAGAAACACGCATCATCTATTTATCATACTTGACATGGGGAGGAAGAGCACTTATTTTGTGAAGACCCACAGGATACAAAATGCAAAAAGTAAAACCTCAAATCTGCAAAACTATAAATTGCCAACAAGACACAGGTGTACGCCACATGAGAATATGAAACAATCCAGCCATAATGGGTGTGTTGACAGCTCTGAGTCTACACTATGTTTCTCCAAAAGTGCACCAGTGTGTTTGTTATCTGTTATTTTACTTTTTCTTATAGTTTTAGAAGTTCTCAAGCCCACCCTTAAGCACGGTGGCTAAGTACCAGGCATGAAGGTGAACCTGCCTGGAAACAGTTGTTGTTGTCAGTGAGTCTCTTAGACTCATGTTAATGTCAGGGAACCAATTCCTCACTTAGACCCATGTCTGTCTGGGAGATAAAATTGAGTCCACATCTCATATAGACCAGACACTGTCTCTATGATACACACACACACACACACACACACACACACACACACACACACACACACACACGAGACAGCCTTAATCTTTGCAACAGTTCTATGTAGCAGTGTTTCCCTATCTTACCTGATCATCTGATCACCAGGACAGTATTTATTAAAAATACAGGTACCCAGACCATATCCACTCCTACAAGAATTAGAATCTCTATGAGAATAAGTCTGTGAACAGGTAGTTTTTAAAGAAACACAGTGAGATTTTTAAGATTAGGTTAAGTAGGGAAATGTTGCTGAAGGTAAGAGATGTCCATCTTATCAAGGAGGAAACAGACTCAGTTAAGTAAATTGTAACAAGTTGATTGGGAGACATAGTTCAAATTGCAGTATAACTCCAAAATTCTTCTTATCATGTTACCTTTCTGAAGGTCATGAGGTCAGGCAAATTTGTAAGACTACAATGAGATTTTTATATTGTAGACATTCAATCCTGGATTTGGAAGAAATTTTGAAATTGTATAGTTTCCTCATATGTTTTGGTTCAAACAATTATACACAACCAATCACAGAATTATAAGGGGCTTTATAATTATATATGGAGTATACATGTGGAATATAAAGGACTCCAATCACTACTGCAAAAGCACTCCTGAGATGCTACTTTTTGGGCATGGGATATAGTGTTTTGTTCTATATATTTCAAATGAGGGAGAAATGGGTCAAAAACAGGAATAATAAAAAAAAAGCCAGATAAGCTATATGGTTTAGATTTCTCTACGTACTGAGACCATATGGGAAGCGTTAGCACACCCCATTTACCCACGATCAATAGCAGTAATGTGCGTGTGACAGTTGAGAGTGTGGTCTGTGTTCAAAGTAGGGGATGATTCCGTGGAATCTCCTTTCTGCTTAATGACACACAGAGAATAGCGTAGAGCAACTGAAGTTGAAGAGGACCTGGCCTTTATTTCATAGAATTATTTTTTCTTAGGCTTTAAGTGAGGTTCTCTGTGTACATTGGGGAAGTTAATGGACCACTGGCAGAAATCCATCAGTCCTAATTTATAATCCAGGCAGCATTTGTAGAAATTCTCTCAGTTCTGAACTTTCATATCAAAAAACAAATGCTTAACAACCTTAGCCTTAAACTTAAAACAAACATGTGTAAAAGGTACTCTGTGGTGAACACAGCATGGATTATTTCAAGGGAATCAATGTCCAGATCCTCACCCTCCATGGTTCTTTTTTCTTAAAATTGTCTGGGAATATGCCTGTTGTTTACAATAAGTGTTTTAGCCGTTTTTTAGGGGGAAAAAAAGCCCAACCATCACACATTTCAAATCTTGATATGCAGCATTAGCTGGAGGTACAAAGACCTTTTTTGGATGACAAACTAAAGTAGAATTTGGAATATTGGTTTAACAAAGATATTCTTAATATCAGGGCATCCTAAATGAACAAAGGCATTTTCTTTCCTTGTCTCATCATTAATTCTTTAAAAGTGAAGCTTCGCTCCACTTGGAAAGTACTGGATAGAAAATGGTTATGATGACTTGTATAGTTTCAAATTTAACTGAATGTTTTCTACAACAATTTAATTTTAAAAAATCTATCAATAATATGTTGTAACTTATTTTAGGATTAGTATGCACTGACAATAAGATAGGTCAAAGCTATTTTATTGAATCATGTCAATTTACCATGAATTTCATCTTATAAAATGTTTAACATTACACATCATATAAACACAAACTTACGCTGAACGTTTTACGTGTCAAATGTGTGAAAGGATATTTGTTTTTCAAAATTATTTTGGGGTCATACAGGTGAAACATTTGTAGATCCCTGAACTAGTTGTGTCTGGATCATGGTTGGTGTTTAATAAATTAATGCTGAATAAATTATTATTGAATAGTGAATGAATACCCGAGCAGCTGCCTTAATGAACCTATGGCACACATCCAAAACGTCATGAAATACCTGAACTTTTCCCCTCAAATTTAATAAAGCTCAATCCTCCTGGCCTTATGCTCAGAAATCCTCAAAGATGCATGGAGTCCACCCTTATTCCCTAGAGGTAATTGTGGACAATGGAAAAGATCAGGTTGCACAGTCTTTGGCTTGCAGTATACAACTAACTGCACCTTAGCCAGACTGAGTTCTATGCCCCTACACCTCCTGCAGTTGAAATGACCGCCTTCAAGGGTAGCCTGCATACCTTGCATGTTCATTGAAATACAGATCTATCAGACTAGGGAAATGAACCTTTTCTCTAAGGACCTAGGGAAAGCCAGTCTGATCTGCTTTCCCAAATGTAATTGCCAACTCTCTGCTGGGCTTTATTTGAGACCCCAGACGTTCCAGTCCCCAGCCCTTTGCTGCTATCT